>NC_137456.1:346642111-347049930 GCF_964235325.1 Thermobia domestica | reverse complement strand
ATACAGTGGCGCACGGTGACCCGAGAAGTGACTACAACACTGTCGGGACTGTCGATCGTTTTATTCGACTCCTGTTCGAACATACCTCACTTTGTGACATTGAAACCAACGTATTCGTGACCTACAGAGCCTACCGGTTCTCTACATACCCATATCGACCCTAGTACTCACCGTCAAGAAAGCAGAGAGTAAACAATGCATTGGGTGGAGATGCTTTTACATTCTACGCCAAATGATCGCTATAATTCTAAAAGCATTGTCAAAACGATAAAATTATGAACGAGGAACTGAAGGAGAACATATGTGGGATGAAAAATCACTGACTATATCTTTGTTACTTTAAATGCGTGAAAAACAGGTATCTTGTTTTCTATTACTAATATGTACTTGCGAACGTATATTGTGATACGGAGAACAGTGGCTCAACGGTAGATCGTTTACTTTTGGTACTAAGGGTCCCAGGGTCGATCCCAGACCATGTGAGTTTGTGGTAGACAATATCTATTCGTGGGTTTTGTCGGGTTGCCGCCATTTCTCCTTACATTGTCATTCCACCAATTATATCATAATCATTAATAAACTTTCATTAATCACCCGTTTTCCTTACGGCGTAACTATGGGACATTAAACGAGAGATTTCATTTGATTTGATTTTATGGTTTACAAACAACATATCCTTATACCGGATGCGGCAGTGATGGTATCAAATGATGCTGCACAAATTTTCGAAGCCCATAATTGGAACATTATCACAACATACGTTTATGGTATAGGTTAATGAAAGGGAAGAAGATATCTTATGATTTTATTCATTTAAATATGATATTTTTGTTGATTTTCCAAACTGTCTTTGTTATCTTTCAACACTATCTTCACAATGTTTTTTAGGATTAAAGTGAAAATGGAAAACTAAACTTTGTATATGTAAATTTGAAGATTATTGACTGTCCTGCTCTTTAGCGTTAAGCCATTATTTTCTCTAATCTTCAATGTTAATTTACTTTTAATTTATATAACTTAAAGAAAAGGCTATTTACTCATGGTTGTTTATTAGCAGCGTTTAAATATATGGAGGAGTACTTAGTTCAAGAATCACTAAAATAGCGTCAATTCGCTGGATTTGACATACAATGATTCTGTGGACTTCACAAAATGAATAAAATAACTAGATGTTAATTCTATAGAAGCAGTGCCTACCTGTCCAATGTAACCAGTGCTAAGAAAAGATAGATTAGTTTTAAAGCAATTACAGTTCTATTTTTTATCGCTCTTACAATTAATAATTTTATATTTGAATGACAAGCGGCCAATTAGTTATGTTTACCAAATTCTTAACAGCACAGTATTACACCAATAGATTAAAGTATTACACAAAGGAAGTGACCTTTATCTATGTTCCTATCTATATTTTCCGCGTTGTAATATTTCGTGGATAGTAATTTGAATAGTTAATTATGGATACACTCGGTTTCAAATTTCACAATGTTACACGTAAAAGCCTCTAGTGAAAAGATAAACACACATTAACAGGACACAGTTAATATTCTTTTTAATTGAAACGCGCATGGAATCAAGTGCTAGGAACAGGTCTTTGTGCGAATGATTAAGGAGTTAACTTCGAGTGAGAATTTCATAGTATTAGCTCAGATGGCATAACCAAATTATACTTCCGTTTGGAAATCGGAAATATAAATTGTATAAACAAACTCAAAAGATATTTGATCTTCTGTATCCTGTTATTGATTGTTAAAACATCAAGTTAAAACAACTTTCGCTAACAGCTGTGAACCATCGTTACCAATCAAAGAAGTATGTTTACGATTTTGTACACTATAAGGTCTAAAGAAATTAGTGTTAATTAGTGTAGATATTTTCAATATTCTTTCATTTATGGATCAAAAGATCCAATATATTTCAATCAAAAAATTTTTGTTCACCTCATATCTGAAAATCTACATATAGTGTAGCTAAACCCAAACTATCACTTAACTCAGTATGATGTGCTTATACCGTAGAAAATACGAAAATTTGATTTAGGGGCGTTCAAAAATTTTGTGGCCCCTGGTCCAAAACTAATTATTGATCAAGATCGCAATCTTTTGATGCATTTTTTTATCATTCCTAAAATTCTTGGCCAAGATCTCAATGTTTCGACTATTTTTTTTTTTTTTTGATCATTCCTAAAATTGTTTTTCTATGTAATGAATTCCCACACATCCCAACCGCACCAAAATCTTTTTCTTGCCTATGTCTTGAAAATAGCGACAGATGAGATGAAAATTATTTAGATCTCAACATTCATGCTACAGAAGATATTAAAGTCATAAGCTTCCTAATTTGTTATTTCTATTTTAATATCTTTATAGTGGGCTACAATTAAGGATCACAATTAGTTTTATGAAATTTAGAATTTATTCAAATGGACATGTTCACTATTTTAGACGCCTTACAATTTCTGTACAAGAGAAATTTTATTTGGCTTGGAGAAAGAGGGGATAGGTGCTTATCTTAACCCGAGACCAAAAACCTTTCCATCTGAGGAGCTGTGAATAAAGAGTGCATGGTTAGGATTCTATAAAAACATACATTTGTTGACTTTTTACTAAAATAACTTCGCTGATATGTTACCATTTACAATAATACACACTTAACAGTAATGATCAAATATTGCACTTCACCATAAATTACAGTGAAAGCCTTGTTAAACAGACCTGTTATTTCACGCAATTTACTAGAACTGTCCAACACGCAGAATTAAAATAGAAACATTTAAATATACAAAGTGGATATACAAATTTGACTGGTCTTTACACTAACAAGACCTCTACTTAGAAGTACATACTACATCATCTAGTGCAGTGTTACCTAAACGTGTTAGCATAGCAAGTTAAGTTATGGAAAGAAATATTTCCGAGATTGCCCAGTCTTAGCGAAATTGCTTATTGGAACATCTTTTTCAATCTTAAGTGTTTCTCTTCTAATCTATATATATAAAAGAGAACGTACAAATCCTTTGTCCGCTCATCACGCTAATACGGTTGAACCAATTTCTTTCATTTTTGGGGGGTTATTAGGATTTGGACCCTAGATGGTTTTTATCATATCACTTTAATTTTTAATTACCAGTGTCTTGAGATAATTGACCATTCAGGTGTCCACAAATCCTTTGTTAGTTCATCATAGGTAAAAATAAACGTATTTATATGCAACCCGCATGACCGTGTCACTCGGCGGGTTAACATAAATGACAGGCGATATAATGTTAACATTTACTGCAATCTACTATGATAGATCACTTGAAAGCGAAAAAGTAAAAATTATCTAAGTAACAAAGTTTATTGCGTTCCGGGGTGACCGCAGCGAAGCGGGGTGAACGCTGCTAGTAATAGATACGTATTTATCAATATTTCGAAACTAGATCACATCATCTAAACATGTTTTAAGTTTCATGTGGAACTCACTGTCTGCGGAAACCTACCTAAAGGAGGTAGTGGTCTTACATAATCTATGTAAGTTCACGTTACGCGGAAACCTACCTAAAGGAGGTAGTGGTCTTACATAATCTATGTAAGTTCACGTTACGCGGAAACTTACATAAACGAGGTAGTGGTCTTATATAATCTATGTAAGTTCACGTTACGCGGAAACCTACATAAACGAGGTAGTGGTTTTACATAATCTATGTAAGTTCACGTTACGCGGAAACTTACATAAACGAGGTAGTGGTCTTACATAATCTATGTAAATTCACGTTACATATTCTTATTTTCCTCCACATTTCTTATTCTATCTATTTACATACAATGCTCGAAGTGAAAAAACAGCAGAGGCAGAGTTTTATTACGAGTCTGACTCGACATACCTGCTATCTAAATGCTGAATGCAATGAGGGTATGTTGCCCAAAAGATTGTATTTCTATTTACATAATGACTGAAAACCATTTGAGAGTTTCTATGTAGTTATGTGGGGGAAGGACATGGAGAGACTTTTATCCCTCGCCAACGATTTTCTATTTTTTTTTTTTTAAATCCCCTTGTTGTGTCATAAAGAACTTTACAAGAAAATGCTCAAAAACCGAATGAGGGTACTAACAATTTCCTGGTCTCCTACTCGCTGTGGGATATTCCAAACACCCGGATGGTCCGCCCCCCACAGCAGACAACCCCTAAATCCGGCCATGCTCAAAAACACGGCATTTATATGTATTAAGGCAAGAAGAAAAACACACGCACACACAGACACACACACACACACACATATATATATATATATATAACAAAGAAACAATTCAACACGGCACATTAAAATATAAACTAAGTGAACTTCTTTGAAAACAACCTCATTTTAAAAATAAAAGTTACGAAAAAGGTTAGAAAAGCGTTGGTGTTGTCATTTTAGAAATTACTTCTACAAAAGAAATTAAATCTTTTTGCGTGCAAAACTATTCGTCAATTACTGAGTATAAAAATGGATTTATTAAAGGTATTTAGTATTTACTTTCCAGTAACGGTATGTTTTAATCATTGGAAAACCAGAGACGGTATGCCTTCATCACTTAAAAAAAAAAAAAAAAAAAAAAAAAAAAAAAAAAAAAAAAAAAAGCGGTATGGCATACCACTGCATACCGTCTCACTTCGACCACTGTTTACATCTATTTCCACACTATTCAGTTCGAATTTCGAATTTCCCATTAGCTTGCACGCCAGAGTTATCTGATACTAAAATACAACTAGATGTTCTCTCTTTTATGAACGCGTCACTGAGATATGAAGGATGGGATCTATTTTTAACGCGGGTCCCGAACCACGCCTGGCTTTGAATCTGGTGCACCTTTTCCCATCATATTCTGCCGCTTCTTAATAAAGCTGTGTTATACAAATACACCATTTGTCTCTGTTCTTTCAATTTCCTTATTGTGGTGGACAAACACCGTGTGCGTGGGTTTTTTCGGGGCTTTTCCGTTTAATCCCACTTTCTTCATTCCACCAGTTTATTCATTTCTCATTATCACAGTCTCCTTTAGCGTGGCCGGCATAACCATGGGACGTAAAATACAAAGATTTTATTTTTTAAAAACTTTTCTTAATTATAAAAATATGTCTACCATATACGTAAGTTTCCAAAGTCAACAAACGGTAAGATTTATCTTCTCTCACCACGACATCACTCCTTGAGCACAGAATTTTACAAGTCCTATCACTACCTTTGCTCCTCGGAAGCAGACTTTTTCTTCGTACACAAACGATATTGTACGGATAGAATACTTTCCATATTGTCATATAAGTTCTTCAGAAATTAACTGCATTTACTTCGACCTTCGTCCTCCTATAAACCTATCCCGGCTTAACTCAGTTCTAAACGTCTTTCTTGCAATAGTAACGCTATAGAGTACCTTGCACGCGGATGATGGCAAAACATGAACTGTCACAAACACTAAATATTCAACTACCTGACACTCCTCATGAAATCAATGACCTCACTATCTGTACAAACTCACACACGGTCGGTTCAGAACGGAAAAGCTACTCTCAGAATTGTATTTCCGAATTCCATTCAGACAAACACGTAACACACATCTTTTTCATACAGTACGACCTAGACTTTCAATAGTTCAACGTTCTCTGTTCTACAGGCTTCCTAAACTATACAACGAAATGTCACATACACCCGTAGATGTATTTAATTCTGAAGCTGCATATAACTCTGCACTACGACGTCATTTTGGTAGATAAACTTTAGTCAGTTATTGTCAACCTTTCTTGTTATCACTTACATGTTATTGCTACTGTCATTATTATTATTATTATTATTATTATTATTATTTATTAATTCATTCATTCATTCATTCATTCATTCATTAACTGCCACTCGCGGATTGTCAGCGGTCGAACTTTAACTAACTCTTATGTTCTATGTAACCTGGAGGTCGCATTCACAAAATCTCTCCATTGATGTCTGTCCTTAGCCAACTGGATTCAGTTTCTACTTTGTATTCCTATTTCTGCGAGATCCATCTTAATATTGTCCTCCCATCTGCTAACTTCATAACTTATCGACGGCAACAATCCGTGCCGATTTTTTATTTAGAATTTTCTTCATTGTTGAAACAGCTATATTGTTAAAGGTTTGGATATCCACTTCAAAATCAAGCCATTTCAATAATGAAGAAAATTCTTAAAAAAAAAAAAAAAAAAAAAATGTTGCCTTTGATAGGTTATGAAGTTCCTTCTCTAAAAATTTGAACTCTCTACGTTGAAATGTGTAAGAGAAATCGTGAATTTTCGTGAAAGATAAAAAAAAACATAAGGGAGAGATGAAGGCTGTAGTGATATCTATCGGCAAAACTTTTCTCTTTACACCAACCTTAAGCTGAACAAAATGGCATGTATAAATAAATTCTCATGCGCCGTCTTCGAGAAAATTCAGAGAAACTAAATTTGTAAACCCAAAAAATGATGCCATACGATAACCACGCCATCTATTAAAATGGAATATAACTAATCTTTTCATTATGACACCAGGACGACGACAGTACACAGAATATGACTAATGAGATATGAACTAAAATTATAATTAACTCCCGACCATTTAATTTTCACTTCATTATAACGTTGTCCACAAAAAAGACAATAGATGACGTCGCGCTAAACAAAATGGCTTGCTTATAGGTAAATTCTCATGAGTACTTTTCGAGAAAATCACAAAAAAATTATGGTGCTAAGGCGTGTGTCGTTCGTATCCAATAATAACTAATAGTTTTAATTTTTCTGGAACACATTATTTATTTTTAAAGTACTGTATATTTAAAAAAAATACATTAGTGAAGTAGCAGATTGTATGCACTGTTTTTTATTTTCTCGGAACGATGACATGTTCTCGAACAGCGACACACTAGCCTTGGACCTTCACCTTTCAGTAAAAAGTTGATTTTATACGTGCAAATTATAAACTTATTTGAAAAATTATCTGATTGAATAAAAGGAACCACGTAACTCCGCTCACCAATAAGAATTTTTGTCACCAGAGCCTGACTTACTAAAAATAATACTAAATTTACCATTTTCTTTTGTTTGTTTTTCATAAGGGAAAGGAGATAACGAAATGCAAACTTACCACAATCATAGATAATGTTATTCTACAACAGAAAATATGAACCTGAAGAATTTTCAGTGTTGCCAGAATAACATTTCCCCCAAAATCTAAGTTAAGGCAGCGACTAGAGAAACGAACTCAATTGCATTTGGTTACGTATCATGTTGTTTTGGAATCCTGTGAACTACTTTTTAAATAATAGTTGTATTTAGTTTGTAATAAACAAAATAGTTTTAACATAGTTATTAAAATTACATAATAATGTTATAATAGATATTATCTATGACATTATCTATGATTGTGGTAAGTGGCATTTCATTATCTCCTTTCACTTATGAAAAACAAGCAAAAGAAAAATTGTAAATATTGTGTTATTTTTAGTAAATCAGGCTTTTAAGGCTATAACATCAATTCACTAAAACTTTTAGAAATCGGTTTAAAACCTACAGTTTGGGCAACACTGCACTAGATTAAACTTGTGACTAGGTTAAAAGCATAAATATACACTGCTTGAGACAAAAAAGCAACTTACACTTTGTTCCCAGTGACAGATCCATGATGGCAAATAATTTTCTCCCTGATAATTTTTGAATGAAGCGATGAGGTCTCAAATACGTTTCCACATCCAACACAGTTTTTTTTTTTTCTTTCTTTCTTTGGGATAATTAGTACAGGTGATTATGGAGGAAGAAATATGCAGTGCACTACCAAAGCAAGCATTTTACACATGACCAAGTGGAAAACAGGCAAAAAAAAAATAACACAACAACACTACAACATTGTTCCTTTTGTTCAGACAGTTACAAGCTAATGTTCATAATTTTGCTTTCTTTGTTTTTAAAAACAAAATCACTTCTTGAGGGTGAAAATACACATCCATTTTTCTTCAGAATCACAGGACCTCCACAGCATGCAAACATGGAGTAGACTCGGCCTGGAGGAATAAAAAATTCCAAAAAGTCTTTCAACAGCAATGGAAAAGAAGGAAGGAACTAACAACCATTTCTATGTACGTACAGATCAAGCAATATTTAACAATAGAACAACTTACTACATAATTCATAAGAGCAGGCATTAAAAGTAATTATTACAATTAGGTGCGCATTCCTTACAACAAATGATACTGTATTTTATTGTCAGAACTCGCCTTATTATGTATTAACAAGTTACACATTAACTTCTTAAAAGAAGTGTCTTTCAACAATACAACAATTAACCTTTTTCTGTGTAAAATTTTTGGATCAAAAGATCCAATATATTTCACGCAAAACTTTTCTTGTAGGCATTAATATCTGAAGAAGCAAACCCAAACTATCAGTTAACTCAGTACGATGGGCTTATTCCGCAAAAAAATACGAAAACTCGAATTAGGGGCCGTTCAAAAATTTTGTGGCCTCTGATGCAAAAACTAATTATTGGCCAAGATCGATGCATTTTTTTAAAAATTTGAATTATTCTTAAAATTCTTTGCCAAGATCGCAATCTTTTGATCCATTTTTGTTTGGATCATTCCTAAAATTCTTGTTAACGGAATAATCCAATGGATTCTACGTTCTATTAACGAAAATAGATACAAACTTCAGATTTTACTTCGACTGTCAAAGGCAACAGGGTACTGGAGGAACGATGTTTGTTTCACTTGCTCTTAATTGTTTTTCACACAATAGTATTTTCTTAGTGTAATAAAAGGGACATCAACAAATCAAGACAGCAACTGAAGATTTGGTTACAGTCCAATACTGATTTCAGGGAATAAAATCCCCTCCCCCTCCTATTCCAGGTTACATCTCTATCGTCCTTAATTGTGGATTCCAAGTATTCTCGTGCTACTGCTTTCACCCCCAATGTTCAAATTACCCCCATTCCGGGATAAAATGTTCTGAAATCATCATTACTTACAACAGCAGACAAACTAGACACGTCTTAAGGCACTGAAGACGCCGCTACTCTTCAGATACTTCAGAGAAAATAGCAACAGATGGCGTTAGTGTGTGCAACTATATGTTACGAAAGCACCACCATTTGTTGTCAAACTATATGGAGAATAGCGATCATTTTACTTCTGATTTGTCCGTCATAGGACTATTAATAGAAATTTCGAGACTGAAAAATGATGAACTTAACATTGTCATCTGTCTACAATTTTCTTTAGATTTTATTAGTCATTCTTGAGATAAGCTCTCAAATAGTATTTGTTACGACGTATACCTTTGGTTTTGACACAGTAAAGCAAAAGGTATACCCACCAACATAATACGACAATTTTTTTTCTTAAACGCTTTAAACAAATATAACAATTTTAAAAATTTATTAGTAGCTCCATTACTAAAAAAGCCATTACTTAAAGGATATTTTAAAGCTTTCGAGGTTCGCTTTCAGACACTCAGTTTTTACTTTCTTTTCTTAGGCATCGGAAGTATCTAAATTAGGCAAAAGCACTTTACACTATCAAAACTTTGCCACTGTGCTTCAAAGTACATTGATCTTCGCTATTTAAGATTCAACAATGCAAAAGTTTTGTCCTTATACACAGGGCCGGATTTAGCATTTTGGCGCCCCTAGGCCCAATAATTTTTCCGCCCCCTAGTCTGGTTAAAGTTACTTTCCTAAAAACCTTTATTAAAAAATTATATCAGGCCTATATATTAATTGCTTAAACACCACTCCACGATGCAATTTTATTATTGCAAGATTTTTGAGGAATTTACTTGGTTCTGGGCTTAACAAAATACCGTTAATGTATTAACAAAAGATTGGTGAACTTTACCAACAATTATTTGTTCCAATGAACTTCAAAATCAGAATGCTTTATTAGCCTGATTTTTTTAATCAATTCAAAAAATATGTTAAGTTATGGCTATTTATTTTTATTTCTAGATATTTTTTTATTTTTTTTCTCTCGCGGCCGTGCGCCGCCTGGGAGCTTGCGCCCATAGGCCCGGGCCTATTGGAAAATCCGGCCCTGCTTATACATAGCGAGGTGGAATACTCTAACGTAAGTAACGTAAGATTTCAGTTATGGTTTTAATTGATTTTATTCATTTGTATTTTGCGGACTTTTCGTAAACCCGTACCGCTGAATGCTATGTTTCAATCATTTACCTTTAGCCACATCTTTATATATATATATATATCTGAGCCTCCTCCAACGCCATCTGTCAGCGACCGGCTGAAATACGTTGTCTTAGCAACGAGCATGTGGTCAGCGCGTCGTCCTGTTATTAACCGGCGTATCGGAAGCTTTCTAGACCTAGTAGCCGTCACGTCTTTTATTCACGCTACTCCCCAATTTGCTTCACGACGCTCGGTGGACGTCGAAAATTGGCGAAGCACCGGCCGGGAATCGAATCCGGAACACAACACATGGACGTGAGTCCAATGCTATAAGCACTAGACTAGGGTGGTCCCTAGGGAAAAATAAATAAAAGGAAGTAATCCATTCTTTCTCTATTTTCCCCCCTTTTTTCTTTCATTTTGATTCACAAAATTACAGCACTTGAGCATGAGGCTTCCACTGCATACCTGAAATGCGGAATTTTCCCCTCTACATCTGCAGCAGATACTAGGAGCACCAAATAAATTAAACAGGACTGTTGAAACTTTTATGGAAAATACTCTTCCATCCATATAATATAATACGAGTTGGAGGTGGAGCTATCATTGCTCAACGGTCCAATTCTTACTTCTGGACTTAATGTTTCTGCATTTTAAACCCCAGCAGCTTTATTTTCCCCTCGATTTTATCAGTTCTTCAATTATTCCCTACTCATTTAAGACAATCTTTTTAGCCTAAAATCCGTTATAATGAAAAGTTATCTACATAAGTTAATTTTTAATTGATCAAAACGAACACGAAACTACGGGAAATTTCGTAGGCTGCCTTTTCAGTTCACACTGCCCTATTTAGAACCAGAAGGTCGCTAACCAGACACTGGCCACTGACCTTACGAGCGTTTAAAGTAATATCAGATTATTTAGCTCTTCTGAAAATTACTCTTTTACTCACACACTATGCGGTAGTTGTAGAAAAATGTATTTCTGGCTTCATTGTCATTTTATTTTACTTTCAGTAAAACCTCGGCAAAATTCGTTCCAAATAGACCTAACAATTTACCATGCTCGACGTAACAGCGTAAAACTGAAATGATTTTAACGCTGACTTTTGTTTATTAGAAGAACCTTCCCTTTGGACTTGCACATCACAAAATTATGAATTTATGCACTTACAAATCTCCTCAGTTCTATTTTTTTTTATTTTGATTGATTGAAACTATGAAATTACCCTGTACGTGTTATGTAAATGATATGTAAGGCTGGTCCTGACACGGTGAGTAGTCACCAAAGTGCATTACATTACCAACAACTTTGATACATACAAAAACAACAGGACAAGAGATACAAAAACTAGGGAGCTGGTAGAAAAAAAAAAAACATTAGAATTACTTGATTTTTTTTTTAATAGCTACAACCAGAGTTAAAAAGGATAACAAGTATAACAGGAAATAAATGTAAAAAGGGCCCCAAAAAGAGAAAATATTTCACTTTTTAAGTCTCATATTTTGGATTTAGGGCATCGTAGAATTTCTCATATTAAAAAACATGAAACCGTTAATAGGATCTGATTTCTCTAAGCAATTGGTTCGCATATCTGTTAGTAATCGTCATCTACTTACAGCGATTAGTGCAATACCAGCAGACTTGTGAGTAGGGGCGTGGGTATCAAAATGCATGCCTAGTTTATGGTATACTTTTAGTTGCATATCTTGGTCAAGAGCCTCATCATCCTGCAACAGAAGAAAGAAAGAAACACAGTAATTATTTACTTACGATATCAGAATTTCAAGGGTTCATTTCAACCACATTTAAAAGATATACGAGGAATCAAAGTAAATAAATATCTCAAAGTATATCAAAAGTGATATTAACATTGAATAGAACAAGTTTACTAAAACCAACTACACTTACATTTACATTATTTACTAGTAGAATACCCGTTCTTCGCACGGGGAGAATACGTTTCATTTTGGGCATAAAGGGTTGAATTTTGATTTAAATGGTATCGGAAGTGTCACTGTTCGTCTCAGCGACCCCGAAAATATGGATTCGACACTAGTTTCGGTTATTTTCGATCGTTTTTATATACTTCCCCCTCATTCCCCTCCCCTACGTTGCACTGTCAAAGTGAAATGATAAAAACAATCCCAGGCCCGAACCTCATCTATGCGGTAAATTTGATCGAGATCGGTCTCGTGCTTCAAGAGTTATTAAGTTTTATTTATTTTTATATATGCCCCCCTCTCCTACGCTGTACCGTCAAAGTGAAATGATTAAAACCTTCCCAAGCCCGCATCTCATCTATGTTGAAAATGTGATCGAGATCTCGGTCGGGTACGATATGGCATTAAACTTTCAAGACTATTGTATCATTACGGTGTATGACCGAACGAAGAAAGGAATAGTGGTCACATATTTAAGCTGTCACTAAAGTTTAAGTTGTGCCTATGTTGCCAGGTCAAAGTTTGGGTAGGTGTCCAAAGAGAAGAATCTCCTGGCCTGGCTTATTGCACAGAAGAGGAAGTAATATTATAACCTTACATTAAGTTTAGTAACAATATTTATGATGGGATACTGTAAAATCAAACTAATGTTGAATATAGCACCATAGACCAGGGCTACTGTACTTCTTCGGTAAAGGTCAGAACTTCAAAATTTAGCGACTGGAAGGAACGCATAATCATTCACAAAGTGATCGAAAAATTATTAAACACATTATCACACAAATGAAAGAATTTAAGTTATCAGTACCTTCGCTAAATGTTTCATCAGACAGAAAAGAGAAGAAGCAGGAAGAAAAAGAATTTAAGAGGCCCCATCACGGTGAAACTAAAATACCGCTGATTTTACAGTAATTATGTGATACCTTGAAATAGATAAAAGATAATCGAAAATTGGAACAAGAGCTCGCTAGACAATATTATTTTACATGAGATACCGTTATCACGACTCAATTATCTATTTTCGATTTCCAGTCATTCAGAAAATCGGCGTTTATTTTCGCGTTTTTAAATGACTGCAAACGGAGAGCTACTAGGTGACTCGTGATAACGGCACCTCATGCAAAATAATATTGCCTACGGCGCTCTTGTTTTACATTTTTATTATCTGTTATCGATTTGAAGATATCACACAATTACTGTAAAATTAGCAGCATTTTAATTTCGCAGTGATTAGGGCTCTTGAAGCGGTATTAGATGCTATATTGTAATGCAGTCACGAAATATGTTGTGTGTGAAAATTAAAAGAGTTCATGTAGAGCAAGGGGTGGTCAACGCATCAACAGGCAGGTCACGAGAGGTAGCGTGACGTGGTCTGTATTATACTGTCTATAGATCATTATTATTATTTTACGATTGCCTCCAGCAGGCCCGCGAACATAAGCAGACCACCAGCGATTTCTGAAATGAAATGTAGCTTTCAATCTTACAAAGATTGGTACCCCTGATGTGGAGGAATATAGAACTAATGAGACGGTGTAGTTGGCGAGAGTACAAGAGTAAAAAAGAATAAATAGTCCCTATATGAAGAGTAAGAAAGGATAAAACTAGCCTGTATAGATTATTAACTGATATGTAAGGCTGATCTTGACAGGGTGAGTATTCACCAAAGTGCATTACCTTGCCAAGAAGTTTGATACATACAAAAACAGCAGGACAAATACAATAACTAGGGAGCTCATAGAAAACACATTAGAATTACTTCAATTGTCTCAATAGACCATGGAACATGGCCTGTGGCGTATTTACGATTTTGTTTCGAGGGGGGGATGGGGGAATTTGCCAACTTTATTCCTGGAAATGTGAAAATTGTGCAAAATATTTCATTTACTATAATATAGTGAATAAAATTTCGAGGGGGCTTAAGCCCGGAAGCCCCTCTAAAATACGCCACTGAACATGGCGAAGGCTCTTGAAAAAATATATCTAATAATGTAATACAAACTACTGATATATATATTCAAGTTTTCCTTAAATTTTGGGTTTTGCGTCAAAAATGGCTAAAGAAATATAAATTTGCGTAGCAATCGACAAGCTTTATATCGCATTTTCTTTAGTGTAAGAAAATTATTTTACTGTTTTATATGGATAAAAAATAAAAAGTAAAATCATTTGTAACTCACGAACAATAATGGTAATGAAAAGCAACCCAAAAACAAAAATGCCAGTTTATTTATTTAGTGTTAACTTTGTCCTATAGATTGTCGAAGCTGGTAGCTACTTTTCAATGTGCTCATATCCTGTTTTCTGTTAAGTGCTGAATCCGTGACGCCATCACGAAATGAAGAATTGGAATTATATAGTCTACATACGTAGTGAACCCTTATTTTTACGATAAAGACACACTAAGTTTATTACATCCAAATGCTCATTTCATTTATTTATTTATTTCGGAAAAACAACAGGCAAATGCCTAAATACAGTTTTCCCTCGTTATATAGTAATACACTTTAAAATACACATATAATAACATAATAATATGATCTCAAGTGTATCGTAATACACTCTAAAATGCATATATAATAAAGAATAATATGAAAGCAAAATATACGTTAAAATACAGATAGCACGATATACAGGAAACAGCAAATTTATATAGAATGAAAATTCTGTTTATAACCAAAAATATCTATATCTGGGTGTCCTTGTAATAAAATATACACATTTTTCTGACAGACAATACATCCAATGCATTTTCTGATACTATAGCCAAATGGTACTAGGATTCAGTTTCATTTTCCCCATTTTTCTGAAAGTTCTGCACCAACTACCACTTTTCTTTTTCCATTTTTAGCGCAAAATAAAAAGGCTTAGCAAAAAGAATATTTCTGAAAAATGCTATGAGCAACTGGATGCGTCAGTAATCAGAGCACTTTACCAGAGCTTGAAACAACTATGAAAAGAAACAAAAACTGATAAAGTTGCGTGCTTTTGCTAGTGATCTTGTTTCCGAAACGTAAGATGGGATTTTTCACCTCGATCTCAATAAGGTACTTCCAAAATGCAATACAGTGTCAAAGTACACAAAGTATCTTTGAGGTAATTCTATGAGTAGTCTCCAATAATATCGCGTATAGTCTATACTGGACTGATATGTATTACTGAGAACCTAAAATATACCTAAGGGGAAAAGGTTGAGTTTTCGAGAAAGGAGATATTTATTACTGAACGTTTTACTCGCATATGTAACATCAAAAGAGAACCGTATTGAAGGGAAGGCAATGATACACTGTTTATTGGTGCTAAAGTACCTCACTTCGGCAATAAATTATGCTCATAAGAATACCGTATTTTACGATGCAATATTTTGTTTCTATCGCATTTCTATGATTTTTTTTTTTTTTTTTTTTAATCGCAAACTGTAATGTGATATCGATTAATAAAACGGTGGACTTGGAAACGCGCCAGATGTCAGAGTTGACAACGGTCAACCACAGAGCCGTGATTAATGGTGCTGAGTGGTCTGGCAATATGTGAGGAGCAGTAGAACGAAAGTGCACTGAACTGAGAAGACGGTGATAGTGTAAAATGGGCGACCTTTTTGGTTTGCAAAGAGGGTAAATTTTGTTGGCGCTTGGTTGGGTTGTGGTGCAAACGCGAAAGTGGTAAGTGTGTTGGGATGGCGACAACGGTCTGCAAAACTCACGGTTAAGATAAACTTTTAGTTGAGTTGAGTTCATTTTGAGTTTAACGTCCCGTTCAGCAGCGAGGCTATATGAGACGTGGACCTACTGATTAACGTGGAATCCGAACCACATGAGCTCCCGCCGGGAATCGAACCCGGGACTCCCACGCCAAAGGCGCGTACGCTAACCGCTTAGCCACGGAGGAGCTTGATAAACTTTTAGTCTAGCAGTAATATTTATGATAGGGTGTTGGAAAGACACACTAAAATCGAATATAACACAAGTCGTACATATGGGTTTCTGGTACTTCGGTGGCAGTGTGGTTGTTTAAATGCATCATAATGATGTAATGAGTGTGTGAAGATTAGATAGGATAAGATTCATGAGGTTACAACGGTATATTGTTAATGATATTGTCAATCTGTACCTATTTTGTCAATATATGATCAGAAGCGCAATAACCAAACATATATATAGTTAAAAGAGAAAACAAGTAATTAATCGGTTGTCATGGAAAAATATGGTAAACTTTATTATTGACATAATATACACGGAATGGATGGCTGTAGATGTAATATGTTTGTATAGACAGAAGAATAAATCAACTATAACAGGATACGACTCAGATGATTTCGAAGGATAAAAAAATGGTTAGTAGTTATTAGTTGATATGTTTATTGTAATAACTTGGTGATCTAAAGATAGATTAACGAATTAGGGCTAAAGTGTTTTTTTTTTTTTTTTTTTTTTCGCTTTATCTGGTGCCATAAAACCCGGGATTCGACTAAAAAGTTCTGAATACAAGTAAGGACGAGGTATATTTGCAAACATATATCCCTTTTTATGAGTTTCACTGTTTTAAGAAGTGGAAGGAAAATACAAAGAACTAGTGATATGCAGAATCCTGACGTAATGGACGTACCAAGTACTTTAGTGGAAAGTACACCCGAATGTGGTCAGGTTGATCTTGTTAGCACGATCAGTCAATTGCTAACTGTTAAACTGGAACAAATACAAAAAACGAATGATGAAAAGATGGAACAGATGCAAAAATCGAATCAACTACTAACTGTTAAGCTAGAACAAATACAAAAATCGAGTGATGAAAAGTTCGAACAATTATTGACTCAACACAAATCATTTTAACCCTAATTCGTTAATCTATCTTTAGATCACCAAGTTATTACAATAAACATATCAACTAATAACTACTAACCATTTTTTTATCCTTCGAAATCACCTGAGTCGTATCCTGTTATAGTTGATTTATTCTTCTGTCTATACAAACATATTACATCTACAGCCATCCATTCCGTGTATATCATGTCAATAATAAAGTTTACCATATTTTTTCATGACAACCGATTAATTACTTGTTTTCTCTTTTAACTATATATATGTTTGGTTATTGCGCCTCTGATCATGTATTGACAAAATCGGTACAGATTGACAATATCATTAACAATATACCGTTGTAAGGTTCTACCGGGTGCTGTTCTCCATTCCCACTCAATGCCATTGAGGAACGAAATTAGGAATAAACGATTCTATGCACTTCACGACTGAACTGTTTATAGGGTTGGAAAGTGTTAACGAGATGATCTCGAGGTATATTAAGGGATTATGTGGAGCAACAAATACGGATTCCCCGAATAGCTAAGCTAGTGTAGGAGGCATCTTTATATGGTACAACTTCTTTAATAAGTGGAGGAATTGCACGATGTTAATTAGGATTGACGTAAACGTCAATTTCAAGCCTCCGTTCTTGAGGTTGGTTTAAAGGGATAAGTTTTGCCGATAGATGGCACTACAGTCTTCGTATCTCTCCCATGTATTTTTTACCTTTCACGAAAATTCACGATTTCTCTTACAAATTTCAACCTACAGACTTCAGATTTTTAGAAAAGGAACTTCATAATCTATCTAAGGCAATAATCCGTGCCGATTTTTTTTATTTAAAATTTTCTTCATTGTTGAAATGGTTTGATTGTTGAAATGGATATCCAAACCTTTAACAATGGAACTGGTTCAACAATGAAGAAAATTCTAAATAAAAAATCGGCATGGGTTGTCCCTTTAATAGGTTATGAAATTCCTTCTCCAAAAATTTGAAGTCTCTAGGTTGAATTTTGTAAGAGAAATTGTAAATTTTCTTGGAAGGTAAAAAATACATGGGAGAGATACGAAGATTGTAATGACATCTATTTGCAAAACTTGTCCCTTTACACTAACCTTAAGTTTAATTTCCACATTAAGGAAGGAATGGTATGGTTTGGGGAAAAAAAATGAATTTGCTCTTTAAGGACTGTAGAAATGATTACTCTAATGCTGGCTTATTAGGGAAACGTAATCTATGGATCGAGCCAAAGGAAAAATTTATGCGGCGATGAGTGAAGAAGTTGCTCCAGGTACCCCATGAATGGACTGGTGTGTGAGAAACATGTGAGTACCCGTAGTTGTGGACTTACATTTAAGATAACCTAATAAGCTATCTTAGGTTATTAGGTTATCTAAATTTAAGTACATTTACATTTTCGAACGTAAACGTACATTTTCGAACGTAAACGTATATTTACGTTCGTACATTTTCGAACGTAAACCTGTTCATGATCAAAACATGATTAGAAATAAGTGCTGGACTCATGAGTTTCGATCCATATACAGGGTGTTTCAAAACAACACCGACAATGTTTGAGAGGTGGTTCCTGACATCAAAATAAGACGAAAAGTATAGACCAACCTGGGTGCACAAATGCATCCTTTCGGAATTATAGGCTGCCGAAAACATGAAAAATTAACTTTAAAGGTTCATAGCTCCAAAACTATGGGACCTACCGCAGACGGGTCAAGACTCTACTTAGGAACTAATGTGTGTTCTATCCAAAAATACATGTTTCAGAATTCTAAGGTACTCACGCAACAATTTTTGTACAGGCAGTTTGGTTACGGGTATATAATCTGAAGTATTCACTAACTACCTCTATAAAAGTTGCTGCAAAAGTACTGTAGGATTCTGAAGCATGTATTTTTGGATAGAGCATATATTAGTTTCTTAGTAAAGTCTTGACCCGACTACGGTAGGCAAAATAGTTTTGGAGCTATGGACCTTTAAAGTTCATTTTATCACGTTTTCGGCAGCCTATAACTCCGAAAGGAAGCATTTGTGCACCCAGGTTGGTCTATACTTTTTGTCTTATCTTGGTGTCAGGAATCACCTCCCAAACGTTGTCGGTGTTGTTTTGAAACACCCTGTATTTAGGTATTTTCAAGGCCGTTGAGGGCACTTAGAATAATGATGTATAATGAAATGAAATATGGTAAGAGTGCCTGGACATAAAATATGAGATGATAGTGAAGGAAAGCGAAGACACTTTCCAGTGGCGTTATAAAGTACCAAAATGAACTTATCTTCGTGGATTATGATATTTGTGGATTTCAGGAATTTAGAATTTTGATGTTTTCGGAGTAAGAAATAAGATGGTGGTTTAGGAAAGCACCCCCTCCCCCCCCAAGTGAACCTTGGTTATCCTAGTAAAACTCGACTTTACGTGAGATCATGACTGAGATCATTCTTGAGATGTGTACATGTATAACAGATACAGTTGAAAAGCTGTTATAAGGTTCGAAACAAGTAATCAGAGGAACTGGAGACCACTGCGGTTGAATCTTTATTGGCAGATCGGATGATGATGGGATTAGAACGCAATTTGAATATAATCTTGTGTTCGGGAAATGTGATACTGTGATTCGGGAGGGTGTTCGGGAAACGGGATCAGCAATGAATTTAGAAATGTACATGTTTCCAGTGGTTGGTCGGTAGAAAGTGGAAGCTTTCTTCGAAAACTGGAGGAAAAAAAATTTCTGCGGCTCTGTGTGACGGCATCGTATCTATTGGGTGAATGGACAGTAATAATAGCAATGTTATGTCGCACGCAAAGGCAAGAAATCAAAATGGAATTCAGCTTGACTTATTGTACAGAAGGACGAAGTAATGTTGTAATTCTTCCCACTCAGTATCGTCAGGCAATTAGAGCTATCTGAATTAGGAAGTAGCGAAACCATATCTACAAAGTCACAAATAATGGCAAAAAAGTAGGTATATTCACTACACATCATGCAACATCTTTCTCTTTTAATACTGAAAATTGTGAAATAAATCAGGGTCAGTTATAAATAGATTCCAAGTCCTGTTAAGTCGAACAGTTTTATTTTATTTTACTTACTTTTAATTCTGATTCCTCAAATTCTTTATACTTTCAAGCTTAAAGCTTTTCCCTCGAGCTTAGATCACAGACGATAAAAAAGGGGTGTAAAAGTAATATAATACATCAAGGAAATAGAACGAAATGGACTCACCGGGGTAAAGCAGTAGAGAAAAACCTTATCAACTACTGCCAGTCACCAGTTAAATCCCCAGTTAAGCCCGTTCCCTTATTAGTGTCGCTTTCAATAGACATGAACCTACAGCTTAGCGTGGAATCCGAACCACATGAGCTATCACAGGGAATCGAACCAGGACCTCCTGCACCTGCCAACCAAATAGCCCCGAGGGAACTCTTATATTTTCCTGACTATTTACCTCTGATCTTACCATCCGCGAACAAGGCTCCAAGGGAGAGCACAGAGCTTGGAAGTGCAAGAAATTTTCAGGGGGAAAATGTAATCTTTCAGTTTAACGCCCCACGATTATGCCCTTTCGGCTAAAGGAGGCGGATAATTAAGGCAAGTGAATGATGATGGAATGACAATGTAGGAGGAAACTGGGTACCACGAGAAAACCCACGGACACGATGTGGTTCACCATAAACTTATTTGACCGGGGATTGAACCAGGAACCCCATGCACCAGAGGTAAGGTCTTTACCACTGAGCCAACGTGCCCAGGAATTTTTAGAGTTGGAATTTAAAGAAAGTAAACGATTGTTAAAATTCCTGGAAGAGCTTTGTCATATTTCTGAAGTTTTATTTTAATTCGTTCTTGATGAAGCTAGACTTCTGAAAAATCCGAGCTCAGTCTGAAAGATGATATTCAATATTTTTTTAATCTGATCTGATTTTTTTTTTTTTTAATAAAAAGCAAAACATCTTGTTTATATATTATCAGATTTTGGTTGATTTTCTGTTCTATATGTCTTATATTACATACAGGTGTTTAAAACTCATGTCAACTGACTACAAGATACTGTACTCACATAAAATATTGGTCACACACTATCACAAAACATATTTTTTCTTCTTTCTTCTTGTATTTCAAAAGTAAAAAATCCTAACAATGGTATTTGGAAGTTAAGCGAGGACAAAACAGTTCACTAAAAAAGTATAAACGCGATGTTACTTAACGTATTGCATCCTAATATAATAAATAAATAAAACAAATTAGAGGTAATCGTTACAAATCCAATACGGTTAAACTACAATCTAGTCCAGTTATTTCCAAACACTATCAGAAAATACAAGCTAATCCTAGACACTAAATAAATAGGAGTCACAGGGACATCTTTAAAACGGATCTCTTAAAACTGAAAGGTGTAACTATGATTCCTGAAAATACCTTGTACTTTCTAGTTTTCGGATTCTCCCTTAGATCCTTGTTCACAGATGATAAAAACAGAGGAAAAATAATAAAATCATCAGAAAAATAAAAGTAACGGACTCACCAGGATAGGACAGTGCAAAGAACACCTCGTTTTCGATGCCAGTCACACGTAGAATGGTGGAGCAGCACACTGTGAAATGGCGGGCTCAATTTGTGTGTTCTTTTGTTGAGGAAGAAAAGGTTGCCAGCTCATGTTAATGTTGTACCAATGTTGTATGTACTTTTTAATTACTGTTTCAGACTCTTTGCTTAACCAACCCTTGTCTAAGTGAAGCTTATAGATAAATCTAGTGTTAAGCTTCGCTTTTTTAAAAAAGGAAAATATAGAAGTTTTCAAAGCAATCTTTCTATTTCATTTTCGGAACAAGTAAAATTCTTAAATCAGTATATTTTTAAAAAAGATTTTCGAAAGTCCTCAAATTGGATGCTCTGCTTTAGCATCTATAGGTGTCCTTTGATTCGTGCTTTTTAAGTTTCTTTCAGTCATACCTATATACACCTTGAGGCAACTGCATTTTATCTAGTAATCTCCTGATTTTTCATTGGATCGGTGTAACAACTCAAATTGAGTAATATTCTTTTCCAAAGTCTTAGGGGTTTCAATAGTGTGTGATATTTTCTCTTGTTTTTATCCTTCGTGAACAAGGCTTTAGGGGACAGCCGGAAGCTAAAAAGTACAAGGTAGTTTTAGGAATCACAATTACATGTGTGTAAAATGATTGTTCCTTAGGTTGTTACTGTATTATCTAAAACTCAAAGGTTGAGAGCCAGAGCGGATTATTTCCACTCACGATTAAAGCTGAAGTAACACAGTCTCGCTACTGTATTATAATGCTTATTACTTGTAAAAGCTTTTCATGTCCAGAAATATATCTCGAATAATACATACTGTACATTCGCTCTATAAAGGCAAACTGTTTACTTCTCAAAAGTTGGATGTAAATGCGTAAGGATACGAAATAGTATTAAGTGATTAATTTTAAAATTTAAAATATGTACTACTTTACCTATTTGTTAATCTATATGTTATTTTCACCATATCTAGAAAAATTTAACGGGAAATGGATAAATACAGCATATCAAGTGGTCTGATTGTTTTTATTTATTTATATAAATATCAACTTTAACTAACAGCGTTCCAACAATTAGTCCTAGAGAAAACATTCTCAGGACCGAGACACAATAATTAGAATTTCCGTACAGTTTGCTATACCTGATCTTCACTTTGGCCACAAAAGCTCCTAACTGGCCTCTCCAAGTCACAATGTCAACACCCATACCGTTCCACTCGAGGGCACTTCGGAGCGACGGGAAAACCACTGATCTTTTGTGAAAGACTCGCTTCTATCTTTGTCGGATATTTTAAGCAGGGGGTGCTCTTAACCTATGTCTCGAACCTCTACTTTCACGCTCTCTTCACAGTGACGTCACCAGCGAGGAACTTAGAGCTTGTCGTCTGCTTGGCGCGCGAAGATTTGCTAGTAAGACCACAAACAATTCTTTATTTATTTTGGGTTTTTGCTATGTTGAATTGTGTTGCTTGCTTTTCTAGTGGTGTACGTGGACGAATATTATTTAATAGAGAAAAGGTCTATATCTCGGAAGATTTCTTTACGTGGGCTTGGCTGTACAGGCATGCAATATTGCAAGATAGTGTGAACTTGAGTACGTGTGTACATATGTATTTTTACGTGTATTTGTCTTTCATCCCCAAGTGTTCCACATTATAGAATTAGGGATGTACCGATATATCGGTATCGGTAATATCAGCCACTTTTGGGAGTATCGGTATCGGCATTGGCAAATAAACACCGATATTTACCGATACATTTTTCAAACTATTTTCAGTTTGTTTAATATTAACAGTGACACTTATATTTCATCGGTTTCTTTTAGAGTTAAAAGTTGTTTTAAATTAAATTATTATCAATTGTACAATCAATCGATTTCTGTATGCATGTATACTTCTTTGGTTTGCTCTATTCATACCCAACTGATAGTTTTAGTCCCTCCATGCCAAAATAGTGAAGAAAAGACAAAGGTCCTCAGTCAGGATCATAGACACGTGAAGAAAATTTTCTAGGGGGAGCCGATTTCCCGATTTCAAAGTAAAATAAAGTAAGTTTATTTTCCTTATTCTTTTTCATAAATTTCTATGTATGAATGAAGTTCATAATTTAAAATTATTTTTCGATATTTTTTCTGCTTATTGGTCCTCTAAATGTTTATTTGAGTTAGAAATCAGAATAAAACTCCGGGACGTCGTGTGGGTAGAACAGGTGGGGTGATTGCCCCACGCCTTGCACCACAGAATGGAAGAGTTTGACCGTTGAGGAAAACTAGCAGGTTAACTATTTCTAATTCATTGTTGAGATTAGTGTTGTCCACGAGACGAGACCGAGGCGAGAAATGATTCGCCTCGTCTGCAATTCGAGACGAGAAGAATCTTTAAAATTCATTTAAAATAAAAAATATGGGAGTTCTCGTCTCGTTTACGAGGCAAGATGAGAAACTTCACCGAGTCTCATTGGCAACACGAGTTCACCCAAGCATTAAACCTTAAATACCGGTTTAGTGCTGCATGGTTCATCGTGAAAAAAAAAAAAAAAAAAGAAAATTAAAAAAACTATAAATTGATAAAGTGATTGTAAGAACGCAATTAAGAGCATTCAAAGATACATAAGTCATTACACAATATACTCCAATAATACATATGGTTTAAATGTTGTTATATCTCATCCTTCGTGGATCTCTCGTGACTTTAGGAACTCAGGACAAATTTTATACACAAATTTATACAAGAGGCTAGAGAAACTTCGAGGCGAGAAGAAAAGAGCTTTTTTCGAAAATCGATTCTACAAGACGAGAAAATCTAATTTCTCGTCTCGTCTAGATTCGTAACACTAGTTAGCATACAAATATTTAGATATAAACCAAATACATTTTTCCGGACTGTGTACTATTAATGTCACGAAGTGCAATCATAGCGTCAACAATGGTTACATTGAATATAATCTGTGATGGATAGTCGACATGACGTTTAAAACGGATGAGTTCCGTTTTAATAATCATGTGGAGAAAATATGAATTGGCGATTTTAAACTTTAAGCCTGAGTGCCGTATATTGAACAAAATAAATTGCTAGGTATCAAAGGGCTTCCGCAACTGAATGCATTTACGATCAATTATTAATATTCTTATTCTTATTCTTATTCTTCTTATTATTATTATTATTGTTATTATCCATGGTTTTAAGTATTTATTGAGATATTCTTATCAGTGATCACAAAGTAATCTATTTATGCCGGGTGTGGAACTCACCTTATCATTGGTTCTGCAATTACTTTAACTCCAGGCACCGAAAATTTCAGAGATTACTCTGGTAAAACACATATTTATCTGCAACTTTGCTTAAATACATTCACAGCAACATTTCAGATATAAATACATTTAAAATGTAATTATAATTCAACAATTATCTATCTCATCAAAAAATAAATAAATGATCATGCAACACAAGTACATCGTTAATTTTCCATAATATAAATTGCGTTAAGAAGATGTTCTATTTATTGCTGGCTTATTTATTATTTATTTATTTATTTAATTGTAGTTTGTGTGTAGGAGAATGTTGTAACAGCGAAAATGTTATGCATAAAGAAAGAAAAAAGACATTCTGGCTGCTTCGTACACCTCTATACCTACTTGCTGCTCCTCGCTGGTGACGTCACGCAAAACGAGGAGCGAAGCGTCTGTGCGTATAGCTCAACCTTTCCTTAGTAACCTTGATTTTAAGCTCATTTACACTTCTCAAAGTAGAGGGCATTGGGGTTCTTGTTTAACTACCTTCTTACCATGCCCATAACTAGGGAGTGGCCACGAGGGCATGAGCCCTCTTGCACTAAGTTATTTGTGCAATGAAACCAAGTTATTTGTTGGTATGTATACATTAATGTAAGGTGAACTCAACTCAGCTCCCAAAAAGCGATTTCGCCACACACACACACCCTCTAACTCGAATGTGCTAGCTACGGGCCTGCTTCTTATGCACAGTAAGAAAAAAGAGATGTATACGCGTACTTTTATATCATATGAAGTTGAGTGAATTATGTCAATAAATAGTGGATCATGCAATTAATTGGCGAATGAAGATATATATGCATGTATGTATAAAAGTTAAGACGAAAATTTGCTCGGAAAATCCTACTAGGTAAATGGATTGCCTTTGTCTGAGTTAATAAGTTGTTAGAAAACCTGAGGAAGGGCTTTAAAGAATATGGAATGAAAATAAATGTTGGAAAAACAAAAGCCATGGTGATTGGAACGAAGCGGTCTGTGTCAAATATAAAAGTGGGAGGGGAGAAAATAGAACAAGTGAATAGTTTTCAATATCTGGGTAGTATTCTTAGTAATGACATGAAGTGCGAACGTGAAATAAAAGCAAGGATAGGAATGGCGAAAGAAGCCTTTAGGAATAAGAGAAGTTGAATAATAAAGAGTTGAGTAAAAGACTTACAAAATGCTTCGTGTGGACCGTATGGAGCGGAAATATGGACATTACATAAAAATGATGAAAAAGACTGGAAGCCTTCGAAATGTGGGTGTGAAGAAGAATGGAAAAATTAGTTGGATCGAGCGGAAAATGAATGAGAGGGTGGCAGAAATGGTGGGGGATAAAAGAACACTTTTAGATATTATTAGGAAGAGGAAGAGAAACTGGTTGGGACATTGCCTAAGAAGAGATTGTATCATGAGGGACGTCCTAGAGGGTATGGTAGTGGGAAAGAGAGGGAGGGGGCGAAGGAGACTACAATTAATGGATGATATGAAAACAGAAAGATCATACGTGAAGACGAAGAGGTTAGCGGAGGACCGTGGATCATGGAAGCTTCTCAGCTGCGGCAAGTGATCTGCCAATAAGGGCAGAATACCTATGATGATGATGATGATTGAATTTTACCACCAACGTTCATTTTGGTCTCGTTATTGTCGGAGTTCAGATATATATATATTTTTACTAGATTAATAATAATAATAATAATAATAATAATAATAATAATAATAATAATAATAATAATAATAATAACTTCTGACTTTATTTTTATTTTCTTACTTCCGTAGTGCGTTTTCCTACGTGTCTGTATTCTATTAGAACAAGAGCGCTATTTACGTATTAAAATTAAGAACTATCAACTATCTCACCTTTTCCCGTTTTTTCTTGTCAATACGTAATTTAAATTTTCTCATCAGGTTTCTTGGTTTAATTTCAATTCCCTTTATTACCTGAAAACATGTATTGTACAATATTTTATTTATATTAATAAATGCTATGCATTAACTTAATAATTCTATGTATATCATATTTTCCAGTAGCGTGTTCATCCGTAATTTATTTCACACTTCTGTTTTACCAGCGTTTAATGCGCTATCTCTATAAACATTTAAGACTTTCCTATCAACAAGTTTACACTTGAAGGAGGGCCAATGGCAAAATACCTATTTCCGGTGTAAGGGCGCCTGTTTTGATACCAGTTCATATGAACGTGTGGTAAATATACCGTACCTGTGAATCTTTTTGGGGCATTCCTATTTTGTTACTTCACCAATTTTTTTGAAAATGATTATCAATTTGGATTTTTCATCTATCCCTTTTAGCTCACAGGGCATAATCGTAGATATTAAAATAATCTTTATGTAGTTTTACAAAATTAAATCACGTAATTAGATATTATAAAATTACTTTCATAAGACATAAGTTCCGGGCAAGCTGGGCTATGATTCTCAGTGCTCCAGGCAAGCAAAGAGAGGTTGGAGTCCTGCAAAGCTGCAGGCAAGCTAGGCGGTAAGGAAAACCATATAACTCCACGCAAGCTAGATGGTTGTGAGTAGGAATCTCTCATAGCTCTATACAAGATAAGAAAGGGGTTGAGTTCCCACAAAGCTCCAGGCAAGCTGAGTGGGCAACAGGCCTCAAAGCTCCAGGCAAGCTTAGTGGAAGAAGGTTAGTGTTCTCAGCGCTCCAGGGAAGCTAGGCGGGAAGCAAAACCATAAAGCTGCATGCAAGGTAGATGGTTGTGAATAGGAATCTCTCATAGCTCTATGCAAGATAAGAAAGGGATTGAGTTCCCACAAAGCTCCAGGCAAGCTGTGAGGGCAGGAGGCCTCAAAGCTCCAAGCAAGCTAGGAGGCTTGGGTTAGGTTAGAATCTCTCAGAGCTACAGACAAGTTAGGAGAGGGGAAGTGATAGACCGAAAGTAATGCATGGTGCCTTCTTTTGAGCGGTGGTGGCACTGGAGTTTCTCTTCCATCACATGACCAAGTGATGACGATGATTCTTGTCGTCTTCTTCGTGTAGTAACTTGGAGTAGAAGAGTACGTGGATTTGTTTACAAAATAAAAACACGTGTTGGTCTTTAAAAATACAGACCACGTGTAGGATATTACAATATTAAGAAACATTTATCGATATTTTCAGCGCGTCCGCAGGATTGCGTATGAGCACCCACACCAACAATATTCTTTTTGCAACTTCTTAAGTAAATATGTGGTATGCACGAAAGCTTTAGAATTAATATGAAATGGAATCGCAATACTTGCCCTTCATTTTTCAATGTTTTTCGTTAATTTTCAATCGAAATTACATCACTATTGACATTAGCTCATTGACATGCATCCTTATGATTATGGTTTAGTTCATTTGGGGCTCCCTTCCCCTTTATATAGCCTAAGAAAGATCCACGATTTGAATTGAAAAGTTGTGAGTGTTAACTAACAATTAAAGCTAGCGTCACTTAGGGCGGAGGGAAGCAAAATTCTTCGATTTAACTAGGGTTTCACATTCTTCATTAGTATATGATTATAATATTGGTTAAAATATCGATTAGATATATATCAAACTTAGGGGAGAGAATCTGCCTCCCCTCTGTAGCCCCAAATGATGTTCCTGAGTGGAACACGAATGTGATTGAGTCCGTTTGACGCTTTCCACTACTTATACATTACGATAATAACTTACGAACATGCTATATTTACATTCTACTCTGTGTATTCTGGTACTAATGTCACATGTCTAAGTCAGGTTTCTCAGCCTGGGGGTCGCGAGAGGGTTTCATGGGGATCGCGAAGATAAGCGGAAGCGATAAATATAATTAGAATCTAATACCGGAAAATATTTTTAAATATTAATTTGAATGTTGTTCTAATAGGCATACTTTCATCTCTATACATTCTGTTAAGAATAACAAAAAGGTCTACTAAACATTTTCAACAGGTGCAGAGTTATTTAAAAATCAGTTTAAATGAAAGAGGTACGATATGAAACTACTGAGAACTGTATATTGAAATACCAGAAAAGTACAAATGCAACAAAATCTGCATATTGAAATACAATTAATATTGAAAGCTAGTGTGACATACGTATATATACAAGGGTGATTCAATAATTATTGTCCCTGACCTATAAGTAGTATTATTTTTCCAAAAAGTCTCCTTTCATAGTAATGCACTTCTTCCACCTATGCTATAAAGTCACTATGCCAGCTTCAAAGAAAGTCTCTGGCTGAGCCGTAAGCCATTCCTCCACAGCTTCAAGAACAGCTGCATTTGAGTAAAACTTCTTCCCCTTGAGGTGCTCCTTCAACTTTGGGAACAAATGAGTCTTTAGGGGCGAGGTCGGGTGAGTAGGGAGGATGTTTCAACATATCAAAACCAGCAGCATGAATTGCTGCACCAGTAAAATGACTTTTGTGGGCCGGAGCATTATCTTGGTGGAACAGCACTGTTCGCTGCAACATCCTGCGCCGTTTTTCCTTGATTGCTTCGCGTAACTTAGTGATTAGGGCTGCATAATAGGCCCTCGTGATAGTGTGTCCAACCTCCAGGTAGTCAATAAGGAGCACACCCTTCGCATCCCCAAAAAATGTGCCCATAACCTTGCGTGCTGATGCTTGCACCTTGAATTTGCGTGGGGGAGGCGAACTGCTGTGCCACCACTCCATGCTTTGTCGTTTGGACTCGGGATCATAGTGTGGGGCCACGTCTTATCCACTGTCACAAATCTATCACAGAACTGTTTCAGGTCTGCCCCCATAACCTCCAAACCAGCCCTTGAACATCGAACTCTGTTTTTCTGATTTTGGGTACCCATCGCGCTGACACCTTTCTGAATCCCAAGTGTTCATGCACAATGGTTTCCACTGCGCCTACAGAAATGTGCATAATGTCTGCTAACTGTTGCACCGTGATTCGTCTGTCTGCTATAATCGTATTATGCACAGCATCAATGTTTTCTGGGGTGCATGATGTTGGAGGGCCAGCACCAGGGGCCTGTTGAAGCTTTCCCTGCCGCAACGGAAGTCGCGGCACCAGTTCTGAGCCCCAACACACTGATTATGTCCTCATGAATCTCCTTTGGGCTTAACCTCTTTTTCCTGGAGGTACTTGATGACAGCTCGTTGTTTGGTTTTCTCCATTTTTCAAGCTAGATGTCACCTCTAACACCTGAAACGACAAAAAGGAATATTAATATAACAGCTATGGTTCTGAAATTTAGCATATAGGCATCTAAGACATCAGGCTGGGGTCCCTC
Source organism: Thermobia domestica (assembly GCF_964235325.1). Taxonomy (NCBI): domain Eukaryota; kingdom Metazoa; phylum Arthropoda; class Insecta; order Zygentoma; family Lepismatidae; genus Thermobia; species Thermobia domestica. The sequence goes on along the minus strand of NC_137456.1, from coordinate 347,019,975 downwards.
ATCAGCCATCCCAGCTCAAGTATTTTAAATATGCCGGGGACAATAATTATTGAGCCTTCCTCGTATATATATATTTATTTCCAGCAAGCTGGCCATAATGAAGGAAGATTTTTGGTGTGGAATTTTATTTGTTTCCTAAATTTTAAATGTAAACAAGCTGTTTTTAACAGTTTTTGGTGATACTGAACACATACACAACAATGTACCAAATTTTCAACAATATCAGGTAACTCGAAGTGGCGACCTCTCGAAAACTAAAATACTCATTAACTTTTTTAAAACAACTGTCCAGGCTTTTTTAAAACCAAAATTAGAAATATTATAACTTTATTTTTATTATTTTATCATATGACTCAAAATCAAGGGAGTTATGAGGTTTTAAAATTTTCAAACGGCCTCCATTTTGGAACAGTACGAGCGATCGGATTCGATATTTGTAACATGAATGAACTTACGAAATTTGATTTTATTCGCTTTTACGGAAATTACTGCATTCACTATATAAAAGAAATGGATTCTACTATTATAGAAATAGATGGATATCATGAGATCTCCGCAATAGGTATATTAAAAATTCCACACAAGATTATTACAAACCAGAAATTACAAGAGGATCGCTCGCAAGAGGATGTGATAGAATGGGAGTGGTGATAAGAATTGGGTTCAGAACTATGATCTAAGCCAATCAGGGCCTGAGCTATGAACATTTGAAAGTAACTTATTTGAGATTTGCATTTTCCTGAAAATCGGCCAGGTCTTAAACTTCACTTAGAAGAAAGAACAAGGTATTATGTTGCAGAATGGGTCTTGTGGCTAAAAGATTAAAGAAAATATTTTAACAGTTACAATTCAAATCTCGATTCAGGTATATTATAATGGCCAGCTACACATTTTTATTTTCATTCGCGGCTCGGATGGAACTTAATTGCGGGCTGCCATTTCGCCATCACTACCGTAAGGGAATGAAGAGTATATATATATATATATATATATATATATATATATATAAAAATCCTGATTTTTAGGTAATATTCATATTGAGCTATCGGACTAGAATCACGTCTCCTTAAGAGACTTAATCACTGCGAAATTCAAATACCGCTAATTTTACAGCAATTATGTGATTTCTTCAAATAGATAAAAGATAATAAAATGTGAAACAAGAGCGCGCTAGACAATATTATTTTGCATGAGGTACCATTATTACGAGTCACCTAGCAGCTTTCCGTTTGCAGCCATTTAGAAACGCGAAAATAAATGCCAATTTTCTAAATGGCTGGAAATCGAAAACAGATCAGTGAGTTGTAATAACGGTATCTCATGTAAAATAATATTGTCTAGGGCGCTCTTGTTTCACATTTCAATAACCAGTTATCTATTTGAACGTATCACATAATTACTGTAAAATTAGCAGTATTTTAATTTCGCCGTGATGGGACCTCTTAACTCTTCCAATAATACCAGACATACTATTAAAGAGAACTTGGGATATCTACTTACAGAGACCCATGGATGGTCGAGCACTTCTTCCGCCGAGAACCTCATATCAGGATCCACCTGCAGCATGTGAGTGATCAGCTCCTTCGCGGAGTCGGAAACGTCATCCCAATAGGGGGGAGTGAATTCATAGTGACCGCTGAGGATTTGATCGAACAGCTCCTCCTGATTGTTGGTAGCACTCACAAATGGTGGAAATCCACATAGAAGAATGTACATTATCACACCAGCAGCCCATATATCCACCTTAAAAGAACAATATTAATGTATAACAACAATAACAATATATAATTTGTTTCTATCAGAACCTATTGCTCATTTCATATACAAGTGAATCAAGATTTTTTTTTTTAAACTCTGTGTTCCGATTTACAAGATGATAACGATCAACAGAATGGAAGTACATTCGTACCTAGAAATATACTGTGAATGACAGACTGTAATAAAACTCACCAAGCTTTCTAAACCATTTAACAGCACAATGACATTATTACTGTTAATCATGAACAGTTATCACATATACGAGGGAAAGTCAAATAAAAACCTCGAAAACGTACGCTAAAATTGAGAAACAGAGCGCGATTCTCAGCAAAGTTTGCAACCATGATATGCATTATAAGTTTGAAGACCAACAAATACCAACACCAAGCTGGAACAATACGGGACAGTAGAGAAGCATTGTAAAAACGGTGGCATCACTCCATGAAAAATTTTTGAGTGACTATAAAAGGAATACTTATTAAAAAAAAAAAAAAAAAAAAAAAATGAAGGAAACACTACACACGTGTACGTTTAAGATTCAGCTCTTATGTTCCCTGGGGACAGATGTTTGGAAATAATCATCTGCTTATTTCAAGGGCTAATCGGTTTCCTGGTAGCAACAAGTTCGTATACAGTCCCTCATAACACTCAGACATACACTGGATAAAATGGGTTTCAATCCTACCTTCTTTACACTGGATAAAGCGGCAAACTATGATTTAGCCCTTCCCTTGATCATATCCTTGATCCGCGGGTATATATATATATATATATATATATATATATATATATATATATATATATATATATATATATATATATATATATATATATATATATATATATATATATATATATATATATATATACTTGTATTTTGAATACGTACATACCTTCAGACCATATCCTGTTTCTGCTAAAATTTCTGGTGCTACGTATGTTGGAGTCCCACAAACAGTGTACAAGGGCTCTGTAACTTCTTGAGCAAGACCAAAATCACCTAACTTCAGAGACTTTGTACCATCTTTATTCAGAACAACCTGAAAAACACATGCAATGATATAAATATTATGGTTGGTGTTTTTTTTTTTTCCTTATATCATTTATATAGTTTCCTTTATCAAAGTGAGATGTCCGCACACGGGGAAAGTTTATGGAAAATATTTGGACCCCCTCCCCCCTCAGACAACGCTTTTTAATGAAAGTATAATTATGAAAAAAAAAAAAAAAAAAAAAGCAGACACTATTTCTTGCAGAAATTTTCAACCTTTATACTAGGGTATTCAGATTTAGGAAATAAATAAAACGGGACACTCGACATACCAACATAATTTGACAATGCACTTAACGAATTGGGTATAGACATTACGCCATTACTCGCGCCAAGTAATTTTCGACTATTATCTACCTAAGAAACGTTATCGAATATTGAAACCTGGAATTTATTTCGAACCCATCTGTTCGAATTTTTTTTTCTTCGTTTGAAGTTTCTGCCATTCCCCACTCATGTTCCTCTTGGATCCGAATCTTCGTCTCAAAATCTTGTTCTTAAATACTTTCAGTCGACGTTCTTCTCTCAGAGAAGAGAAGGAAATAACCGATTTTATATCACACCAATTCCTCTACTAATGCAAATTCAATCATATACAGAATGAAAAAAATACACAACTGGACCGAGAATCGAACCCGGGTCTTTGGCTTAACGTACCGATGTGTCCGAACTGCCACACATTTTACCACTCTGTAGTCCTCCCCGCTCGTCCAGTGGCTAATGAGCGAGCCTTTAGTGCACGGAGTGCCGGGTTCGATTTCCAGTGGGAGGTTTGAAATTTGAATTCATTACGGTAGTTCTGATTCCACGTTAAAGTGTAGATCCACGTCTTATATAGTCTCGGTGTTGAAAGGATAGACTTTGATCCAACCAACCTAATCTATCACTCAGTAAACTGATGAAGCCTAATCTGATTATGTGGAATATTGTGGTACACAAAAAATTACAGGTAGGCACATTTTACAGCTTCAAATTTTTCTGTTATTATTGCTGTTATGCTTTATTCGCCTATTATGCTGATAATGTACCTCTAAACATCTAATATTATATTCAATTGAACTCCCTGGTGAGAAGAACGAAATTCTTAAAGCAACGAGCCGGCTACTTTTGAACTGAGTATGTATGAATAACTGACTGCAAGGTTCTATCGTAGTTGTTCCTAACTTTCTTGACTACGTTCACTAGTTATTCAAATATTTCCCCAATCGTCCTCACGACGCCGGGTAGCGCAATGCTAACACCGTCTATGTACTGACCACATACAGCACTGTTTGACTTTCATGATCCCACAGTAATCGAAACCAATCTTATATACAAAGCTAAAAATATGTTTGTTACGTTCCGTATATAAATCCACAACATGGTTTGGCATGCTTCTAAGTGAGAAAGAGACTGTGACTATTTAGAATTATTAAAATTTGTTTTCTAAATGTAAGGGGAGGGGTCGAAATGTATACTAAAAACAGAGTATGTCACGAGTCCCTCAAGGTAAAGGGAACGAACCTGGGTCTATGCACAACTTCCCATTAAAAATAGCGGACACATGGCACAGCTCAACTACGTGGAGCGATAATTGCCTATATACAGTGTCATACTCATCGCAATAATCCCAAGAATTTAAGATTTTGAATTTAGCGTCCTTTTTAGTAGAGAGGTTATATGAGATATGGACCTACAGATTAACATGGGATCAGAACAACATGAGCTCCTGCCGGGTATCGAAACTGGGTCTCCCAAACCAAAGGCGCATATGCTAACCGCTTAGCCACGAGCGAGCTCCTTAAGAGTTAAAAAAAAAGTCAACTCAGTTACGATAGTTTATTTGCCATAGGACTTTTTGACGCGAAATGGTATACTTACTCCGAATCTTTCTTTTTTTTTTTTTTTTTATCCTTTTCACCTTTTTTTTTAAATCTTTCTCAGACTTAAATAAACTGATGATGAGGACATGTTACTCGAAAACGTTCCTCAATTCCTGGGATTATTGCGGTAAGTAAGAAGTATTTTACTTGCTATACGTGTCACAGCATTTTCGAAAATTAAGATAGAAAAAGGAGCTCTAATTTCCCATTTTGAATTTATGAAATGGGAAAAATAAGGGAACAGCTAAAGCATTTAAACTTATATTTTGGAATAGTTGTTATAATTTCATTTCATTTTAAATATGTATTCTAAGTGGAAGAAAGAAGGGTTTAAATGTTTTCCATAAATCGATTCTTGCCATTCCGGAAATTTCAGCTAGAAATAAAAATACTTATTCAATGTTATTTTCTTTGAGTATCATGCATTTCGGAAAACGTAAGTTGAAATTAACCACAACTACATATTATATATCAGACAGCTATTGTACCGAAGCTACTTACAAGTAGATTTTCAGGTTTGATATCTCTGTGTACAATATGCAGCCCATGTAAATAGTGCAGAGCAGAAGCCAAGTTATGGATCATCATGCTGGCATCTCTCTCCGTGTATTTGGTAGCAGACGCAATGGCGTCAAACAAATCACCACCCTGAAACATAAATATATTACACGTTTAATTTATAACATTTCTACAATTTCTGAGTCAGAAGAATTTTATCGTAAATATGAGACTATAGATCAAGTTGTTTTGTCTGAACGGGATGTGTTTTATCTGTTTCAAGTCAAAGAAACCCAACGCACAAAATGGATTATGTTTATGGAGATTTCAAAGTGACACAAAACCTGTTTTTAACGGTATGTAATTTACTTCTATCACTAACTAGAAAAAACATAACTCATAACTATTGTTGCTGCAAATATCTACAGAAAAATTAAATTTTTTACTATTCTTGAGTTGTATTTTGTGGTAGAAGATGGCCCATGTTTTTGGATCAAAAGATCCAATATATTTCAATCAAAATTTTTCTTGTACGCCTTATATTTGGAGAACAACATATAGTGGTAGCCAAACCCAAACTATCACTTAACTCAGTATGATGTGCTTATTCCAAAGAAAATACGAAATAGGGGCCGTTCAAAAATAGCTCCTGATCCGAAAACTTATTATTGGCCAAGATCGCAATCTCTTGATGCATTTTTTTTTTATCATTCCTAAAATTCGTGGCCAAAATCGCAATCTTTTGATCCATTTTTTAGATCATTCCTAAAATTCTTGTTAGGTTTTCAATCAGAATAAGTCAGTGTAGGTATGTTACGTCTTGTTAAAAAAAACAAATCTCTCTAAAGACCGCATTCATTTAAATGTATGCAGACTACATAAGCTTTCCGACTTCGAAATCTTAGAAGTCAAGAAGAGATTTAGGCTTTGATTTTTCCCATATATAAATAAGGATATAACGATTTTAAAAAGAGGTGGCTGGCCAAGATACTTTGAAGAAGCTTCTACACGTACAATAAAACCTGTTTACGATAGCTACAAGTTACCAACTGAGAATATTTTGAACTGTAATATACAAACTTATAAAACAATAACTAATTATTACATATGTATTTTACTTAGTTTGTTATTTCATAAATAATATACAGCAAAAAATATTTCTCAAACATAACAAATCTCTATAAAAAAAAAAAAAAGTTATCTTCGCTATTTATACATCATTATTTAATATAATATTGGTAATGCATTAGTAGCAAGTAATTTTAACAGGCTAATTAGTTCCAATATGGCTATGGCATATTCTTTCCGTCCTACCTATGACGATAGATGTAGATAAGATAGTCAGTGCAAAGAAATACTTCCAATAACTAAGACGTCTTATCTTTTTAAGTGAAGAAACAACAAAAAGTGGCATTTCTTTGTAGATTTCCAAACAATTATATTCACCTTTGTTAGTATTTAAATTGGGAATATTTAAGAAGTAGCAATGTGGATATTTTCTTAGTATCTTAGCTATCAGATTAGTAAACGCGTCCTTAATTGGTCGTACGTGCAGTGCCGTGCTGTGGAAAATCAGCGCCCAGGGCAAAAGTATACGACGGCGCTCCCGTACATATTACTTAGGTCGACAGACCAGCCGCGAAGCGCCACCATGGTGGCGCGAAGCGCAATGAAATTTTCAAAAATAAACTTTGCTTTTCCTTGATTCTGAACACTTTCTATTACTTTTTTCTTCCATTTTATACATGTGCACATGCATTTTCCTAACATGAGTAACATTATAGGACCACTTTCTAAAGCAGGAAGAGGATTTCAGTACATACTAGTTTGTACTGATACAAAATATTCCAAGTAATTTTTCTTCTCTCTTTATTCTTTTCTTTTTCCTCCCGAATTTTGCGCCCCCTTATTACGGTGCCCGGGGCCGTCGTCCCCTCTATATAAAATAAGTTGCAAAACATTTTCTCTTGTATTTAATTTTAGTTGCATTAGTCACTCTTTTGTTTTTATATATTTCTTTAATGTGCATTGAACAAATATCTTATATACAGGGCAAGTCAAAATGGTGGATTTGATTTCAGAAATTTTTCAATGAAACCTAATAGTCATACGTTAATGTGAGCCATGCGTTTCGAAAGATTAACTTTCAAAGTTTAGTCTCCGCCCCAGTGTTTCCAGTTTTTACCGGAAACACTTTTTCTATGTACTTTATTTATCATGTCTCCTTCATTGGGAGCCTCATTCCCCCTACTTGACTCCATGTGATTTCTTCATATGGAGTTTTGTAAAGGATCATGTTTGCGTACCACCATCTTCAACAACATTGGATGACCTACATCTCTGCATTGCTGAATATTGACCGCAACGTGCACCGAAAGGTTTGGCAGAAGATAAAACTATCGGCTTGATGTGTGCCGTGTTACGAGAGGTGCTTACATCGAACACTTGTGATATGTTTGAAGAGAACTTTAATAAGAGTCTTCATCCCGGCATGAGAAACCGTTATCACGACTCACTTATCTGCTTTCCATTTCCAGCCATTTAGAAAATCGGCATTTATTTTCGCGTTTCTAAACAGCTGAAAACTGAAAGCCACTAGGTGACTTGTGATAACGGTACCTCATGCAAAATAATATTGTCTAGGACGCTCTTGTTCCATATTTCAATTATCTTTTATCTATTTGAAGATATCACATAATTACTGTAAAATTAGCGGTATTTTAATTTCGCCGGGATGAAGACTCTTAATAGTTTACCTTTCTTAGTACATGTCTCACAATAACATATACTCATTAGATTTCGCAGAATAAATCTCTGAAATCAGGTTTATCATTTTGACTTGCCCTGTTTAATATATGGAAATCTTATACTTTGTTAACTTACATCCTAACGACATATATATATATATATATATATATATATATATATATATATATATATATATATATATATATCAAAAATCTTGATCACATTTCTTATTAGTTCAGAATCTCCTACAGACCACTACCTTTACAACCTCAGAACATTTCAGGCCACCAACCTTCCTAATGGGTATTGACTGGCAGACTTTAGGATGAGAAATGGGATTTGTGCGTTTATCTTTTTTTCTCTTTCTTTCTTTTCTTTTCTTTTTCTCTTTCTTTCTTTTCTTTTAGTCTTTGCAACATAAATCTCACGATCCTGGAAGTTCTTCAGTAGGAAAAGGTTTCCAACACACGACGAAAATAAAAGATACCAAGAGCATTAATAAAACCGTCCGGACTGGGCTCCCAAATGTCTTGCAATCAGAAAATGAATCGAAAGGTATATTGGCACCGATCTGTTCATAAACTTGCCGACAATAGACATAAATAGTAATAAACAAATCATGCCTCCTTTATACTTTTTTTAAATCACATTCAATAGACAAGATTTCGTCCCTTTTCTCTTAAGCTTATTTACTTACCGAAAGATGTACTATGCATGCTTGTAAGAAATTAATAAAGTCATTTAAAGTATTAAATGTTTAAGTGAGTGTTCCAACACAGAGAGATGGATTTCCAATGAATAGCAAACAAATGACTTTGCTTGAATGTGGTAAAGTTCCACCGGAAAATGCAGGTAGCCAACTTTACCAGGTTTTAGTCTATTAATTATGCTGTAGAAATTTTCCTGTCGTACAGTACATATTATTTACCTACATTAATTGTTACCGTGTAATGTGAGTTCCTGTCAGCACGTCATGACGCGTCCTCAGGTTTCGGATCGAGGAAACAGCCTCTAGATATAGAGATTAGCTGCGAAAATACTGAATAAGCAGTAGCGGACAGACGACTAGGAGTGCTCCTCCAGCTTGGAGGTTTGGTGTGAGGCTAACAACCTCATTCTGTAAAAAATGCACTTGTTCAGAAACATTCACAGAAGCCTCGGACCAGTACTGAAAACTTGGTACGACCTCAGCAAAATAAAATGGACATAAGATTTGGAACACTGAATATTAGAAGTCTTTATAAGGCAAGGCTGTTAAAATCCGTAACGAATGAGTTAGATAAATCGAGGATGGATCTACTGAGAGTTCAGGAAGTTAGATGGGAAGGAAACGGAACTATTAAGTCCCGAAATTCTACGTTCTTTTACGGGGAAGGAAAAAAATCATCAGTTACGAACAATGTTTTTCGTTCACAAACGAATAATATCAGCAATTAAACGGGTTGAACTCGGTAATGATAGACTTTCTTTTATTACTCTTAAGGGTCGGAGGTGTAATGCTATTGTTTTAAATGTACATGTCCCAACAGAAGATAAGGATGAGGATATAAAAGACAATTTTTATGAAGAAGTGGAACGGATATTTGACCATCAACTAAACCAGAAAACAATACAAAGGATCATGAAAAACGTACCTTTATGAATGAATGTGATATGGATAGACATCCTGAAAGTCACCGTTACCCCTAAAGATGTTAACGGATTGACTCTATTTATCAGCCCGAGGAAGAGACAATCGCTCTAGCTACATTACAATAAATAAATAAATAAATAAATAAATAAATAAATAAATAAATAAATAAATAAAAATTTCGTTCAAGACTTATCGTGTGGATTTTTGTGGCATTAACAGTGGTCAATATAGTCGAATATAAAGATTTACGAGGTGTTTAAAAAAATGCGGCGAATAATTTTATTAGAAACAAAGTACATAATACATAAGTACATAATAAGCTTACATGGCATTTGATTTAATCTCCTTCTAAGTACTGTCTTTGGCTAGCAATCCCTCATCCCAACGTTGAATCCATGACTAGAAGCATTTCTGCAAAGCTTCATTTGGAAGGGGGTTCAGATACTTTGTCCTGGTCCTCTCAATGAACGATGTCAAAGCGTTTTCCTATAAGCAATGTTTCCATTTTTGGGAAAAGCCGGAAGTTGCATGCTGGAGAGCACAGTGAATGTCGACAGACAGAAATATTTTATCGGCCAAAAGCTTGTAGTGTGTTTGTTTGTAGTGAAGACGGAAGGCATTTGCCCATTTAATCCGCGGATAAAATGATTTTCATGGAACCATACGAGATACTTATTTCTTCGGAAAGCTCTCGGATAGTCATTCGCCTGTTTCAATAAATCATTTGTGACACTTTTTCCACGTTTTCGTCTGTTTTTGACGACGAAGGACGTCTCGATCGTTGCTCGTTTTCAACCGGTTCCTTGCCGCTTTTGATTGCTCATAACACTTGAAAACAGTCTTCAATGACAAATTCACTGTCATATTCTGACTTTGACCTTTCGTGAGCTTCTTTGGCACTTTTTGCTGATTAGAACAAAACTTAATGTTGGGGTACGACAGACACTTAACACGTCCTCACTCTTCTGCCCTTGGAAGCCAACTGACATGTCACAAGTCGTTACGCTGACTGTACTAGTAGTGGGCACAAAAACAGGTTTTTCGGTTTTTAGAAAAAACGGTTCCTCTTTTCACCTAAACTGGTTATCGGTATTCTCCAAATCCGGTTCGGTTTTTCACCGGATCCGATTTCGGTTTTCTCCAAAACCGGTTCGGTTTTTTCCAAAATTTGTTCCATTTCTGACCAGAATAATGTTTCGGTGTTCTCCGGAAACCGATTCCGTTTACACAGAAATAGTTTTATGTGTTTTCCAACTAGTTTCGGTGAAAAACAAACCGGTTTTTGGTGAAAACCGAAATGTCAGTTTTTCGGGTTTCGGTTTTTCTAGAAACCGGTTTCCCGTTTTCATAAAAAAAAGACTGTACCAAAGGTTTACGCTACCGGATATACTAGCTGAAATGAATACATCATCGATAGATGGCGCTGCGCAAGTACATTCACCGTACATTTTGATCACACCTCGTACATTCCTTGTTTTGAGTACAGGACAACTCATATATATAAAGTTTTAAAAACTCAATGCAATAGAATTAAACACAGATTAAAAAGAAAAACATTTGTTGCTACCAACCTTAACCAATTCCATGACTAGATACAATTCATCAGCGAAGTTGTGTTCTTCAATGAGTCGGACGATGTTTGGATGTTTCACTCGGCGAAGAATGGCCACCTCGCTCTCGATCATTTGTTCTTTCCCACGGCACTTCGATTTGTCGATGATCTTCAACGCATACTCTTGCTTCGACGACCTGAAAGGCAGTTAGGTTTATAAAAAAATAATAACACTTTTCGTTATTTTATAATTAAATGCTTTACATTTCCCTGTACTTGTTTATTACATTACAGAACCATAGTTGCACCTATTGAATTGGAGTGTTACGAAAATTCTATATCATTAGCGTTTAACGAACCAATCGACAACTATCATTGTGCTGAAAAAAAATATATGAGCTCAATAAGATCTACCCCTTTTGAGATTTCCAATTTTTGAGGTAAATTTTAGACTTTCAGTCAAACAGCTATTGTTTCCTTACTATTTATCGTAGGATCATGGTTCATACCTCGTTTCTTCTTCTTTCCAGAATAGAGCATCCTTCCCAACAGTACCACTCGCTTGTCCGTATAATACACCAAGAAACGGGAAATCGAGGAAAACCGAGTGTTTTTCTAAAAAAGATTGAAAGTTTTTGCGACCCTTTGGCCTGGGTTCACGTAGGGATCTCAAAAAAAGCATACAAAATCCGTACGCAAAATTTCAATCTGATATCTTGAAAACTAAAGGCGTGAAAAAGTTTTGAAATATGCCTTAAGAAGAAAGTCACGCCTCTCAGCCCCAACTTGGCGCCGCCAAGTTGATCATCCGATTCTTAAATGCATCTCAGGTGTTCTTTGGTCCATGCTTGACTTTATTATTATTATTATTATTATTATTATTATTATTATTATTATTATTATTATTATTATTATTATTATTATTATTATTATTATTATTAATAATAATAATAATAATAATAATAATAATAATACGACACATATCTGTTATACGACCTAACTATGTGGCCAAAGACAACACTACGCTATGGTATCAAAAGTTATTATAAATTCTAAGAGGGTTATCGATTGGTATGTGTTCCAACCTGGGACAGTTTTCTTTGTTCTATGCTACTAACAGTGTAAAATCTAGCTTATTTTCTCGCTTTTTACATTCTTTATTGGTTTTAAGCTATGGACTAAAATTTAAAATAAATAAACTAGGGGAGATCCACAGGAATCAGCAGTCCTTCGAAGAGAAGAAATTAGTTTCAACACAAAGGTGAAGTGTTTTGTTTAATTGTTAAGAGTGCCTGCGCCATTTTTATTTCCTTAGCTCATTCATTTATAGAGGGAAGTAGTCATATTCTCTTGTTCTTGAGGGACCGCGGTGGCTCAGTGGTAGTGTTCATTTCTGGTGAGTGAGGTCTCTGGTTTTATCCTAGCTCGCGCCAAGTGATCCTTGTGGTGGACAAACACCGTGTGCGTAGGTGTTCTCGGGGTTCTTCTGTTTCTTCCCACTTTCTTCCTCCCATTTTCTTCATTCACTTTTCTAATCATCACCGTCTACTTTACCAAACATGGCATAACCATGGGACGTAAATCTTAAAGATTTCATTTCATTTTTTCTCTTGTCCTTGCAACGGAAGGCATGGTGGCTCACTAGTAGAGCGCTCACCTCTGGTGCGTGGGGTCCCTGATTCGATCCTTGGCCATATTTGTGGTGAACAACATCGTATCGGTGGGTTTTCTTGGGGTACTCCCGTTTCCTCCCATATCTTCACTCCTTTGATTCTTTCATCATCGTTCCCTTGCCCTAACCATTGTCTGCCTTAGCCTACAGGGCATAATCCTGGGACCTTAAACTGAAAGATATTTCTTTGAAATGTATTGGAATTTTATTGATTTCAATGGGTTTACTGATTCTTTTGTTCAAATCTATTTGAATCTGCCGTATTTCGTGAAAATTAGATTTTGTGATCTAACATGTTCATAATTATAAACTAAATATAATTTAACCTTTAAAGGACGCTAAGCCACTTTGTTGGCAAATCTGGTAAACCTCACCGATCGGGAAGCCACTTTTGTGGCGCACACTACACAGGCTTTTTTGGCCCGCATGTAATAGTTTGCCAATCAAGGAATGAGGTCAAAGTTTTGTCTGAAGGCTTCTTTAACATTGCACTTATAAGATATGTTTGGCAAGTGATGCTATAAGCATTTGTTTCAAATACTACAAATAATTTTTAATCATCTTTAAATGGCCGCCGGCTGGTGATGCATACAGGGATTTCCCGCGCCGTTCTTTAACAGGTTAAGTAACATTCAATTTATGTATAACGCAGATTAATTTTGACAAAGTCGGGACCATTTGAATAGACTTGAACACGAAATCAACAAAATCAGGTCATTTCAAACATAAGATGTAAAAATAATTAACGAAAGAAATTTTACGAAAGTAAATCAAATCGTATTAAAAAGTAGAAAAAAATAATACTGTTTGCAAGAAAATTCTGTTTTTAAAAATTCTATTTATGTATGATTAATAAAGAAAAGCAGAAGAAGCGCTCACATACAATTAATTTATAAATTCTTCAACTCTCGTGTAATATTACTTGTAAGTATAGTTTAATCTATATCAATAATAAAAAAACGTCACTTGTAATATCAAGTCATTGTGTATGAGAGCGCTTCTGCATGATTTTTTTTTCTTACTGATACATAAACATTTTTTAAAAATATAACAATGTTTACTAAAAGTAATTTCCTTGAAAACAGAATTTCTCTCAGTTTAACGGTCCACGATTATGAACTTTAAGTTAAGACAGACCGATGATTAAAGACAAGTAAATGATGATGGAAGAATTGGTGGAATGAGAAAGTGGGAGGAAACGGGAGTACACCGATAAAACCCATGAATACGATGTCCACCAAAAACTTATTTAGCCAGGGATCGAATCTGGGAGCCATACGCCAGAGGCAAGTGCTCTACCATTAAGCGACTGTTCCCTCCAAAAAACAATTACTTTTTACTTATTTGGCACTATTTGTTTTATTTTGTTTATTAATTTTTTAAAAAAAATAAGGCACTATTTTTAAAAAAATATTTTTTAGTTTGTTTTATTTTTCAAATATGGTGCGAAAAATGGTGAAAATCTGAAACTTGATCGAACTTGTGAATATTAACCTTTGTGTACTAGATAATCCCGCTTTACCAAAGAGTGAAGCTGGTTACATACGAAAAGGTTGATATCGAACGTTAGAAGTGAAACAAGAGACCTGATTCAAAACTATATAAACGTCTAGAAAGAAATATATAAAAGTAACAATTGAGTATTGTATTATCATCCGATTTATGTCGCTCTGCAAAATTTCACTATTGTATGACGACGAAAAATTAGCTAAATGAAGGCTGGAGGATTTCAGGCCACATGGTTCAACCATTAAAAATTAAAAAGAAAAAAAAGGTGTAAAATAAAGCAATGGGCTAATAAACGAAAGTAGTACAGATGCTCAACAAACTTGGCAGATGTTATTGTAACAACAGAGCCATACACATTCAATATGTGTTTCAGACGAAGAATAGTTTATCTATAAGTGCACATTGCTTATTTTGCTGCTTGTACCACTGGTAAAAAGTGTTTACCCTTGGATAAATCTCTAATTGTACTTTTTATTTAATTTGAGAACCTGAATCCAGTGGTATTGCTTTAAAACAGGGTTGGCTGGTTTAAACCAAGGTGGTTTAAACTAGCTGTTCAAAAAATAGTTTAAACCAAAAAACGAAAAATGTTCGTAAAAGTGTGTGTTCGTAAAATCTTGATGAACACACATTTGTGGGTTATCGCGTGTCACTCCCGCATATTATTCGTATTATATTCAGACCTAAATTCCCCATTCATTACTCAAAAAGATTATACTACAAAAGCAACTTTTTTTTATATATATATATATAAGTTTAAGAATGTTTCTTTTGTGATTTTTATAGTTTGTTATTATTGTTATGCAAGTGCAATCAAACAAAAATTCTAAATATTGTTTCGTTTTAATAATGTTTACTATTGATAAAATTTATTGAAATACCTATTTTTTTTTTTGGGGGGGGGGGTCATTTACTGAAATCAGAAGTATCTTTGGTTATCTATTTATGTAGAAATGGGTCAAAGCCAAAGTGGACTCAAATAATTCTTATCTTTATTCACTTTCCTTACTGATATGCAAATTAAGTCGTCGTATTTCTTTAACTTGGACTAACAAAAGTCGTAGTGAACTAACTTGGGCTTGGTCTTGTAACCTAAGTTTCTGATTCTTCCTCGTATTTTCTTGTAATAATACCAATATAATATTAAGGAAATGTTAATTAACACAAGTATACTGGTATTTATTAGCATATGCTTAAAAACGTTTCAAGGCGACAAGAATAAAATAATTTGTAGAATATTCTGACTAATAAAAAGCGTCCTTAAAAAGAAAAGTTTGAGAAACGCCGCCCTACAAATAATTAACACTTAAAATATTCACAACTCAGATACATTTGATGTCCGCAATTCGTTGGCTTAAAACTGACCACTGTCTCACTTAGTTAAAAAGCATGTGCTTTAGGGTGTCTACTAAAATTCCAAAATGAAATTTCGTGACCCTTTATTTACCAAACAATAAAATTTAGTAACATTCTCAAGAGCGAATTTAGGTGCGAATTGGACCGAATTTTCATGCATGCGATTTGATAGAATCTAAAGCTGACCATAAACATTTTTGCAGGTGAATTTTGACGTTTTATAGAACAAAATTTTCCATCGGTACTTATACTTGTACAGATTAAAAAGAGACCCAAAATCTAAATTTTGTGACTCTTCCTTGATTTTTACTACCGTTTTCTCATTTCGTGACTTTCGTAACCGATAAACACGCTGTGGTTTCAATTGAAATTACTCACATAATGTTTCTCAGTCAATTTTGATTCAAATATTTCTAGTATATAGTATTTCTAGTATATTTCTAGTTTCATGCATGTGTCTAGTACACGCAGACACATGCATGAAAAATGATAAAACCACAGGCAAGTTGATACTCTATGGCCTCGTTCATGCATACTGAAAGTTCCCAAAATCTTTTGTAAACATGCATGATGGTTCTGCCGTTCTTCATGCATGTTTACCGTGTATGTGCTCCCTCATGCAAGTTGGTTGTTTTATATTTATGTCCGCCAATCACGACAGTGGAAGAAATCACGTGACTCCTCCGATTCATTCTTCTACTAAGTTGGACAACAAGTTGGTACGTGCGTGGGCAAAAAATTCTTCCAACATGCATGATGAAACAAAACTTTCATGCAAGTTGGTCATGCAAGTGTGTGCGTCTATGGCTCGCATAACACTCAAACACTTATCTTTAGGGGCACACAATGGTTTAAGTCCTTCTTTATAAGACGATCATCACTTTTGTTTTGGAGGAGTCGTCACAACAGTGGTGACTTTTATGAATGTTGCTGTGGCCCCGCATAGCGTAGTAGCTAACACTCTCGCCTTTGGTGCGAGCGGCCTCGGGTGTGATTCCCGATGAGACATTAGGATTGAAAAAGTGTAAAACCTTTTTCAGGCCAGCCATCCTGAGAAAGGTTTTCCTGAGTTTTCCTCATTCACACCATGCAAATGCTGGGATAGTACCTAACATATGGGTCCCAGGCCGCTTCCTTCCTTTCTCAATCCTGTCTTTGGATAGTGTGATCGCCGAGGGACGTTATCTCTCATACGTGACGGTTTGGATAGTGTGATTGCCGAGGGATGTAACCCCTTATACGTGACAGGCTAGCATGGCCACAGATGCCGAAAGGCCAGAAATATAGTTCCTAATCTAGGGTGTCTACTAAAATTTTAAAATGAAATTTCGTGACCTTTTCTTTCCCACACCATAAAATTTAGTAACATTCTCAAGAGCGAATTTAGCTGCGAATTGGCCCGAATTTTCATGCATGCGATAGAAGCGTGCTTTGTTTGCGATTTGGTAGCGTTTAAAGCCGACCATAGACATTTTTAGTGGTGAATTTTGACGTTTTATAGAACAAAGTTTTCCAGTCTATACTTCTTTTTGCAGGGATTAAAAAAATCGTGACCCAAAAGCTAAATTTGGTGACACTTTCTTGACTTTCATGACCGTTTTCTGATTTCCTGACTTTTTCATGACTTTCGTGACCCATAAACACCCTGTAATCCTAAGAATATTGCTTAAATTTTATCGATATTTCTAGTTACCTGCCTTTTCCAATATGTTATAGGTTGCTGTTATTATTTTACTGTTAAGGACAGTGAACAAACCTATTTACTTGACCACCTTCTTTTTTTTAAAAAAATTAGCGTTTTAGGTTTTGATTCCGATAGGTTCTTAATTCCTCAATAGCCCATTGAAGGGTTTGGTGGAAGAAGGGCCAATCTCACTAATCCATGAAAAACGAGTTTTGTGGCTAAAGTGTAAGCTAGTCTGAAAAAAAAAATGAAATCTTTAAGTTTTACGTCCCACGGTTATGCCTGTTAGGCTGAAGGAGACGGTGAAGATGAGAAATGAATGAAATGGTGGAA
Organism: Thermobia domestica; assembly: GCF_964235325.1. Taxonomy (NCBI): domain Eukaryota; kingdom Metazoa; phylum Arthropoda; class Insecta; order Zygentoma; family Lepismatidae; genus Thermobia; species Thermobia domestica. The sequence goes on along the minus strand of NC_137456.1, from coordinate 347,002,319 downwards.
TGAAGAAAGTGGGAGGAAACGGGAGAACCCCGAGAAAACCCACGCACACGGTGTTTGTCCACCACAAAGTTCACTTGGCGGAGGCTGGGATTGAACCCGGGACCCCAAGCACCAGAGGTGAACGCTCTACCACTGAGCCACCGCGGCCCCACTGTAAGCTAGTCTGATCTAGTATTACTTATTGTACTAAATGCATTGTGGGATATGCAATAGTGTCCTGTATCTACTCCTACAAACTAAAGTAGCTATGTTACTTAGATATTTTCCTACATCAAAACTACTTCAACCGCATTTCTCTCCAAATCAAAAAATTGTGAGATAGGCTCTTCTTCCACTGACTCCTTCAATTTAAATCGCAGTGTGCACAATGTAGCCGGTTCAAACTAAATGAATCTGAAATACTACCATACGCTGGCTAAGTTATTATGCTACTCAAGTGGTGTTATAATTGGAGATCTGCACAGATGTTTATGAAACGGATATTCGTGTTCATTCTCCGAAGCACTATTGACTTTTTGCACTAAAGTGTTAACTTCTACCACTTACCTTTCAATACACTGCCTGACCACCGCGAAATTCCCATCCCCTATAATTTTTCCAATGTCGTATTTCTGAGTAACTGTAGTTGGGAAATTGGGAGCAGTTTCTTCTGTTGGTGTCGGTTGGCCGTTCTGTAACGCCTTTGTCTTCCCTGGCATCTTTGGTCTCGTCTTCTTCGGAGATTTCAATACACCGTTCTCACCTGCAACATGCAACAAACACACATACTTATCTATCTATCTAAACAAACCATGAACAGTGTGAGACTCAACATATGAAGAAAAATATTTTCACTTTTGTAATTGAAATAATTATGGGTTTATAATAGGGCTTCCCTTTACAAACACAATTAACGGAACATAATATAAAGTATATAAAAACCTTACTAAATTTTATTTTTGCTTACTGTGGTGGCCCAGCACAATGATAGTGCTTCAACCAGCGTTTCAACATATGATACTGACGCAAAAGTCTTTTTGGATACAAAGTTTCTTAGGAACAGAATATATAGAATTAATACGAGGGCTGCTGGAAAAGTTTCTGCAAACTACTACTAGTAGTAACGCTGGTGTTCTACTATTATAAAATACAGAAAAATAGTTTAAATTATCTTTGTTTGTTGAAACCTTCTCGTTTATTTTTCACAGCAGTTTGAGGAAATACCCCAGAAACCGCTGTTTGGAATATATTAACAGCTACTTCAGGTGACAAAAATCGCTCACCAAGCATTTTATTTTTCATGTGTGGAAGTTATTACATGTTAAATAAGTCGTTAATTCGACAGTTTTAGTAATATATATATATATATATATATATATATATATATATATATATATATATATATATATATATATATATATATAGCGAGAGAGAGAGTGTGTGTGTGTTCGTGTCCATCGATCTTCTAAAGTTATGATTGCCACATATCCGGTATAACTGAAGAAACAAGCAAAACGTTTAATCTCCAAATTTATTCCTCATTTTTCATTTAATTTCTTTGATGCGAACTTACCTAGACAAGTTGTGAGCTTATATTTAGTTCGGACGTGTATTATATATATATATATATTATATATATATATATATACCAGGTGGTTCATTTGCGCTGTACAATAGTGAAGTTAGACTACGGAATTTGCAGTAAGGAATGAAAATGAACATCTACAAATGCTCTCCAAATGATCGTATGCTAGTATTCTCTATCATTTGCTTCGGAGTGCATGCTACTTTAGAAGGTTCAGCAAATTACGATCGTGTAATCTTATTTTTAAATAGATAAGATGGTTTCTACATGACTTAATGTTATTCCTAACGTTCATACTGATGTGTTTGATGCTATTATCTCCATATGTGGATTAAATAAGTTAAATGAAAGAAGACATTTCATGATTAATTTGGAATCGAAGATTTAGATATGTAGCATGATGTTATTTATTTTAGATGGAAGATGTCTTATTAAGTGAAGGTTTTGAAAGCAGCTGTCGTCTGTTAATTGGAAATTAGGTGTAGTTTACATAGTCTAAAATAAGATTTTTTTGTTAATTGGTGAACAAATTAGCTCCGTGCGTTGATTACTAATTGCTAGTTTATTATTCAAAATTTCAGCTAGACTTCATTATGAACAATAACTCATGATTGATGCAACAGATCTTTCGTCATGGAGTAATTGCTGAAACATGTAACCTGCCTGAGCAGTTTTCTTGACTCGGACGTTTGGGTTATTTTCTTTCCTCTGTTTTTTTTTTTTCTTTTTCCTTTCGTTTATCTCATTTACCGTAATTGTAGATTGTTGTTAAATCTATATTTTTCTTGGAGCAGTTATAATTTCTAAACAGCTTCCACATCCCTTATACTATACGAATATAGTTTGTTACCTTTAGAATCGGCGAAAGTGACTCGTATGATACCTCCAACGTAATTATTAAAAGTATGATATATTTTTCCATACGAAGACAAAGTGCTTTAGTAAGCATGTTACCCCTCGGATATATGCAACCCAGCTTACTTCACGTTATGGTTGGTTGTCTAACTTCACTATTGTACGGCGCAAATGGACCACCTAATATATATATATAGCGAGAGAGAGAGAGCAGAAGTTGTGTTTTTGCAATTTTCATATATTTTTAATTTGATTTTGGAAGTTAAAAAAATTGTTTTTGTTGACACGATCGCTCTAAAATGGCTCAGCCCCCACTTCTGGATGTCACTACAATTATATCCTCTATACTTACTTATATCTTCAAATAATAACTTCCCTCAAGAAATCTTAATAATTTTTAACTTCCAATCAAATTAATAATACATGAAAATTGCTAATATAAGCTCGTAACTTGTCTAGGTAAGTTCGCATCAAAGAAATCAAATGAAAAATGAGGAATAAATTTGCAGATTAAACGTTTATTTTTAAGTTAAAAACTCTAATTTAGGTGCTGATTGGATAAAACTTTGAACGCCACTCCGTCCCTATATGTAGGCTCTAATTTCCTGCTCGCATTCCCCAATAATTAATGAAGAAGGCAAGAAACTAACTAACTAACTAACTATGCCGCGTTCACAAAAGCTCTCCACTGACTTCTATCCTTAGCTAACTGCATCCAGTTTCTACTTTGTATTCCAATCTCTGCGAGATCCATCTTAATATTGTCCTCCCATCTGCGTCTAGGTCTTCCTAATGGTCGTTTTCCGATTTTTCTTCCTGTCAAGACTTTGAAAGCGTTTCTACTTTCTTCCATTCTAGCTACATGACCTGCCCACCTAAGCCTCCTAGACTTCACGACCCTAACAATGTTGGGTAAACCATATAAATTATGTAGTTCCTCGTTATGAAGTTTCCGCCATTCCCCATTCCCGTTCCTCTTGGGTCCGAATATTCGTCTCAGGATCTTGTTCTCAAACACTTTCAGTCTATGTTCTTCCCTCAGAGTAAGTGACCATGTTTCGCAGCCATACAAAACAACAGGCATGATTACCGTTTTGTATATTTTAAGCTTCAAATTTCTCGACAGAATTCGCGACAACAAGAGATTTTGAACCGAATAGTAACACGAATTCCCTGCTTTTAGTCGACATTTAATTTCTCCGTGAATATGATTTTCCTATGTTAATATTGATCCTAGGTATTTGAAACTATCCACTTTATCAAAAGTATCATTTAATATTTTAACGCATCCATAATTTGCTGTATTACGGTCCCGACGCACTTCCATGTATTTAGTTTTATCTGCATTTACTTCTAAACCCATGTCCCTGCAAGCGTTTACTAAGATCTCTGCATTTCTTTCTATTGTTCTCCTATCATCACGTATTAAATTTACGTCATCAGCATATGCCATAACCTGGTGAATACCGTTCAATTCTAGGCCCTGGTTGCTATCTTTGATTTTCCTTATAGCGTATTCCAGAACGAAGTTAAATAATAATGGCGACAACGCATCTCCTTGTTTCAGGCCATTTTTGACGTGAAAGCTCGTGGACAAATATTTTCCTACCCGGACTTTACTTTGGGATTCATTTAAACATATCTTAATTAATCTAATTAGCTTTCTCGGTATTCCAAGTTCTGTAAGGACGTTGTATAATGTTTCTCTCCTAACCGAGTCGTACGCCTTTCTAAAATCAATAAATAGTTGATGTACCGGGGTATTGTATTCCCACTTTTTTTTCGAGTATTTGGCGAATGGTAAATATTTGGTCGATAGTTGATCGATTCCGTCTAAATCCGCATTGATAATCTCCAATAATTGCATCTGCGTATGGGGTCAGTCTTGCTAATAGAATATTTGAAAGAATTTTATAGGATGTTGACAGAAGAGAGATGCCTCGATAATTATTACAGTCAGTTTTGTCGCCTTTCTTGTGAATTGGAACAATGATTGATTCTTTCCACTCTTGTGGCAATTCTTCCTTATTCCAGATAAGGAGAATGAGTTTGTGTATCTTGTTCCACAATTTTTCGCCTCCAAATAAAATTAACTCAGCCGGAATTTCATCTACACCTGGAGATTTGTGTTTCTTTAATTTCTTTATAGCAGTTTCTACTTCTATTCGGTTGGGTTCTGGAATATACGGTTTTGCGGTGTGTATCTCCTTTTCTCCACGCACACTAGTTTTCGGTTGCGTGTTAAGCAAATCGTCAAAGAAATCTTTCCATCTATTTAAGATGCTATCCGTGTCAGTGAGACCTGTACCGTCAGATTTCTTTAATATATAAGCACGAGGTTGATAGCCTTTCTTAAATTCGTTGATTCCCTTATACATGTCCCGGATGTTTTTATTTTTACTATTATCTTCAAGTTCCTTAATTTTAGCTTTCAGAAAATCGCGTTTCTTTGTTCTAAAAGTTTTGGAAGTTTCCCGCCTGATATCTGCGAAATTTTAAGTAGTTATTTCATTCGGATTTTGTAGCCAGCGTAATTTTGCCTGTTTTCTCTTCTCTGCTAGTTTTATGCATTCCTGGTCGAACCATGGTTTGTTCCTAAGTATTCCCGCGTGTCCCATTTTTTCTTTTGCTGAAATTTTAATGCTATCTCTAATTTCAATCCAGGCATCCTCAACACTAGTGCACTCCGAATCTTCTAAAGCGGAGAATCTATTCGAAACTTCAATCTGGTATTTCTCTCTTACCTGGCTCTCTTCTAATTTCTTTAAATTGAATCTCTCCGTTTTCGGACAATAAATATTACCTTTATTCAACAATAACCTCTCTCGTAGTATCGCTGCTACCAGGTAGTGGTCGGTGTCACAATCAGCCCCTCTAAACGACCGGACATTAATTATGCTAGATTGCCTTCTTCTATCTACTAAAACGTGATCAATTTGATTATGTGTTTTCCCGTCTGGTGATGTCCAAGTGTATTTATGAATGTCGCGATGTGGGAATTTTGTACTCTTCACGATTAGGTTTTTGGATGTTGCAAAATTTACGAGTCTAACACCGTTGTCATTACTTTCCTTATGCAGACTTTCGTTCCCTATAATCGGTGAAAATATCCTCTGGTCCTACCTTCGCATTGAAATCCCCTAATAGAATTTTCATATGGTATCGCGGGAGTTGGTGAAATATCCGTTCCACTTCTTCGTAAAAACTGTCTTTTATATCGTCATCCTTATCTTCAGTTGGGGCATGTACATTTAAAACAATAATATCACACCACCGTCCCTTAAGAGTAATAAAAGAAAGTCTGTCAGTGACAAATTCAACCCGTTTTATTGCTGGTAATATACGTTTATGAAAGAAAAACCCTGTTCCTAACTGGTGATTTTTATTTCCTTCCCCGTAAAAGAATGTAAAATTTCCGGAATTCTCAGATCCATTTCCTTCCCACCTAACTTCCTGAACTCCTACTACGTCCATCCTGTATTTCTCTAACTCACTCACTCACGAAGGCAAGAAACAAACTCTCTGTAATTTCTCATTTTCCTTAATTATTTAACATTTTCTAATCAAAAAGGGGACCTGTGGAAATACGAGTTACGGTAAACACTCAACTCTGGTCCGTATTTCCTTACATTTCAAGGACTGAACCTTGACTCACAGGACACACAGCACTCCCCGAACTAACAACTTTTGTTAGTTTCGGTTTATTTTGAAAACATCCAAAGACTGAATTGCTGTTTAGTTTCGGATATGTATGAACAGATCCAAGTTTCGTATCCTGAAATGATATATTACATCAAATTTGACCTACCTCAGTTGAATTTTTTGAACATTTCTTTATATCAATTGACACGAGCCTGTTTTTGAGCTTCGGTCAAGTCATATGGGATTCAATAGCTTGAAAGTTTCCGTACGTTCAGATAACCAGGCAAAATGGTGTGCATTGCATTCATGTCAATGTTCAAGAATGCCTGAATCTCACGGTTTATTACACGCCGATCTCTCAATTATTTCACACGCATCAACATTACTGGCAACAACAAACGTGGATGGATGATCTTCATGAAATTCATCACCGGGAAATATGCGATCACAGTGGAATTCGGAGAATCAATTGTACATAGTCCTATTGGATGGATGGTGCTTCATCCACAAATGTCATTCGATACATTTGTTTTGGTGTTAAACTACATTTGTAATCATAAAAATCATTGCCAGTGAGTTCCCTCGTGGCTACATGGATAGCAGCGGCGGTTTCTCTTAATGTTTGCATGTTTGTACAAACCTCCTTCCAATATTTTTAATTTTTATTTGTGCTAAATCACTTTTCGTTTTATTGTCAACATAATCTTTCCTTAAAGAAGTGCGTTTCAAATGGGGTTGGCTAATAGCTTTCTGCTTGCGAGTTTGACAAGCTCCCCAGCTTGGCTACTGCGGGGGTTGCGAGGTGCAAGGATTCTTATAGTGCCTCATAAGGATCTACTATGTTTGCAGATCGTTTACAAACAATTCTACCAACAAACACAAGTTTTCCAAAACGAAACGCTTTGGAACGGAAAATTCTCCACCATCCCTCCCCCTGAAATATTGGTTGACACGGTTCTCGCCTGAAGGGGAATAGTCCGCTCCTCCAAGTTGCATAGAGGAAAAAAAAAAAAAAAAAAACAGGAAAAACTTGTGCCTTGCCTAAATGCGAGATTGCCAAGTGCTCATAACTATTGGTTCTGTCAACCAAGTAAGATAAAGGCAGCTATGAAGACAGTAAAGGCGACCCCGTGAAGAGTGAAGATAGATTGAGGGTGTCAATATTTAATACACTTGTATCTGAATGAGTAGAAAATTGGCAGCATAGACAGAATATATTTTTTTTTTAAAGAGCAAAAAAAGAGCGATAATTGGAGGAGGGGATAAGATTTTAAAGCGGACTGCAAGCCCTCAACTAACCAATGTCCTCGCAGAAACAATGTAGAACATACGGAACGAAACAGTTGTCCTTTTTTACTTCTCCCTTCCGCCTACTAGCACCCACGCCTTTGGCTGCTTAAATAAGGGCCTCTCGTACACACCTCTCGTAATAACACCTCTCGTACTAAAAGGTCTTTGAGGGGTAGTATTTTGATGGTTTCTTTTAACGCAAAATAAATCACACTAGAAAAAAATCTTATATTTAGAGTCGGACGGGAGTATGTTCACGAAGCTGCTAGTGAGATCGAATTGTCGAATCTGTTCGTAGTGTTGTGTGTTTGTGTGTGTGCGTGCGTGTACCGGTCTTTCATTGGAACATGATTGCTGTTATTGCATAATTATGTCTGTCCCTTATATACGTGAAGTAACAATGAATTCTGTAACGTCTCTGTTAAATGAGCCGTTTTCAAAAAGAAGTTTAGAAGCAAAGCTACTTGTGAAAAACATCGGAAGGCCGATTCCGACTCTCAATATAACACAAGTAATAAGAAGTGCGAAACGAACATTTACAAGGGAGTTTAATCCAAATTTGTACGAACAGCATAAGTGGTTATGTGGATGTGAGATTAAAAATGCTTTGTTTTGTTTTCCGTGTTTGTTGTTCGGGGCAGGGGAAGATGCGTGGAGTAAAAAAGGTGTTGTGGATATCCAGCATCTGCACGACAAAAAAAAAAAAAAAAAAAAAAAAAAAAAAAAAAAAAAAAACATGAAAATTCGTCAGCCCATATAAAACAGGTTCTTAATCTAACTGTGTTGGGAAATGTGAATATTGCTGCTCAACTAGATGCTGGTTATAGGCTGTCCATTCAGAACCACAATCAAAAAGTGACGCAAAACAGGTACGGGCTCAATATAATTATCAATTGCATTCGGTTTTGTGGCGCCTTCGAACTGGCTTTAAGAGGGCATGATGAAACAGACTCTTCTTCAAATCCAGGCGTATTTCGTGGATTAATTAATTTTAGTGCTGAACTTGACAGCGCTCTCAAAAGCCATTTAGAAAGCGCAACAGTTTTTAAGGGTACCTCAAAAATTATACAAAATGAGCTTCTCCACTGCATGCTTGAAGTATGCCATGAAGAAATCGCTCAGGAAATAAGAGAGGCGGAATTTTTATCTGTCATAGCAGATGAAACAAGTGACGTAGCTAACGTACTTCAAATGGTGATTGTCTACAGGTACATTGTCAATGGCAAACCAGTGGAACGATTTTGGAACTTCGTCACTCCCTCTAAACACGACGCTCGAACTTTGGCTTCTTGTATTATTGAAGAAGTTGGTCTCCACGTGGTAAATAATAAAGAGAAGTTCATATCACAAACATACGACGGTGCTGCAGTAATGAGTGGTTCTTTTGGTGGTGTACAGGCTATTGTGAAAAAAGATTATCCAAGTGCTGCTTACGTTCACTGTCATGCTCATCAACTCAATTTGATTATGTTAAATACAGCGTCGACTAATAGAAACGTCAAGATTTTCTTTGCAAATCTACAGGGTATTTGTACTTTCTTTTCAAATTCTCCACAGCGGACATCTATATTGGACGACATAGTAAGAAAGCGGTTGCCACGATCTGTTCCAACGAGATGGAATTTTAATTTGCGGAGTGTGAACACTGTTTATGAATATAGAGAAGAGCTGATTAGGTGCTTTGAAACAATCCAAAATACAGACTTGAATAATAGTACCATCGACCAAGCATCCCGTCATATTGAAACTTTACAAAGGGAAAGTTTCAACTTTTGGCTGTCATTTTTTCATTCTATAATGCCCCACGTCGACATCTTATACAATCAATTGCAGAAACGAGACACTGATGCTGTTTACGTCAGAGAGATTCTCCAGTCTTTTGAGCGAAAGATATTGGAAGTCCGAGAGAATATTGGTGACGTTGAATGTGAACCACCTGAGAAAAGGAGAAAATACATTTCCGCGTGGAAAAGAGAAGCGAAAGAGGTGTGTGATGTTATTGTTTGCCAGGCCAAAAACAGATTTAGCTTTAGTGGATACCTTACTGCAGCCTCTCTGGTTACCCCCAACAACTTTTTGAAGTACAACACACATTTCCCTGACGAACAGTTGCAAGCGACATGTGACGCGTATCCTTGCTTAGATCTGAAAAAACTTCGAACGGAACTTGGTGTAATTTACGGTATGCAAGAGTTCAGAGCAATGTCTGGTGCTCTCTGTTTATTAGATTTCATTTGCGAAAATAATTTGTCATCAACGTTTAGTGAATGTGAAAAACTTCTAAAAATTATCGTTACAATTCCAATGACAACATCAGAAGCAGAACGTTGCTTTAGCACATTGAAACGTGTGAAAACATTTCTGAGAAATTCGATGTCTCAGGAACGGTTATCTGCTCTTGCAATGCTATCAATTGAAAGAGACTTTATTATGGGAATCAAGGACTTTAATAACAAAGTTATTGAAAAGTTTGCCAGAAGCAAAGAAAGAAGAATGGATTTTCTCTACAAGTAGGGTAAATATTTTTATTTTCTTTACACTAAATTTTCTATTTATTAATTGAGAAATACTTAGTACTTTTCTCATTACTAAATCTTTGGGTCATGAATCGCCACTAACCTATAGCCTGTGCTCTATTACTATTATTTATACTAATATTAATAATAATGAAAAATACGAGGTCATGAGTGGTCCAAAAGTAGGTATACAGTACCATACTGATCAGCTCATTGCATTTAATATCATTTCTTATTGTTATCCATCAGATAAACTTAGTTTCTTTATTATTTATTCTTAATGTATTTTACTTATATCTTAAGCTCAGAAGAGCCGAAGCAAATAAACCCATAAACTAGAATGTTATACTTGATCAATGCAGGGGTATATACCTACTTTTGGGCCACCCTGTATTGTGCACCACCTAAAATTCAAAGCACGAGCCGCCACTGATGGATAGCGTATGTACCTTTGGTGCGGAGACCGGGTTTAACTCCCCGGCGGAAGCTAATGTGGTTCGGATCCCATATTAAGCTGCAGGTCCACGTCTCATATAGACTCGCTGCTGATCAGAACGCTAAAACTCAAATCTAAAACAAAAGAGTATAGAAAGGTCTACATTTTTCCGAATTCTATAATAGTGGATATGGTGAATATAATAGCGCCACTGTTAGCAGAAACTTTTTCCAGCAGCCTTCGTACTAGTATTTTCTTACAAAAAGAATAAGCTCTACAGCGGTTCACATCCCACTTTGAACTATCAGAAGCTAGCCCAAATAGAACGAAATGTACACTCATGTCCAAAATTATTGTCGCATGTCTATAAATATGTTGTTGTAGGGATATAATTTGATAACGAATTCGCCCGGTATTTCTTATAATGTTAGTATGTGTATAATCGGCAAAGACATGTATGTGGCAAATTTCATGTCAAAAGAGCAGTAAAGAAGAACAATAGAGCGAAAATAAAACTTTCTTGTCCATTTATCAACATTTTGTTTTACTCATTCTAATTTTCGTATTTATAATTCTTTTCCTATGAAATTTACTACAAATATACATTTCCCGATTATACACAAAGTATCACTACTAAAAGTACGCTGCAAAATCATTATCAAATTATATTCTTACAAGAAGACAGTTATAGATATGCGACAATTATTTTGGACATGAGTGTACATAGAACCTACATATAAATTAATCAGTCAACAAAAAGAGAGGAAGAGATTTCTGCTTACATTCTCCATTGGTTTGTTCTCCAGAAGGACCCAATCGCCTCCTGGATGCTTTCGGGGAGCTGGAGCCATAACCCACACGATGGACTCGCCGAGCACTTAACGGACTCTTGCTATGGATCTGGATGGCTTTCAACTCTAGAAAGAAAGAAAAAAACAATATTACAATAACTATCTTTAATACAATGAAGAACTGTATTGTAATTATTAAAATTCACATGTTTTTTTACTATTAATACCTTATACAGTTTGTGAGAAAATACCGCCCACCAAACTGGCGGTAGGCCTATCAGAATTTTCCAGTTCAAGTTATTCAAAAATCTGTTGAACAGACAAAAGATGGTTCGTAAACATAGATATTTTCAACAAAAGTTATACTACCTTCCCTACAACTACCTAAGTCCCTTCGACTAGTTCACATAGTTTTCAAGTACGGAGACACTTCATAAATGAATTTTCCGCATTTTCAGGAGCTTGTAATTTTGGAAAAAGAATTAATTTGACCCTATATTGTTTCTTTAACGTTTTTTTTTTTAATATTAACATATGAACTGATCAAATGAAATACTAATTCTATTACTCAATAAAATAAAGTGCTTCTGCAACATCATATAACACGCACTAATAAAAATGCAGCACACAGTCGTTTGATACATTGTTACAGTAGTTTCGATGACTCTCATGTACCACATGGAACATTTTTGGTGCAACATTTCTTGATTTTATGCATCTGATGAGCGGCTCATGATCTTGTTGCACACAAGGAAGGTGTAAGGTAAGTACTTTGCGGCCATTCATCGACACGAAAAAGCTTTTTAGTTTTTCTTCAGCTCCACCAGATAAATGCTGGCATAGTATCTTTAAATATAAGCCCTGTGTGACTTCGAAATTCCTTTTGCTTCGATGTTTCTTTATTTCCACTGTTGTACACTGTCTTTACAGCTGTATCTGGATCTATGTTAACAAATAAAGAGATATATTAAGCTACTAAGCTTTGAAGGATCGTATAAAAGACGTTCCGAGTAGTAAAGGCTTACTCAATAAATGCCTGTTTCCTGAAAATCCTTCTTGGTAGTGCATCCTGAACGATCGAAATAACTACTCGCTTTATTTTGAATCTGCACTTTTAAGGAAAAGACGAACATTAATCCAAATTTCCATATACATATAGACACGAGAACTGATTGCCATAGATTAATTAGGTAATACTACCCAGAACAGTTACTACTATTTCGAGCGCTCTGATTGAATGCAGTAGTCTTCTGTTGAAATGAAAAATGAAATGCAATTTTTGAGTTTTACATCCCACGGTTATGCCGGCTAGGCTAAAGGAGACGGTGATGATGAGAAATGAATGAAATAGTGAAATGAAGAAAGTGGAAGGAAACGGCAAAACTCCGAGGAAACCCACGCACACGGTGTTTGTCCACTACAAAGTTCACTTGGCGGGAGCAGGGTTTGAACCCGGGACCCCATGCACCAGAGGTGAACGTTCTACCACTGAGCCACCGCGGCCCCTAGTCTTCTGTTGAGTTCGCCCTTACCACCCGGAATGCCTACTATCATCAACAAAGTTCTGATAAAGGAAAATACATTCTTCAGGGTTACGTGCCACGGATGGGCTACGTAACTCTGTCAAAAATATAACTCAAGTATACAGGTAGGGTTCACAGATTTCCGAATAATTTTGGAGACGGGAGGGGGGAGAGCATTCAGGTGTGTTTTGTTATCATATCCAACAAAATATGTTAATATCAGAGGTGAAGGGGTGTCCATCCAACTAAGTAAACGTCGGATGGACACATCACTACACACTTTGGACTCTCAACCTCCTACAAAGCAGCTTGGCTCGACAGCTATGCAATTGACGAAAATAGCGTATTCCGAACCGAGAAATACCTTTACTTGGCAGAAATTATCTTGAGATTCCCCACTTGTTCTTTTTGTTTAATTTTGCTATTACTTCCACAAATAATGGTGGTGTAATACTAAACCAAAATTCCTTTTTTCTCGAAGAAAAAATCGACAAACAATTTCTAGAATTTTTATATTTCATAATTAAATGATTCGACATTATGTAACTATTCATTTTAAACAGCTTCAGAAAGGAAACAAGAGAAGAAGGTTGTAGAATGAACTGATGTCTTTATAGAAATATACGAGTTACACAGATATCTGCAGATATCTGTAACTTATCAGGAAAACTGATATTCTATACATGTCTTACATAACTGTTCCACTCATAAGCAGATCTACCCCATTTCCCCACAAAGATATGACGCTCTGTTCCTTTCTGTTCTGGTTCAAAAAGGGTAATGTAAATCTGAAACTCAGGAAGCTAGAGTGAAGGGATAGATTGAGAATTAGGATTAGGGATACCACGTATGCAGGAAATGAATTATGGCTTCATTACACAGATATTCACTTGTACACGTCAATTAATATTCCTCCGATAGAAGGCGCTCTCTCTTCTTATAATGAAAAGAAGCCAGATCTTTGACAGAGGGAAAACGGTATATGTAAAACTAGAACTTAGGAAGCTGGAGTGAAGGGATAGATTGAGAATTAGGATTATGGATACCACATATACGAGAACTGAGTAATTATGGCTTCATTACACAGATATTCACTTTCACACGTCAATTAATATTCCTCCGATAGAAGGCATTCTGACTTCTTATAATGTCAAGAAGCCAGATCCTTGTCAGAGGGAAAACGCTACTGGAAGTTAGGAAGCTGGAGTGAAGGAATCGGGGTTGCAAAAACCATGTTTTTTATTCAAAAGAAACTTTTTGGGGGGTTTAAACAAGTTTTTTTTTTTTTTTGTTTGTTTAAATAATTTGCTCTATGTATTTATATTACATATGGACAAAAATAAGTTTGTTTCGGCTTGGTGTTATTATGTAACAACCGGGTTATGGTGGAAGGGATCACTTAAGCTTGAAGCGGAACCCAAACCACTTCTCGGCTTACATCCGAGAGGAATTGTACTCCATTTGAACTCGAAACTGGGACTAATTGGCCACAAATGCGATACGTCTGCCGACTCACTCATGAAGGATTCCGGATAAAAATACATTGTACTGATCTGTACATACTTTTTAATTTTCATATCAGTAAGAAAAGTGCATAAAGATACGAATTATTTGAGTCCACTTTGGATCTGAACCATTTATACATAAATAGATACCAAAGATACTTCTGATTTCAATAAATGCCTTTCGTGGGGTTTGTATGAACACCCTCCCCCCGAAAAAAAAAACGTACGGCATTTCGATGTCTTATCAATAGTAAACATTAATAAAACGAAACAATATTTAGAATTTTTCTTTGATTGCAATTGCATAACCATAATAACAAACTATAAAAAAAATCACACAAGAAACATTCATAAACTTATGTATATATATAAAAAGTTGCTTTTGTAGTATAATCTCTGAGTAATGAATGGGGAATTTAGGTCTGAATATAATACGAGTAATATACGGGAGTGAAACGTAAACCCACAAATATGTGTTCATCAAGATTTTACGAACACTTACACTTTTACGAACATTTTTATTGTTTTGGTTTAAACCAGTCAACCCTGGAAGGAATAGATTGAGAATTAGGATTAGGGATACCACGTGTACAAGAACTGAGGAATTATGACTTCATTACACAGATATTCACTTCTATACGTCAATTAATATTCCACCGATAGAAGGTACTCTGACTTCTTATAATGTCAAGAAGCCAGACTGATAAAAATCATATATTAATATATACTCTAATTTTTGCAGATATTCGACAAGTAGAAGAATGTGTTTACTATTCAAAACGGAATACTATATTGAATGTTTTAGTAACACGAACTACACAGACGTAGGCAATATGTCACTGACATTTCAGTTTTAAAGACGTCAATAAATTGTAGCAGATTTGGGGAGAACAGCGAATTGTGTTTTTTCACAGCTCGTGCACGTGTGTAATGTATATTTATCCAAAAGCCCCATGTGCTCTTTGATAGCTCCATGTGGCGTGAAGTTGCAGTTTTGTGGCGAATTCCTTGAGATGCAATATGGAGTCGAGTCGAGGCTTGCAGAAAGATATCAACCACACTCACTGCAGCATGTGTGTTGCTTCCACGAGAATGATGGCACCACTCCAAACGACAAACTGTTTTTATATCTTTATATTGCCAAGTTCAACAAATGTCAGATCTTAAGCTGACTCTTGTCTTCATGCTGACTGACAAGATAAATACAATACGGATAGATAAACGCTTTACTTCTTGTTCTAAGCAACACAAGGATCTTAACACCACCATCTAGTCGCCTCTGATTCACGCTTTGCATTCGATTACTATTAAGGGCAAAATTGACCGTAATTTTGAAAGTGAGATAGCTATTTAGTGTGAGGTGCAAATAGTTCCTAATTGCCACGTTTATCAAGCATTCATACCGATTTTATTTTATTTGTTTTTTGAGTTTAGGGTCTCCTTCACCACAACCATATTCACGAAGAAATAAAATGTCTACTAAAAGCAGTGAATTCGTGTTATTATTCAGTTCAAAAATCTTGGTTCGTTGCGAGTTGTCGAGGAATTTGAAGCTTAAAACATATGAAACGATAATCATGTCTATTATACTATATGGTTGCGAAACATGGCCGCTTACTCAAGAGGGAAGTATGTAGACAAAGTACTTGAGAACAAGATCCTGAGACGAATATTCGGACCCAAGAGAAACGGAGATGAGGAATGGCGGAAACTTTATAACGAGGAACTACATAATTTATACCGTTTACTCAACATTGTTAGGGTAATCAAATGTACTAGATTCAGGTGGACAGGTCATGTAGCCAGAATGAAAGAAAGTAGGAACACTTTCAAAATCTTAACTGGAAGATCAACCGAAAACGACCATTAGGAAGACCTAGGCGCAGATGGGAGGACTCGCACAAATAGGAATACAAAGTAGAAACTGGATCCAATTAGCTAAGGATAGAAGTCAGTGGAGAGCTTTTGTGAACGTGGCATTGAACCTCCGGGTTCCATTGGCCATTGTGAGCGAGTTAGATCAAAAGTGTTGAGTATAAATGTTACTCAACAGTTTTGATCATCATTGCCACGTTACTTTTATCATCATTACCATTTCTGAGATTCTTTTGTGCGTTTGTTAGCCTCCGTGCGATTTCGCGTGGGATTTAAATGGTTAGCATTCGCACTTTTTGATTCCCAGTTAGAGCTTATTTTTTCTCCCTGTAAATGTAGATCTGGTCATTCTTCCTATATAATGGCTTTATATATATAGGGTGTTTCAAAGGTCCTTTGACATAGGTTTACAACAAAATGTAAGAGGGGAAACTCTCCAAATATGACGTTTTCAATCTAAAGTCAAGGAGTTTTTTTTTTTTTTTCAATCGGACGAACCATTTGGGCTGTACACTCTTTGTGCGTTCAATGTTACATGAAAATGCAACGTTGCCATTTACCTGAACCCACAACGTAAGTGAATGAAGGCATTGTCTTTCACGCTAACATGTCGATGGTCAGCTCCCATTTCAAACAGTAACTTCATCCACTCATGTTATGGATCCAGGTAAATGGCAACGTTGCATTTTCATTTAACATTGGACACATAAAGAGTGTACAGTTCAAATGGCTCGTCCGATTGAAAAAAAAAAAAAAAATCCTTGACTTTCTTAATTAATTGAATTTGAAATTTCAAAATTTACACATAGTCTTGAAAGGGTTATAAAACTTTTTTTTCCATCTTGCAAGGAGTTGAATAGTGTGCAACTTTCTGGAACATCTTGCTTGCTACCTGCTATCGCCCTCCCGCTGACAAAGAAAAAAAAGTTTCGCCGCTTCCGAAACAACGGATTCTTTTGGACAGGGAAGGGGAGTGCGCCAAAATACATGTTTTTAATAAGGAGGTTCACTGTTTATCCACTAGAGTGCAGTGCTGCATGGGTGGAAATACCTTTCTTGCTTTCAAGAAGTTGTAATATGTACACAGTAAGTAGAAAGATTGGGTTTCAAGTTTCTTTTATTTTTTTTTATTTATTTTTTTTTTTTTTAATGACAGCTACAAGTTCTTGTAAAGTGACAAGGCCTCTCAAGACTCTACTGAGGCTTGTTGGTCCCGCTAGAGCCGTTGACCAGTACAGTCAATCTCAAAATTGATTTTAACGAATTATTAAATAGTCCACGATTTTTATATTCTAAAATTTTACAACACTTCCTATGGGATTGTGCACCAACGGTTGGGAACCACTTCTTTATCTCCAAACAACATTGTCTTTCCCGTTGCTTTTTATCACCAGTATTACATCTTTTTACAAGCTTACGTGCACGTATTTCATCTTTTATCATTTCTATAAAAAGAAAGGGTATTAACTGTTTATCACAATATGAATTCTACTTTTGAAACCAGAAATCTTTGACAATAATTACATACCTGCAAATAATTATTTAAAAAACGGAAAGTAACACGAAAACCAGTTTCTTATAAGGCCAGGTGTGAAACACGTTTTCAAAATACACCTGGTTCTCTTCCAACTCTCTAACGACCCATTTCTTTGTATATCTTTGGTGAATAACAAATTTATTTTCCTTAAAAAATCAAGAAAAGTTAATTAACTTGTAAGGTAAATTCTAAAGGCTATTCTCTGTTATATGTTCACGACGATTGTTTATGTGGGACATGCTGGCTTAGTGGTAGAAGGTTCACGTTCACATTCCATCTAGACACTCAGTGGTTCGATTCTGGGACATGAAAGATACCATATTTGTGGGCTTCCTTCGGTGGTTTTCACTTGCACCAACGCGTCTCATTTCGCCAATCCCTCCATTCTATTTGCATTTATCAACTCATAATATACATAACGTTAAAAAATATTTTATTTTCCGAAAATAATTAATTTTTGTCCGTAACTACGTTTAGCAGGACAGAAAGAACTGTGAATTCAAGGAACCCTGCATGGTTTTAACCACTCGGGAACTCGGAATGTGTGTAGATAAATGGTTAAGTGTTTCCGCTCATAATCGAGAGGCGCGGGTTCAAGTACCGCATCGATCATCCTAATTATTTAACCACAGTTCTTTCAGACTACAGTTCAATTCCAACTTGACGTCTTGTGACATCCTAGTTTACGTCTTCTATTTTCACAGACATACGGAGCAGGCCGAGAAAGACCAACACAATTATGCAGGACCGGATCAGTACTCATACGCTGCCAACATTTTTCCACTCCCTCCGTCCTTCGCTCTGTTTCTCTCTGCTCGGTTGCTGATCAGAACATAAGTCATGTTGGAACAAACCCTGTCAACTTACTTTCAATGACTGATTCGTTATCAGTTGCTTCTAGCGTCAAATTCCTTCACAGCTGTAATCGAACTTAGTTACAGCGAATTTAATGCTGATATCGGAAATAATAGATCTATGTAAATTCAATACTGAAACCGGAAATAACATATTTATGTGAATTCAATGCTGAAACTGAAAACAATAGATCTATGTAAATTCAATACTGAAACCGGAAATAATAGATCTATGTAAATTCAATACTGAAATAGGAAATAATAGATCTATGTAAATTCAATACTGAAACCGGAAATAATAGATCTATGTAAATTCAATACTGAAATCGGAAATAACAGATTTATGTGAATTCAATGCTGAAACTAAAAACAATAGATATATGTAAATTCAATACTGAAACCGGAAATAATAGATCTATGTAAATTCAATACTGAAATAGGAAATAATAGATCTATGTAAATTCAATACTGAAACCGGAAATAATAGATCTATGTAAATTCAATACTGAAATCGGAAATAACAGATTTATGTGAATTCAATGCTGAAACTAAAAACAATAGATATATGTAAATTCAATACTGAAACCGGAAATAATAGATCTATGTAAATTCAATACTGAAATCGGAAATAACAGATTTATGTGAATTCAATGCTGAAACTGAAAACAATAGATCTATGTAAATTCAATACTGAAACCGGAAATAACAGATTTATGTGAATTCAATGCTGAAACTGAAAACAATAGATCTATGTAAATTTAATACTGAAACCGGAAATAACAGATCTATGTAAATTCAATACTGAAACTAAAAACAATAGATCTATGTAAATTCAATACTGAAACCGGAAATAATAGATCTATGTAAATTCAATACTGAAACCGGAAATAATAGATCTATGTAAATTCAATACTGAAACCGGAAATAATAGATCTATGTAAATTCAATGCTGAAATCCGAAATAATAGATCTACGCGAATTTAACGCTAAAACCGGAAATAATATATATATATGCAGTCTCGGACTGGGGTATAGGGCCCCAGCAGAAGCCTCACATGGAGAGCCCCATCTTCCCTTTCTTACGCATCTTCTAATGGATACCGGCTTATTATTATTATTATTATTATTATTAGTAGTAGTAGTAGTAGCAGCAGCAGTAGTAGTAGTAGTAGTATTAGTATTAGTAATAGTAGTAGTAAAGCTTAACAATTTTTTTTTATAAAACAATTGCAAAGGGTTATTTTTCTTCATAAACCTGTCAGCTTCATTTACGCGTGGTAATAGAGCCTCAGGGTAAGGTCTATTCTGTTCGTTTATGGTGTTGCAATAACTTGTTAAACGACTAACAGAGGGCCCCAGCAGGACTTCATAAAAATTAGTCTCATTTCGGCATTCATGGAGCCCCAATACATATTTAGACATTATGATGTCGGGGCCCCATTCTTTATATTGTTGAAACAAAGAACCCCAAACAGAACTTTATAATGCTGTTAGTTTCATTCCAATAATGGGACATGAAGACTACATTCAATGCTTGGGGGTCCCTGAACTTATGGGAACAGAAGAAACTACCACGAGTAACTATGCTCCAACACAGCAGACAAGTTTTATCTTAGTTTCCATGTCATTCAACATTCATTATATTTATATATTTAAAGAGGGGTCCGGCAGGAATTTTTGCCCTCCTGGCCTGGACAATCCGAGCCTGTATATACAGGTAAGTGAATTCAATGCGGAAACTGTTAACAACAGATCTATGCGAATTCAATGCTGAAACCGGAAATAATAGATCTATGAATTCAATACTGAAGCTAGAAATAATGGATCTATCCGAATTCAATGCTGAGACTGGAAATAATACATTTATGCGAATTCAATGTTGAAACCGGAAATACCAGATATGTAACTTACGGTTGCAACAGGGAGAATATGTTCTTTGGATGCTGAAACCATATTATATATATAGGTATATATAACTGGTTTTCGCTTATTCTTCACAACTATCCCTATACAGAAATCAATATTGAAACCAGAAGTTGTATGAGCTTTACTAACACCGGTTTCAGTACAAGAACAAGAGCTGCGACAAAATCTGTTCTTGGGATCCTGAATCCATGCTAAAAACCCATTTGTAGCTATCTCTTACTGCTTTTTCTCTATGATCAACGTTGACACCGGAAATGGTTATTAATACCACTTCCGGTTTCAGTAGAAAAATAAGAGACTTAATTCCCTGACTTTTCGAAGTCATGATTCACAGATTTCCAAATCTACACATATGTAAAAAGGAGTAATTAACAGTTCTAGCCAAAGTATATAACTTTATTTATTAAAACTAAAATACAGTGTACCGGTTTCGATAACTTCAACGTTATCTTCATCAAACACTAACTGAAAGATATAAAGTATATTCAGAGTATATAAATATACACTCATATATTTCTTTCTATATATCTATGCTCTGAAGATCTCTCTTTCAGTTAGTGTCTGATTAGGATAACGTTAAGTTGTCGAAACCGTTACACAATATTTTATTTTCAATAAGTACGTCTATATATTTGGTCCGAAGTGTTAAATTATTCCTTTAGTGAGTTCCAAAGTCGTGATGGACAGAGATTTACCTCTATTACGTTTTACGTCCCACGGTTATGCCGGCTAGGCTAAAAGAGACGGTGACGATGAGAAATGAATGGAATGTGGGAATGAAGAAAGGGAGAGGAAACGTGAGATCCCCGAGAAAACCCACGCACACGGTGTTTGCCCACCACAAAGTTCACGTGGTGCGAGCTGGGATCGAACTAAGGAGCCCATGCACCAGACGTAAACGCTCTACCACTGAGCCACTGCGACTCCTAAGGCAAAAAGAAAAGTGGGTTCTGAGAAAATAGAAATCCATACTTAAAATTGCCTAACTTTTTAAGTAAGCTTTTTCACGAAATTCCCTGACTTTTCCAGAACTTTTTACGGGTTAGTTTAATTCCCTGACTTTTCAGGTTTTCCATGTCGTTGGGAACCCTGACATATATTATTTTATTTGGCAATAGGTTAAGGAAAATTCCAAATTGATCAGAAAATTATTAGCATGTTCGCAAAAATGCGAAAGATCTCTTTATCCTCATTTTCAACACAACTGAAGAAATGGACAAAGGTGAATTTACTGTATGTTTGCCCAAGATAATTCAAAAACCTTACTGATTTTTCGAAAAAAAAAAAATCAAATCTTATGTTTTGCGTATTTTTCAGCACGGAGGATAGGACACGTGGAAATGCAGCTTAACATATGATCGGAACTACCAGGAATCGCGCCCGGGTCTCCTGTACCGAAAATGGTACTACCATTTTAGAATAAAGAAACTCCAAAATTTGTTATAAACAACTATAAAGATGGAATTTTCACCCATTTTATAATTCACAATCTCGTACTAAATGCATTTTGTTTGTTTCAAACACTGCGAGTACTGTTAAGAGAGAGAAGCGTGAAAAACTGAAGTGATATACACGAGACATGCCTGTAGCTGAAATAAGCGCTTTCAGAGCTGTAACGGTGACTGAATTGAAAAAGCTGCCTTGCCCTTGCGCAGTCGCAGGGTTCGTCTCGACGTACAGTGACCTGGTCGGAACTTAAAAGGTCACGAAGACATTCTCCACTCATCCCATTTGGCTTTCTTCCTCTTCTGATCCCTTGAACCAGAGACAACCGCAACAGGATATAATGACAAACGGAGCACAAGGCCATGACATCACGCTGCACAGTGCAAAGGCCATTCTTCACTTCATTATTACGAACCAACAACACAATGCGTTCAACCTCACTACGCAAGCTTAAAAGCTCTCTCTCACCTTTCTCTCGAGTTATCGACTTCAACACTTCTCAGAAATTCACATTAGATATATATACTAGAAGTAAACTGTGAACACGCGCAATAATAATAATAATAATAATAATAATAATAATAATAATAATAATAATAATAATAATAATAATAATAATAATAATAATAATAATAATAATAATAATAATAATAATAAACTTTTCGTTTCACATTGCCAAAACTACGTTCTCTTTCCAAGTATGGAACAAAAGTGTAGAAGGAAGTATGGAGATGGAATCTATATGAATCATATCGACTGCTTTTTGCTTCTAAGAGTTATTTCCAACTGGTTGCTCTGCAACGTCACCGTTTACTGCTCCTATTCTCAGCAAACCGTATAGGGAGAAAGGAGCAGAGAGGAGAGGTAGCGTCGATAAAAGCTACTGGTTGACAGCTGACAGGCAAACAAAATCTCTTAGTTTCACGTCCCACGTTTATGCTGGCTAGGGTAAGGGAGACGGTGATGATGAATGAATGAAATGGCGGAATGAAAAATGTGGGAGTAGACAGAACCCCGAGAAATCTCATTCACACGATGTTTGTCCACCACAAAGTTCACTTGGTGCGAGCTGGGATTGAACCAGGGACCCCATGCACCAAACATCGATGGTTTTGCAGATACTCTATTCGTGGATACAGGCCCATATTTTGCGCCCCTGGAGTCGAAGAAAATTGTACACTCACCTGCCTCCGTTTACATTGAGACAACAATGGGGCAGGCGTACAGAACCAAGTGCATTGATTACGCTGGTAGCTATAGTGAACGCGAGGATTCGTGAAGCCTGGGCTCTACACCAATTATAGAACTGCTTTGCCTCACGTGTAATGCAACGAAAGAATTCGGTACGATTCGTGGACCTGCCTTTCAAACGCACACTTGAGAAAACATAACACAACAAAAGTGTACCAACAATGTTTCAAAACTTAAAAGACATGGCGAACGAACTACCAAAAAACTATCACATAACACTATAATACGAACACTAACAATTATTCGAGTTAAACTGTAACAATAATAATAGCAAAAACATAAAATAACGACAACAATATCAATAAAACGAAGCTTAGCGGCAATCCGACAACACTGTACCCTCGGGAAGTCTCCGTATAATGCGAGAGACGACACTGACAAAATTTCACGGATGGGCTTTGAAAACTGGGACACGCCCTTGCGTTTTATTGAGTGGTGAAATCGATAGATCTAAGTCAAGCTTCAGGACTCTGTGCGATCACTATAATAAGCAAGAGCCTTAGCTCCTCCTAGAAAACTCAATTATGCTATAGCATCAACGTTATTTTCAGTATAAATCTCCCTTAAATTCCTCTCTCGTGGATAGCTTCTTACATGTCACATCCACATGCGTGTACGTAAAAATTTCCGAAATTTTCAGAACTGCAGTACGAAAATAAAAACAAGAAAATCTGACGCCCTAGGTCATGACACATGCGTAAATACGACCCTGGATCAGACAGAAAAGAAAGACGCAAAACGACACTAGATGCAGTATAGTATAAGATGTATATAAGAAAGAGATAACACAGGTGTGTGGGGATCTAAAAGTTGAGGTCTGGATTTAACTAAACTGAAATCTTGGTATTAGAAGCGACCTCCTTTGATTTCTCAAGATGTTGAGTTGTATCTTTATAATGTGTCTGATAAAGCCAATGATATATTGCTGAAACTATAACAAAGATTATTTTAAAAAATAATAGTGAAGTTTGCTTTCATTACATCAGAAAACGACCATTAGGAAGACTTAGGCACAGACGGGAGGACAATATCAAGATGGATCTATCAGAAATAGGAATACAAGGTACACAATGAATCCAGATAGCTACGGACACAAGTCAATGGAGGGTTTTTGTGTATGCGGGATCGAACCTCCGGATTCCATAAGCCACAAAATTAGTTTTTTAAAAAGCAGCTTTTATTCTTGGTATTTTTTTATTCTTCCTTGGTATTATTAATTCTTTAGTAATACAGTAGAGCGTCGATTATCCGAAGTAATTGGGGGACATGGGTGTTCGGAAAACTGGTTTGTTCGGATAATCGAACTGTACATGTTTATTTGCCATGCGCGGAGCGGCACGCCTCAACTCTAAGCTGGCGCAGCTGTTGCTATGAACAGCTTTGATACTGCCGCTAATTCTACAGCCAGTGCCAAACCGACAGAAGTGTGCTGATTGTTGAAACACAGCGACTGGCGGCTTGACCGGTCAGCAGCGCCTTATGAAGGCCCCATTAGAAGCAATGTTCCGCCAGCGGTGGCTCAGTGCGGCGACTACTGTGGGAAACTTGGTTTGGGAGTGAGGGGGATGATGGACGGTAGGGTGTGAGAGTAACAGGTGCGAGCGAGTACACAGTTCGGTTAAGCGGTCGTTCGGTTGACCGACGTTCGGATAATCGACGCTCTACTGTATAAAGAAAAACGCAGTATCACTTTATATTAATAGAAAAAATCTACCAACAAACAAAAAAGTACGGTTATGTTATACGGAGGAGATATTGAGGGTGAAAACAGCCTTCCCCATGTTATCATGTGATAAAATGGAATTTTAAGTCATTTTAAACTCTTTTATAAGTGTTCTTGGTTTTAGATAGCCCTTTCTCATTTTTTTTTTTTATTTCTTTCTTCCAGGATATGGTCTTGACAGTGACTACTTGAGTTTCCTTTGAGAATAAAAACGTCCTTTCCGACAAGTCTCTTTCGATTTCACGTCCTTTCACAACTCACAACTGCAGTCGATAAAATGAAATATTTATAGCAGAAGACGTCCAAACTCTGAGGAAGATTATGAACTTGTAACGCACTACAAAAAACTCTCACCAAGTTTCCAGGGATAATGCAATTTCCGATACGTGAAGAAAACTGTCTTCAAAGCGCTCTCCTCGCAGAAAACGGAAATCCCACTCGTCACGATGGGATTCCATTTAATGGCTAATCGAGATCAATCCGTTTGAGCTTCAAACGGCAGATAAGATTTAATCATAACAGCGACTTCGCAACCATTCTCACAGACTGAAAATATGACATTACTTTTCTTTCTATTTCAAAAAACTGACATAGTAGAACGGTCTAAGGTAGTGGAACGCTCAACCTAATTCCTATCACGACCCCCATTTTATGACACCCTCTTGGCAGTGACCCCCTTATAATTTGGAATTAGTCCCAGAAGCGACAGTCCTATAAATAAAACTTATTTTAATTTTGAGTTAGATTTGACATAAAACATATCAAATAACTTAACGAGACAACAGGGATATTTCCATGAAAACTATATTCCTATGTAATTATTGAAAATCCAGATGTAATATCCTCTTTCTTCAAAAGCTCTGTTTTCTGTACTTAAGTGATTCAAATCTAATTACTTACTAGTAATATATTTTATTTTGTAATATATATTTTATTTTGAAAAACTTAAACGTGTAACAGTTTCGTCAACTATCTACTTTTTAGACTTCCTAAGACTATGAATAAAACGAAAAAAAAAATGTCAATGATAAAAGGTAGCTTTTGAGATCCCTTACATCTGATTGGCTATTCTCAACCAATCCCACCAATTACAATGCAGTTCACTCGAGACAATCCAAAAGGTAAACAAACTCTTTAAACTACCTTCCCCCCTACGTAATATAGCAAATACGTAATATAACAAACTACGTATATTAAATACCAGATATACCAGACGTGATCATGGAGATGCCCCTCCCTAGAAAATTTTCTTCGGGCACTCCTACCTCTTTCTGATTTCTTTCTTATACCATAAACATATTCAATCTAAACATGCTCCGTATCATTGTAACATGAAATTTTTAATTACATTAGAATCATAGACAAAAGCGGAGCTATTCTAAATATTGAGTTAGTTTTCCCCTTGATAGAGTCTATGCATTTATAGAAATTAATTCAACAATATATTAGGAAAAACGTATAAAAGATTGTTAATGTAATGGGAGCATTCTCACGTATTAAATTCAGGTAGAGCGAAATTTTTCATAGTGCATTTTGTTAGGTTCTAAATCACATTAGCATAAAACAAGTTAAAGAAGAGAGAACCATATCTTCTTCCATTATCTTAGTATGAACGAATCGGTGACTCATAGAGCAGTTAACAGATCGAATCGGTCGCTCATAGGACAGTTAACAGTTCCTGTCGCTAATAGGACTGTCGCAAGTGGGAAGACACCATAATTTGTGGTTTGTAATAAGCATGATTTTTTAAATATACCTATTGTGGGATCTCACGATATCCATCTATTTCTATAATAGTAGAACCCATTTCTTGTATATAATGGATACAGTAACTTTCCTAAAAGAGAATGGATTAAAACCAAATTTGGTCAGTTCATTCATAATACAAATATCGGATCCAATCCCTCATACTGTTTCAAAATAGAGGCCATTTGAAAATTTTAAAACTTTATAATTCTTAATTTTGCGTCATATGATTAAGAAAAAAGAGTGATTTCTAATTTTGATTAAAAGCAACTTGGACAGTTGTTAAAAAAAAAAAAACTTATTGAGTATTTTAAATGACTTGATAATGTGCATCACGAAGATTTAACCGGACATTGCCGCACTGGTGAAATCAGACCATGTAAAAGTATCTCATTAGGTTTCAATTTTAATTATATTTCAATATGCAGTTCTCATTAGTTTCATATCGTACCTCTTTCATTTAAATTGTTTTTTAAACAACTCTGCAACTGTTGAAAATGTTTAGGAGACTTGTTTTTTTGTAGTTCTTAATAGTATGTATAAAAATAAAAATATGCCTATCAGAACAAAATTAAAAATAGTATTTAAAAAAATATCCGGTATTAGATTGTAATTATAATACTTATCTCTTCCGTTTATCTTCGCGACCCCCAGGTAGAGAAATCCTGGTCTAAGGCATTAGGCTAGCAATCGAAGTATGTCTGTCGCGAGTCCTAATTCCGTTCAGGAATTCGTGCTGTAAAATTCTTTTCATTACCACAATTCATTTCTTATCGTCTCCTTTAGCCTAAAGGGCGGAATTGTGCGAGTAAAAATGAAAAATACAATACAAACATCCTTCGATTTATAGACAAACATATTTTTTAAGACACAGGGTGTCCCTAAAATCTTTATCCGATATCAAAGCGTTATAACTTACAAAACCGAAATATTCAAGCAGGAAGCATCTGAAATGTGGTGTTGACGCAGAACGCTGCGCGTATCATGGATCGAAAGGCAAAGGAATGAAGATGTACTAAAGGAAGCTAATGAAGGACGATAGATCATGAAGATAATAGGAAAAAGAAGAAACAGCATGCTCGGCCATCTTATTTGGCACTCCTATTGGATCACCGTGTTGATAGAGGAAACAGCAGAAGGGAAAACAGGAAGAGGAAGACCATGGATAGAATATCTAGATGCAGTTACGAAGAAGAAACCTTATCTAAATATAAAACACCTCTCGCAAGGGAGAGAAAAGTTTTAAAATCCATGTTGCCCACCACCCTATGGATGAGGAGAGAAAGAACAAAACTTAAAAAGGATTATTAAACCACAGTGAATCTCTTTTATACACAATTTGTATTCTACTGTATGGAAAGAACACGAACGCCACAGCAATGCTATCCTACAAGCCTAGAAATACGGATGACAAAGAATGCACAGAAATAGATCAAAAAGCAAAGTGAAAACAGAGAAAAGAATAACAAATTGCGTAAAATAGTGTTGAATGGAGATTTGGTGCAAGGATAAAGAGATGGAGGACTATATGAGACACAAACTACAACTGACACGTTTAGCGCGTGTTTTCTGTTCGAATGGTCCCGAGTTTGAATCTTGGTGGGAGTACCTGCCACGCATACACACCTGAGTAGTGGTTCGGATCCCGCTTTCAACAGTAGGTCCTGTCCCGTACAGCCTTGGTGCCGAAAAGGGACCTAAGAGTGAACAGCGGATACAGTTGATATTGACTAAGAACAACTTAGATTAAGCACTATATACAGGGTCTGTCCTGCATGAAACCAGACTAGCTCTGATGTGGTGCCCTCTCGCGTCGCGCAGTGATACTAACTGCCAGGAGAGGTAGTGGGGGACCGTAGCAACACCACGCACAAGTGTTCAGTCTGCTGCGAGCAGTGGTTCGGTGTGAATCAAGTGTTGAGTGAAACGTCAAAAGTTAAAACGATGCTCATCATTTTCCACGACGCTCAAGGCGTCGTCCACAAGGAATTCGTCCCACAAGGAGCGACGGTGAACGCAACTTTCTACGTCCAGGTCCTCGAAAGACTCCGCAGACGGGTCGCCCGCGTTCGAAGAGACATCGCCAACAACTGGACCCTGCACTACGACAACGCGCCCAGTCACACGACAAGGATTGTGCAGGAGTTTTTGGACAAGAAAAATATTTCTACGCCTCCACAACCTCCCTACAGCCCTGATCTGTCCCCATGTGACTTCTTCCTCTTCCCCCGGCTAAAACGAGACCTCAAAGGACGTTGATTAGAGTCTATCGAAGCTGTTCAAGCTCCGTTACAAGGACCCTGAACAGCATTTCACAAGAGGAGTTCCAGGGAGCTTATCTACAGTGGCAGAATCGCTGGAAGCGCTGTGTAGATGCCGGTGGGTGTTATTTTGAAGATTATTAGTTGTAGTTTATGTTACTTTCAATACATCCAGTTCCACAGCCTTAGTCTGGTTTCATTCAGGACAGACCCTGTATATATAAAGTGGAAAATACTACGAACATCTACAACACAATAAAATAAAAAAATAGTGAAATATCACTATTGGTTGTATGTGCGACTCCCTACTAAGCGTAATGTATAGAAATGGTGAGAAGCTGTGCGGATTTCACGAATTAAAATAATTTTGTACATACTGGACAAGCCCAAAGTGCGACTTTCTTCTGAAATAAAAGAGAAACAAATGAATGTTTATATACAAATATGAAAAACAAAAATCATCAAAGCACTCAATCTGATACATGGTCTATTGCTATTCACAACCTTCCTTCGGTATTTGCATTATGTAGTGACGCATTATTGATATTGCTGTCAAAATTGAATTGAACTTCCCTATTACCGAAGACACTATAATTTTATTGGTCTTGTTTGCTGTAGAAAAAATAAGTTCAAACCAATAAATAAATGCATTTTTAAACAGTAAATAAATACTGTCTTTACAATATAATTCCACAAATTTAATATTTTTAGGTATGTATGCAAATATGACACAAATCTTCAAACAGTACGAGGGAGTAGCAGAAACTATGCTTACAAGGTCTATATTTCTGCCGCCTTATGCAGAGTCCTTTTGACGTATGATTAACGTCATACTAAAGGCCTGTCTACTATAGGAAACACATGTTAATCGAATTCTTTAATATGGCACTAATCACGCGTCAGAACGACTCTGCATAAAGCCCCTGGAGTTTCGTCTGTTATACGGTGTAGAGGAATGAGGCGTGTACGATAATTCTAACACATAGAGTTGGCAACTATATAGTTTCAGCCACTCGACTCCTACGGCGGTAGTTGTATGTAAACACAAATGGCGACTCGTTTAGAAAACTGGTCTCCGGAACAAGTCCGTTCAGTTATTCGATTTCTGTGGACGAAACATATAACCGCGGCTGAAATTCACCGGCAGCTGCTAGAACTTTACGGAAAGACTGTAATGTCCCGTCAGCATGTCGCAGAATGGTGTCGAAAGTTTGTGGTTGGTAGAGAAAACTTCACCGACGAGGAGCGCAATCGCCGACCACCACCCTGTTAAAAGAGTTTTGCTTGGACATCATCGACCACTCACCCTACAGCCCGGACCTCGCTCCAAGCGACTTTCCCCTCTTCCCGCGCTTGAAAGAGCACCTAGGAGATCGTCACTTCGCTTTAGATAAGGAGGTGAAACACTTAGTGACAACGTGGCTGAACACGGAAGGACAGGATTTTTCCAAGAGGGACTCTTCAAACTCACCCCACGATGAGACAAGTGCCTTAATCTATATGAAGACTATGTCGAAACATAACCTAATATATGTACACTATATGTTGGCTGTATTGGTATACACGTTTCACTGCAGGCTTTGTAACCTTACTTTTTGATCAATCCTCGGAATTCTTATGAATGTCTGCAATGAGACAAGGTTTCAATATTGAAGCTGTTATTTATTACCAAAATTTGAGATACAACTACTACAGTTATTTTACACTCAAAACAATAAAAGGCAAGAAAAAGTGTTTGAATGGAAAATGAAATGAAATCTTTTAAGTTTTACGTCCCACGGTTATGCCGGTTAGGCTAAAGGAGACGGTGATGATGAGAATTGAACGAAATGGTGGAATGAAGAAAGTGGGAGAAAACGGGAGAACCCCGAGAAAACCCACGAGCACGGTTGAATGGAATTGAGTCACACTTATATACTTAAAATGTAAAACTGTCTAAAGGAATTTCCAATTAGGTGCTCTATGACGTCACAGATTTCTGCTCTTATTTTCAGAAAAGTACAAGAAGAGAACAATAAGCAGGCAAACTGCCAGGCGTTGAAAACAGCTGTTGTGAGAGGCAAACATCGTCGATAGTACACTAATCCTTGTCTATTCCGTTTCTCTTTAGTCCTTTTACAGCTCATTAGAGGCTTTACAGTAAGTACGTGAGCCTTCAGCGTGGAAGATCCGGGTCAACTTCCCGGGAATTCATGTGGGATCTCGGATGGGATCACGTTAAGCTGTAAATCCACATTTCATACAGCCTCGGTGATAAAGTGATGCTTAACACCAATATTTCGACCTGCCAACTTCTCGTTTCTCCGATAATAAAAGGCAGACAGAGGAAGAAAGAAATGGAGCCTTTATGTTAGATATCACCCCAGCATTTGTGAGTGAGGAAAGCCTCACTGAGGATGGCTGACCTGAAAAGGCTTTTATGCTTTTTCTGATGCATTGTCCACACCGCGAATCGAATTTGGGACCAAGGGCGCCGATCCTGAGGGGGGGGGGGAAGGCGAGGAGGCCCGGGCCCCACCAAAGCTCATGTGAGCCCCATGTATTTTTATGCATATATATTTTTATATGCATTTTTATTATTATATGTATTGTTACGTTTATTTTTTTTATGAATCCCCCCCCCAAATTACTGGAAAATCGGCGCCCTTGCCTGGGACGACTCACATCAAAGGTGAGAGCGTTAGAGACATTGAAATTAAGTTTCAGACGAACAGGTAACAAAGAACTGCTAACGATATTTTAAAACTAAAGCTTTAGTTTTTCCATAACTTTCAGTTTTTTCCCCTGAAGTTGGAAAAAACGCTAAAAAAAAAAACAGTTTTTTCAACCCTTCACAATCACTTAAAACCTTCTTTTATTTTTTATTTTTTAATATGAAAGTGGTGAGGTTATTATAAAAGCACTTGTGAATGTTTGAAAAGCAAATATTTTCTTTAGAAACAAGTTTTAATTAGTTTTACCCTTGGTACATCATGGTTTCAAAGCCGAAGATGCTATTACCATTTATGGTCATGTAATGGAAAAGAATTAAAATTGCCTTTGCATGTTGCTCTCGTGTTGACACGCAACTTTTCTTTCAGATAGAAAAATATGGAATGAACTGCATCCGATCCGACGGACATGGAAGGCTTTTACAACCTACCAATCCTCAACAATCTTACATTGTCAAATTTATAATTTCTTCTGAGCTCTCTCATGTATACACAGACTATATAGTTGCTGCAAATTTAAATTTATGGTTATTTGGGAAATGAATGAGGTCACGAGGCTTTTTTGGTAGAAGGCCCTCGAGAGCTACATGAGAAATCACGTGACTCGAAATTGTTGATTTGCATTGACTGTGCCGCATGCTTTATCTAATCAATACGAACACCATTGGATCCGGCTACCGAAATTTATCATAACCAGCTCCAATATGAAATCTGGCAAAGTCTGCAATATTTTTAGAAGGAACTGTAACACAATTTCTCAAGTAACAGAAAAAACAAAACTGACAAAAATGAATAATTTATATTTTAAAAATTAAAAAAGAAGTTACTATTTAGAACTGTGGGGAAATACATTCTAGGAAACAATCACAACCTTGTTTTATAGTATTTTAAAAATACAATTTTTATAATTTTGCATCATTTCAGATGTTTTTATAAAGTATCGGAAGTCTTATACAACGACTACATCTGTCCATCAACAGGTATCAAACCAAAAATTGTATGTAATTCTCGAAATTTTCCTTTTGAAGTAGCAAATTTAAGCTGTAAAATTATCAAATTATTATAAAATGTATAAAATTATTATTATTATTATTATTATTATTATTATTATTATTATTATTATTATTATTATTATTATTATTATTATTATTATTATTATTATTATTATTAGTCCAGTAGTATTTCACCAATATTCTGTATACCATAACGATTCCACAGAAAACAATCCATCTTCGTTATTGTAAATTCCATAAATTATTCTGATGGAATTAGGTACATCATATTTTTCGATTACTCCATTGCGTACAGGCGGAGGAAGCGTAAGGGCAATGGTGTCTAATACCGTTTTATGTTTCTACAACACCTCTGAATTGGACTTACCCGAATTTCGCACGAAATGCAGGCAAACAATGGAACATCACGCAAGTATAACTGCCAACGAACGGTTCTACCACTTACTATTTTCACAACCGAAATTAGCTGAAAACCTGTTTCTTTAAGACTGGCTACAGCTCTGCTTAAACCACCAAATTGATCTTGGCATCAGAAGACGGAATGAAATCGCAATTTCTTTAATATCTATATTTTTTGCAGAAGTACGCTGTGGTATGAAGCTGGAATTTTAATTGTGGCATGCACACAAGTATGTACAGGCATACAAAGAGAAAATCGCTACTAATGTGCCAATATATTCCTAATGCTTTGTTTAGCTTCGTTCAGCATAGGTTAACTTAGTTTGGGCAAGTGTGATTTAGGTAAGTTTCGGTTATTTGGGTAGAGTTTGGATTAGTTAAATTGAGTTTAACCTGAAAATACTTAAAAAAAAAAAAAACACTACTTTTATAGTGTTTTGTTCTATATGAGCTATTTAAAAATTAACTGTAGCTAAACTAAACTACGTAATGTCATGTCGATATTCAATTAAGACTTTCATACATTTTTTTTTTTTTTTTTTTTACGAAGAAACTAATTAATATTGATTATTTACATTCTGATCTAGTTTTATTGTTACTTTCCCCATTACTTTATAAGTTTTGCACCGACTGAGAACTGACGTTACATTTTATTTGTGAAGTACACTTATTGATATTTTTAGGGAATAAAGAGATTTCATTTGTGTACACTTTTGTTAATGGATAATAAGGATACTTTCAAGTATCTAGGATCACTATTAACAGACCAAAATCATACCCACGAAGAAATTAAATTTCGACCGAAAGCTGGAAATTCGTGTTATTATTCAGTTCAAAGTCTTTTGTCATCGCGAATTCTGTCGAAAAATTTGAAATTTATAATATACTGTATATGAAACGATAATCATGCCTGTTGTGGTGTGTGGTTGCGAAACATAGTCCTTACTCTGAGAAGAACGCAGACTCAGAGTTTTTGGGAATAAAATCCTGACGAATATTCGGACCCAAGAGGAAAGGAATTAGGGAATGAGGGAAACTTCATAACGAGAAACTGCATAATTTATGCCGTTTACCAAACACTGTTAGGGTAAAGGATGTTATAAAATAGAGGATCTGCCTATATGTTATCGTCATCCTATTAAATTAATGAAGCCAAACAGCAACCGAGCATCGGCAAGTCTGATTGGCTACTCTTGTTTTTGTCATCATCTGATTGGCTACTTTCGTTTCCGCCATGATTGTTGGCTCAAAACATTGCGATCTTATTGGGCGGAGTGGGCAGAGTAGGGGTGGCAAAACTGTGACGTAAGGCTTCAAGATTTTGTTGTAAGGGCAGAGCCTCTATTTTATAAGATCCTTGGTTAGGATCATCAAGTCTAGGAGGCTCAGGAGGGCAGGTTATGTATTCAGAATGAAAGCACAAACGCTTTTGAAGTTTTAACTGGAAATCCAATCGGAAAACGTCAAGGCCTACGCGAAGATGGGAGGACAATATTAATACGGATCTCGCAGAAATAAGAATACAAACTGAAGTCAGTTGGCTTAAGGACAGGAGTCAATGGAGAGCTTTTGTGAATGCAGCATTGGACCTCCGGGTTCTATAGGCCACAGAGTTAGTTTTTGTTAATGGGTTCAGAAAGACATTTTGAAGGAAGATTGACTTGAATACAAATTAAATTGTGACTGATTTAAGTCAAGATGATCGAACTCAAATGTTCAATTTTTAAAAAAATTATTTCTGGCACATGTTAACATTTCGGGGCCTAGAATGTAAGTAGGAGGAGAGAAAATACAACAGGTGACTAATATTCGATACCAGGGTAGCATTATTCGTGATTATATCAAATATGAACGTGAAATAAAAGCGAGGATAAAAATGGCGAAAGAATCCTTTAGGAAGAAGAAAATACTAATAGAGAGCTAGAAAAAGATTTGTAACATGCTTCATGTGGAGTATTGTACTGCACGGGGTAGAAACATGGATATTATGTAAAAACGATGAAAAACAAGCTTTCAAAAAGTGGGTGTGGGGAAGACTGCAAAGAATTAGCTGGGTCGAGCGCAAAACGAATGAGAGGGTGTTAGAAATGGTGGGGGAGAAAATAATTTTAGATATTAAGAAGAAGAAGAGAAACTGGTTGGGACATTGGCTAAGACGGAACTATATCATAAGAGATAGGCTAGACGGTATGGTGGCAGGAAAAAGAGGAAGACAACAATTAATGGGCGATATCAAAACAGAAAATCGTACGTGAAAACGAAGAAATTAGCGGAAGACCATGGAGCATGGAAGCTTCTCAGTTGGGGCAAGTGACCTGCAATAATGACAGCATACCTATAATGGTGATTGTATGTTATACTTTAAAATCATTGTGTTTGTTCTTGATTTGAAGTTTAATGTCCCTTTCAGTAGAAATGTTTCATAACATGTAGACTTACAGCTTAAAATGAGATCCAAACTACATGTGCTCCCAGCGGGAAATGAACCCGAGTCTTTCAAGCTTAAGGCGCGTGTTTTAATCATATAGCCACGACGGAGCTCCTTTAAAAAGATTAATTAACGAAAGTTTCATAGAAACCCTATTAATTTGCTTCTAGAATTATTTCTTAAAAGATCTATCTTTTATTAGAAAGTGTTAGAACAATGATAAAAACATGACCTTTTTTGTAAAAAAAAAGAATACTAACGTAATAAATAAACGATCTAACAATTTTAGACTTTTAACTAATTAATAATAATAATAAAAAAACAGTACGTGTCATGTAAATACATAATGTAATAAGTACGGCTCCCAGATTTTAAGACTACGAAACTGGGTGACCCTATCAAAATTTACACTAAAAACCAGAATACCCTATGAAAATCTACGTGAATAAAAATGACAGTGACTATGTTTGTAACAGAATCCTAAGGTACGTAGCCAGGATTTCGTAATATGGGGAGGGGGGCCGTGACGAAATATTGTAGTTATCACACCAGGGGCTCGATCAATCTAAATATTTTACTGGCAACATACCAATATTGATTTGTTAGAACAATAAACTGAGGATATGTTAGTGAGTATTTTAATAACAAACTATGAAGAAATTTCGAGTAAAAAAAATATAAAGAATTACTGAAAGAAAGATGTAGTCTTCCGAGGTCATTCGAACTCGCAAGGAGAAGCCAGACTTTGGTAAATGAACTTCGGGGCCATTTTTTTGCGAGGTGGTGGTGCACATTTAAAGGGTTAATATTACAAAGTGGGAGAGCGCAATGGGCAAAAATAAGGGAGAAAAACCGTCTTCAAAAGTTTTCTACTCACCGCATATACCTGTTCGACGCGCAAATTTATCAAGTGACGGCGTGGCAGAGTAAGTAAAGTGTGCAACTCACATGGAAAGGGTCCCGGGCTCGATTTCTGTTCGAGTCAATCCTTGTTTTGTTTTTTGCTTCAACTAATACAGTAACTATTTGTAACTATAAATAAAATAATAATTCACCATATGTTTATAATGAATAAAACAATAGAAATTTTAAAATCACTTGTAAAATCTTTCAATGTTCCATGTGTCAGGAATCTCCTCCTAAACATTGTCTGTGATGTTTTGAAACTATATATATAATTACCAATATTAGTGTCGAATCCATAGTTTCCCGGGTAACTGAGATAAATACTAACACGTCCGATGCCGTTTAAGTCCAAATTCAATCTACAATAGTAATATTTAATTTTTAATTATATAGATTACTTATTATTTTTCGATTTTTATTATATTTTCTTTTGTTTGTATCGATTTGAGAGCGCTTCAGTAATAGTTTTATATAATAGAAATTTATAGTTATTTTATATAAATTTAATTAGTACTTTAGAAATAATTGAAATAATAATAATGTTCGGATTTATTGAAACTGTAACGATTTATTTAACTTAATTTATAATTTAAGATTATTGATACTACAGGTATACATTATTTTTTGTTAGGTCTGTAAATAAAAAAGCAAATTAATTTGGAATTTTTAACATTTATTTATTGTAGTAATCTTTTGATTAATTTTGGGTTAATTATAAAAGATATTACAAAGGTAGTATATAGTATTAAAGATTTTGGGTTTGAGGATTCTGCTGTTTAAGATATGATTATATTTTACCTTTAATTGACATCATTAACAAGTAATATAATATTATGTAGAGCAATTAATAGTGAATTTAAAGAGTTATTTGCTATAAAGTCTCTAGACTACACTGGGCCAACGTTATAATGAGACTTAGTTAACAATGATTAATTAATTATGCAAACTGGAAATATAGGACTTACAATATTTACATAAATACAACCATTTCTACATTTTCAATTAAAATATAACGACGAGTAAAAGTCGCGTATACTCAAAGTGACTTAGGCACAAGTACTTTGGCCGTAAGCTAGATGAGAAAAATTTTGGAGCTGTAAGTTACTGCCCTATAGGCCACGAATGGGCCTTCGCGGGTTATGAACCACGGAGGGCTGTGCGGAGAGATCAGCTCACGCATAGGTTTGAATCGTACTCATTACTGAACATCAATGCGACTGAGACAAGTAGTTATGTACCATTTCATTTTTTTTAACATTACAAATTGTAACTTTGAGCCAACTACGTCATAGCCTTGTATCCTATTTCACTTCGGCCAAAATATAATTTTTGATATTTTTAAACTTGGTTTCTGTTTGTCTTTTAATGAGGACGCTCAGATTTATTATTATCGACGATTTATATATATATATATATATATATATATATAGATAGATAGATAGATAGATAGATATAGTTTGAGTGTGACGTTACTTAAAGACAGTTAGATTTTTATACAGTGGCTGTTAATAGTTTTGTGAAGAATTTTTCCGCGTTAAAGACAGTTCTTGTTTTTTCTTTATATGAAATT
The DNA here is from genome assembly GCF_964235325.1 of Thermobia domestica. NCBI lineage: Eukaryota > Metazoa > Arthropoda > Insecta > Zygentoma > Lepismatidae > Thermobia > Thermobia domestica. The sequence goes on along the minus strand of NC_137456.1, from coordinate 346,964,551 downwards.
ACTCTTTTAAATTTTTACTAATGTTTTTGATGCCTTTTCTAGAAGTTTTTTGAATAAAAGAAAAAATATTTTCTTCTGAATATCGTCCCTTTTCTCCACTAGAACGTGGTAATAGAACACGATTGACTAACGGAACATTACTAATTTTTCTTATTTTAACCCAGAGAAGCGGGTAATTGACGCTTATGAAAATTTACACTAAAAACCAGAACATCCTATGAAAATTTACACTAAAAACCAGAATCCATGAAAATTTACACTAAAAACCAGAATCTATGAAAATTTACACAAAAAACCAGAACATCCTATGAAAATTTACACTAAAAACCAGAATCTATGAAAATTTACACTAGAAACCAGAACACCCTATGAAAATTTACACTAAAAACCAGAACAACCTATAAGAATTTACACTAAAAACCAGAACATCCTATGAAAATTTACACTAAAAACCAGAACATCCTATGAAAATTTACACTAAAAACCAGAACATCCTATGAAAATTTACACTAAAAACCAGAATACCCTATGAAAATTTACACTAACAACCAGAATACCCTACGAAAATTTACGGAATAGTTAGTTATGCACTTGCTTTCTGCAGAAATATCAGAATTAATTAATAGGTCAACACTAATGAAATGTGAGTGACAGAGAATAGGTTATTCCTGTCTGTTGAGTGTCGACTAATAGTAGTGGATTTAATAAAACAAATATCGCACAAATGATATTAACTTATATTTTGGAGAAAAACCTGAACATTATGTGTGTGTGAGGAAGGGAAAAGGGGACATTAATGCAAAACTGTGACGTCTAGGAATCTTGTATCTTAGGCGCTGCCTTTTGTTGCGATATTTCATTCCTGCTTGTCAGTATTAAACTGTAAAACGGTTTCCTACTTGAGATTTCGTCAGTTGGTAACACTGTTCACTGTAAGATGAAAAGTATTTCCTGTGCTTCTATCTATGAGTAAGAACTTCATTTAGAAGACTGCCACATCACTTTTCACAACCCTTATCGAAATCTGAACACTAGGCTATATATGATGAGTTTTACAGGTTCAAGAGCCATCATTTTTTGAATTCTTCTATCTTGTAGTTGATCCACAGACGCTTGAGGAAAAGAAAGAAGCTAAGATGGAACTTTTTCATTTTCTAGCGTCTTCTCGTATCTCCCTCATTTTTATAATAGTCCAACCAATGAAAGAAAGCTTAGCGAAGGGGGAAAACATACGATTCACTCCGAAAGGGAAAAGACATCACATCACAATCATTCGTTGTCTCTGTGCTATGTCCTCTGGTTAAATATAGCGCATACTTGCTCAGTCTGGGGCACACGGTCCTAATATTTTCTCCGTTCTACTCCCCCCACCATAAAACAAGTCTAAACGCGCCATCTTATACGAAAAAGAAGTTAAAATGTCATTAGAGATTCATGATTTCTACTGTCAACCATTTTAAAGGGAACATTAATTATATTTATTTGAGAGAAGGAATCATCTACCAGCAGCGTATGAAGTGGTGCTCTTAAAATTACAATAATACATTATTCGAATAAATAATAATTATTTGAACAAGTATTCTTATAAAGAATCTATCAGGTTGTCTCAAAAGTATTGTGCCTTTATGGGCCAAAGTTAAGAATACATTTATCTTGATTTGAAACTAAAATTATGAACCGTATTTGCACCATTTTATTTGATGACCATTGTTCCGGCAACTCCATAATCCCATCGCTATAGAACTTCTGTAGTTTATGGTCCAACAACAACAATAGTGAATAAAAATGGCACGTAGTTGTCACAGGCCTCTTTTCAAACTAACTTAACACCATTCAGAGAGTCTTGCAGAGACCAAAACAAATGATAGTCTCATGGTGTCAGCTCCGGGACATACGGTGGATACATTAAAATCTTCCAACCAATTTCTTTCAATTTCTGATAGGTTGTTAAAGATGTATAGTCGATTTCTTCTATACATGGGCAGTTCGGTCAATTCTTTGAACTTCTCCTGCTGGATTTTACAACAATATCTCTTCCTCCCCCCATCTCTCTTTTGACCGCACTTGCGGGTTGCAATGTAGCAGCACCCACTGTGTATCTGTCTCACACTCACACACACTCTCTCTTCCAATACTATCGCTAATGTGAAACAGATGCCAGGTTTCCACATTTTGCTACAATTGAGTATAAGAAAACTATGTTGAACAGCAATCTTCTAATCACTACTGAAAGGACAGCGTTTGGAACTGTGGCAACTAAGTGTCCACGTGGACTTGACGAGCGGTTTCAAATGCTGGAAATGTAGGATCTGGTTGGCCATTTAGTTATCGGGGGTGATTCCACAAGCTCCCACAGACGATGACTTATTTATGGCACTAGCCACCACACATAGAAGGCGGCATCCTTTATATACAAACTGCACATGTATTGAAGGAATCGACTATACACGGTCTCACGTCAGTGTGGTATACGACATTCTTTCTGTTGGCCAGTTCCGGTTGTATCTTTTAGAATGCTAGGTAAACTCACACTAATTATGGACAGTAGAGGCCGAGCCTATCGCTCTGCTCAGCAGTAGCAGCTCATGATATACAATGCCCTTCCAATTTTACCAGACGCACAGCATAACTTTCCTAGACGTAGTATATCTAGGCTTTGCCACAGTCTACGAAACTTCTTGCTTCCACCACAAATTTTTTCACACATTGCTGTCGCAAGGTAACCGTAATCACTTTTAATCATTGAAGTCACTTTTAATCACTCCTAATGAACGATTTCAGCAATTGTTCGAATTCATTACATTTTAGTAGAGATTCGCTGGTAGAAATTCCAGCGACTACATGTTTTTTTTTTTTTTTTTTTTTTTTTTTTTTTTTTTTTTTTTTTTTTTTAGTCAGATCGTGTAGCTAAATATCGAGCTTCTTTTAGTAGCCAGCTTTCTCCCGTGATGAATGTTTAGGTTATTGTCCCAATTGCTTACTTGCCGGTCCTGCTCGACGTTTGCCAGAATCTAATTCACGTTTCTGTGGCTGTTTCCCGACGCTCCAACAGATTGCGCTGCAGAGAAGTGTCGTGGTGAAGCCCAGGATCAGTTCCATGTGAGCTTAGCAGTAACATTGAGTGAGGAAGACAGTCCAGTAACGGAATAGTGCGTCAAGATGGGCAAAGCCAAGATGTGTTGATGAATAAAACTGGCTATTCTGTTTGGGCACACGATTACACAGTGAGTGAAGTTGCAGGATTTGAAGATATACGGTCGCGCACCCTCCAACGTGTCTACAAGAAATGATGTAGTACTGGTGGCAATGAAACACGGCGTGAGAACTGTGGTCGGAAACAGATCCTCACCTAGAGGGATCGTTGACGAGTGTCACGTCTTCTAAATGAAAATCGGTTTCAAAGCAGGCAGGAATTGCTGCAGTAAATAAATGCAGGCCCATACCTGACTAAACATTGCGACGAGAAATTCATCCCATGAACATCAAGTCGGGTATCTGGAAAGAGGCCTTTGCTCACAGCGATGCAAAGTTATTTGTTAACAATATCCGTTGTCAATCGGCCAGACAATACCGAAATTGGGCGGTGGTGGACTTCGAGTGTGTAGTCCGGTATCATGTACCGCGGTTTTGCTTCGTTTCCAATGGCGCAAGGCGTCACTGCGCCGACGGTCGAACGAAACACTTCACCCGCAATGTGAGGATCATATAGTTCAGGTAGGTGGTGGTGCTTCTATGTCTTGGGGTTGTTTTTCTTACCATGCATTGCGTTCACTCATTCCGGTGACCGTGAACATGAACCATGGCTTTTATTTAAACATTTTCGGTATCCAAGTGCCGTCCTTCAGTTTACATCTTTATGATGGCCACGCTGCAGACACTTCCATTTTCCAAGACAATTGCCGTGTTCACAGACCTGCACGTGTGTGTGTATTGTTTGATGAACACGTAGACACCCTCTCACATCTTACCTAGCCCGCTATATCACCTGATCTTAACCCCACTGAAAATCGTTGGGATACTTGAGGAGGGTGAAACGTTGATATCAGCATCCCGGCAATCAGCGAGTGGTTTACAAGTGGATGTAGAATATCTACTAAACCTTGTGGACTCCCTTCCTCGCCGAATTGAGGCGGTTATCTAGGTCAGAGGTTAAATTGCTCTGTACTGGAGTAGTATCTCCAGGACAGATTAACTTTTTGTCTCTTGAGCTTATATTCATGATTTTGTGTTCTTGCTCGAAGACGTAAATAATAAAACTCAGTGCTGTAGCTTGTGAAGAAATAGTACTTTTAAGGAACCTTACTGAAAAACGCGAGACAAAATCAATGTTAAGGTTCATTCGTCTCCTTACCTTATCTTAATGAAGCCCTGGACGATGGATGTGTGTTTCATATAACAGGGTTCAAAAGTTTGGTTCAGGAATGAACATTTAACGATCATAAGTGGAAGAGACAGCTGAGGAAATTATGTTCTAGTATTCGTATTTTAAATACGAATTAGTGTTGCCCACGATATGAGACAACCTTATTTTCCGACTAGCAGAAGTAGAACTAAAATTTTGTCGAAGCATTCTTTTCATCTCTCTTCTCGGAAAGTTTTTCCCCTCCTATTTTGTAAATTTATGTACATAATTCGTGTCCTGATTTTTTTTTTTAAAATTTCACCTAGAATTTACCAGAATTGTTAAGCGTCATGAGAGGTCACGAAGGGTGATACCGTATAACACCCTATAACTATATTTACAGTGTAATATACTTACATATCTTTAACTTTATCTATCACGACTCTGGAACTCACTAAAGGAATAATTAACACTTCTGATCAGAGTATAACTTCTAATTAGACAGTAAGTAGTCTGTTGTTTTAATGAACATCAATAACCACCATGCCATATCTACAATCCCCGTCGATCCCGTGGGAGGTCCTTCAAATTTCAATGCATTAGGGTACTTCAGATTCTATTATACGTTGTAGGTCTATGTCTCATATAGCCTCGGTGCTGAAGAGGAACACTGAACGTCAACGGAGGCTAGGTCCATGCAATACTCATATAAAATCTTTTAACCCCTAAATACAGTATTACCGGTTACCTATTTTTAATTTTATACAACCCGCTCAATTTCGGGAAAAATGAAAGCTCTTTAAAAAAAAAAAAAGTATTTTACGCAAATCTTTTGACGTACCAGGGGGCGCGGTGGCTCAGTAGTAGAGCGTTCACCTCCGGTGCTTGGGGTCCCTGGTTTGATCCCAGCTCACGCCGTGTGGACTTTGTGGTGGACAAACACCGTGCTCGTGGGTTTTCTCGGGGTTCTCCCGTTTCCTCTCACTTTCTTTATTCCACCATTTCACTCATCTCTTATCATCACCGCCTCCTTTAGCCTAACCGGCATAATCGTGGGACGTAAAAATTTCATTTTTTTCTTTTGACGTACCAGAAATTTATCTTGAAGGATAAGAATGTTCTCCGACAATTCTCGTGTGATTGGTGGGTTTCTACTTTCGATGTTAAAATGCAATTTTATTTCTAAAACAATCATGTCATGGCAAGCTCTTTACAGAAGAAAAAAATGTCAGCAACTCTCTGGAGAACAGCTCACCGAGACACGATGCGAAATACTGTAATTCAATCTACGGAGCAAGACAGAAGATGGCCATCGGAGGCCAGGCAGACTAGAAAGCTAATTCGGGAGAACCTGCGTTATTGATAAGTGAAAGAAGAAAAATCCTTCTTGGAAAAGGGTTGATCCTCATCTCAAAGCGAAGTGGCACTTGTCTCTTTCAACACTGGCTGACGGCACTTGCAATGCTTTGATAAATCTTTTCAACGAAAACAGACCAACTCAAGGATTCTCTCAAAGATTACGCAGCAGCACGTTTTCTTCACACATCATCTCGCTCTAGATCACACACCACTGTGCAATGCGCCAGTGAGATTTCTTCATTGCACGAAAACAAAAAGCCTCAATGTAGACTTCTGTTGCTAGCGTAGGCGACATAGCCAATGAATATTTTAGTCCTTACACAAGTAATATTACCGTGTAGCCACGTCTATGCATTGGGCCCAGGGGTGTAGACAAGGGCCCATCGGGGCCAGGCCTCCCCAAATGACCAGCTTTTAAAACATCATAGTAAAATTATCTTGCTTTATTCATTTAAAAGTAACAAAGTTTATTGACAATTAATAATTTATGGTAAAATAGTATGGAAAAATATTGTTTTTCCATACCGATCGAAAAATCGTATAGTATCTCTTCCTTATACCGATCGAAAAATAAGATACTTTTTTGTGACAGCAGATTACATAATTTACTGCGAATTATATTTGACAGTTTGAAGACAAACGTTTTAACAAGGTACTACAAATACAGCCATAAAACAAAGGTACTAAACTGATTTGTAAGTACAGTATATTTTATATGCTTTAACAGGTGTTTTTAAAAGACAGAGGATGGAATATTTGGTGAGAAACAATATATTTATTCAATTTGGAATTCATTCGCTCTCTCTTTTATTTCTACTCAGTGTAATAAAATAATTATGTTTTTTTTAGTCACGAATAATAAATAAATATTTTTGTCAGGAAACCGTAAAGAAATTAAGTGAAATTTCAAAGAAAATCAATCTTGTGTAGATAGGTTCTGTATACAAGGTCTTAAATTTAAATATAAAGGTAACCAAGAAAAGTTTTGTTGCTCTTTCACCCACCACCTTCGAACATCGACATGTCACCTAACCTGGAAGATCGAAAATAGTCCCCATCAGCATCGACGACCTTCTGAAAACGTTCTGGAAGGCTATGCAATCCATCGCAGTAGAACTTGGTGGGCCGTGAAACGAGGACAGTATCAGGTGCATTTTGGACTTTTACTAGGGATTTGAACTGGCGTCCTCTAAGGTGATTGTCCAAAGAATGGAACAGGTGATAATCGGACGGTGCAATACCCGGGGAATATAGTGATTGCAATATTGTTTCCCATCCAAGGCGGAAAATGGTGTCCTGAGTCATCCTAGCCACGTGGGACTTAGCGTTGTCCCGTAAACGAGGACCCATTTGCAATTCAGAAGTGATGGCTCCAGAGTTTTAAGTTTTTGTTAAGCACAGCTCAACTGCTGACAGTACACAGTTGCATTGATACTCTGACCAGCTGGTAGCAGTTCCCGATGCACGATGCACCAAACACACAGAATGACCTTCTTTTGGTACAGTGCTGGTTTCTGCTGTTTTGAAATCGGTTCATGGAATGCTAACCAATGATGACGGCGCCGTGGAGCTTCGTATAGGACACTTTTTATCACATGTCAGTGCCCTGTCCAGAAATGGCTCCGAAACAGTAAATAAACACAGGCGACTGCCACGTTGCCTTCTGGCCCGGAGTCAAAATGTGGGAGACCCATCGACCCAACTTGTAGTGCTTCACAAGTTGATGGATGTGCTGCCGAATGGTTTCACCACATACTGAATTGTAGTCCCAGTTCCTCTTTGTACATGTGTTGGTCTTCTGGCACGTGGTATTTTCGGGTGTTTCGTCATCGTTCTTAAACTTGTTAAACCATCGCTGCAATGTCCGCGTCGTCACGACACCCTCACCAAAGGCCTGGCATATCTTCTGTCCCGTTACAGCGGTGTTTGACCTCCATTTGAACTCGTTCAGCATACATGCTCTTATGACGCTCTGTGGAAGTCCCATGTTCCCTCTGTCTTTACGCAAGTTCACGGTGTGTCTGAATTGCCACAACCAGGTAGTATGTTGGATATACCCACACCAACAACTGACCTTCGCCTTATCTCCACTCGCATTCAACTCACGGAGTGAGGTTCAATTGAACACAGACCTTCACGAAAAGGGACATAACTTTCTTGGTTACCTTTATAGTTATGCACAAAAGTATAGCGTTTGGTCCCGGGCAGAAGTTCTTGATTAAGCATAATAAAAACTATCTTGAATATAATTTATGGATAATAATAATAATAATAATAATAATAATAATAATAATAATAATAATAATAATAATAATAATAATAAGAAGAAGAAGAAGCTAAAATAGTGATTTTAGTCTTCCAGAAGGAAACCAAAATTTTCCTTTCTTTCAGGCCTCAAAAACACTAGCAGCAACACTTTTTTTTTTTTTGACTTTGTACATTGTCTATTTATATCGGACGAACATTAAGAACCTGCCTTACTAAAAATAATACAAAATTTATTTTTCTCTTGCTTGTTTATTCATAAGTGAAACGAAATGAAATGAAATCTGAGTTTTACGTCCCACGGTTATGCCGGTTAGGCTAAAGGAGACGGTGATGATGAGTAATGAATGAAATGCTGGAATGAAGAAAGTGGGAGGAAACGGGAGAACCCCGAGAAAACCCATGCACACGGTGATTGTCCAGCACAAAGTTCACTTGGCGGGGGCTGGAATCGAACCCGGGACCCCAAGCACGAGAGGTGAACGCTCTATCACTGAGCCACAAACAACATGACCACTCTCTGCCATCTAGCCTCCTGCGATTTCTACCTCTTCATTTCTACCACATAATTCCAGCTGAAAGAGGAGGTTTTATCTCCATCGAAGATATTCAAACGGAATAGTAGGATTATTATTAAGTATTCTACCTTTTAGTAGGTCTTGGGACTAATGAGTTTTTTTTTTATTTATTTTTTTTGTGAATTTTCAGTTTGGGCCTGGAAACGTTTCTTCCATTTTCTCGATTTTCAGCTTCCTCTTTTAATTCCCAATATTCTTCTATTTTTCAAATCATCGACCACTTGTGTTCTTCCTATTCGTCGGTTTCCTTCCATCTTTCTTTGTACGGCGGTATGAAGAAGGTGGATTAGGATTAGGAACTAGATTTCTGGGCTTTCGGCATCTAAGGCCGTCTTAACCTGTCATGTATGGGGGGTGATGTTCCTCGGCGATCACACTACTCCCAGCAAAGGAAAGGAAGAAAGGACTGGGGAAGGAAGGAAGCGGTCTGGAACCTGTATGTTGTGTACCATCCTGGCATTTGCCTGGTGTGAGGAGGAAACCCCAGGAAAACCTGACTCGGGATGGCTGACTTTTTCGACCGAGCGTCCTCACTGGGAAACAAAGCCGGGACCGCTCGCACCAAAGACAAGAGCCTTGGCGACTACGCTACGTGGGGCCACACAAACGGAATAGACAATTCTTTAATATTCTATATCCAATAAACTTCCAGGAGAGCTTTCAATAATGGGAAAATTGCTGGAATCGTTCCATGCAAGCCAATCTGTCTATTTTGAAGGTGACAGTGGAATTTCGGATCTAAGCAAGTTTTTCTTTCTTCTTTTTATTTTTACAAGAATTTCTCGAAAATTTTGGGCAACACCTCGTACTAGTACTCAGGCTGTGAAAAGTAGTTAATTATTTGTTTTACTTTATCCTCTTCTACTTCTGTATTTGATACAGATAACTTCGTTCAAATCAAAACTCTTTTTGTCTTTCTGATATTCATTTTGATGACATACTTTCGCAGCTTTTCCTCAAGTTTTGTACTGTTATAATAATTAAATTAGGGGAACACCGTGGTGTAGTAGATAGAGCGTTGGATTCATGTCCGCGTGGTCCTGGGTTCGATTCCCGGACGGTGTTTCCCTCCAGCGTCGTGAGGCAAACTGGGGAGTCATGTGAAATGAAATCTTTGAGTTTTACGTCCCACGGTTATGCCGGCTAGGCTAAAGGAGACGGTGATGATGAGTAATGAATGAAATGGTGGAATGAAGAAAGTGGGAGGAAACGGGAGAGCCCCGAGAAAACCCACGAGCACGGTGTTTGTCCACCACAAAGTTCACTTGGCGGGGGCTGGGATCGAACCCGGGACCCCAAGCACCAGAGGTGAACGCTCTACCACTCAGCCACCGCGCCCCCAGGGAGTCATGTGAATAGAAGACGGCCACTAGATCTAGAAAGCTCCTGATGCGACTGTTAGGGACAAGGCGTCGCAGCGCTCTGACCACGTGCTTGCAGCTAAGCTGGACGTAGTTCAGCCGGTCGCTAGCAGATGGCGCTGGAGTACGCTTAGGCCCACAAAATGGGCTGTTACACAAAGTGGTTTGGTTGGCTTTTATAATAACAGGGCTCATAGTGGTCTGGTCTCTTATAAATAGTTGAAAAGTGACTAAAAGCACACGAAAAAGTGACCAAAGTGACCAAAAGCACACAAAAAAGTGACAAAAATCTCATCATGTCCCCTTTTTCCTTTGTCAATTTCTCCATCACCTCTCTCTTTGTTTGTTGTTTTGTTTCATTTTTCTTCTTTGCTTCTTTTTAAGCTTCCTCTTTTCTTGGGTTTTCTAAGTATGCTTTGTAGTTACGGTAAGCAGACTTAGCAGATGTAAGAAGCTTCCAGTTCGTAAGTGGAAGCAGTTCTGGCCTATTTCCGAATTTCTTCATCCCAGGTATTATATTTAACTTAGCATTGAGAGTTCTCAAAGCCCACACGAAAAAGTCACTTTACCTCCCCAAAAAGTAACTTTTAGTGACAAATTTTGAAAAAAAAATAGTAACTTTTAGCCCTACCGCTCACTGGCGACAAAACAGTTGCGCAACTATCTCGTCGCTGTCGCCTGCAGTCAGCAACTTCACGGAGACAAAACAGTTTTGTTGCTATACCCTCGCTCATTGGCGACGGCAACAGAAAAGTTGCCGAGCATTTGATATCACAATTTACATAATCGGCAACCGGAACAGTTCACATAATCGCTGGTTTCGGACATAAAAAAACTACCGCCCATTCCAATGGTTAAATAAATAAATTTAAATAAACTTTCGAAGGTAGCGCCAACAGGGGCGTTATTTCAGACTTCACTTGAAGGGGGCAAGAGCACCACCGATATAAGATTTTCACGTCTTGTACTATTATATTAGCAGACAACTGATTAAAGTATATGTATCCCTTAAACTCTTGGGGAGCAATTGCACCTTTTGCCCCCCCCCCTTCCTAAATGACGTCTCTGAACGTCAATGAGTGACAAAAATAACAGCATTGTGTAAGTTAATACGAACGGGAACAATTATTCGAATCAAAAGATAACAAGAATAACGAAAATATAAAACGACTGGAAATAACTAACAGAACGAAACTAAGAAAAGCGGCAATCCGACAACACTGTACAGTAACTGTACTCTCAATGTTCTACGTATAGCCATAAAATAAAAATTGGCTTTCTTCGTTCTTCCCGCGTATTCTTCACGTTTTAAAATCGGCAATTTTTATACAGTACAGTTTTTTTCTTTTTTAATATTTGAAATTGAAAGAAACTTGAAAATGATAGTTTTATCTGTATTTTTTTTCTAGTTGTGGGAAATAAATGAAAGTAGTAGTGTGTAGTATGACAGCAATATGTCATTATCGAAAAATGTTCCTACCCGTGTTGTCTTTTCTTGGCTGGAAAGCTCATTCTAGTTTCTTATAACAGCGAAACACACTTCCTTCCATAATTTCTCCTTTATATATATTTCTTCTTTAACGTTTCTCTATATCCTCAATTAATTTTTCATAGTCTTTATCACTAAAGACATGCTAGTCACTAATCAAAGAATGTATTAGTTTCCATTGCGAACACTTCTTTTCACGCGCTAACACGGAGCGAACTGTTACGTGAAAAACTTGTAGAAAATATATATATATATATATTTTTTTTACCTTTCTATTTGGAGGTACCTCGGCAACTTTTCTGTCGCCGTCGCCTCAGTGAGCGGACTCCCATAAGACTCAATGCACTTTTAGATGTTGCGCAACTGTTCCGTCGCCGAGCTGTTGCCCTGCTTGGCGACACCTCGGCAACTTTTCTGTCGCTGTCGCCTCAGTGAGCGGACTCCCATAAGACTCAATGCATTTAGCCAGAGCAACAAGATAGTTGCCCGACAAAATGTTGCCAGTGAGCGGTAGGCCTTAGTGTTCGCCGTCCCCTCTCTAAGGCCTACCGCTCACTGGCGACAAAACAGTTGCGCAACTATCTCGTCGCTGTCGCCTGCAGCCAGCAACTTCACGGAGACAAAACAGTTTTCTTGCCATACCCTCGCTCACTGGCGACGGCAACAGAAAAGTTGCCGAGCATTTGATATTACAATTTACATAATCGGCAACCGGAACGGTTCACATAATTGCTGGTTTCGGGCATTTAAAAAAAAAAACTACAGCCCATTCCAATCGTTAAATAAATCAATTTAAATAAATGAAATAAGACCTGCTTGGACAAATTCAAAGTCCTTTTCTACTAATTTCAAGACGCTCAATCCAATAGAATTATTTTCTTAACATGTCCAGCTATGGGGTCTCGAGAAAAATAATCTCAAAATTGGGTGGATTGAGCATCCTCAAATTAGTACCAAAGGTCTATTAGACATGTAACCCTATCGTGGGCACCTTTACCATTTGCATTTTTAAAAAAGTCAATTCACATTTGGAATTAGCATGCACAGGTTTTCAGGCGTGTTAAAGGTCTATAATTTCAAACAAACCATGAGGGTGGAACTAACAATGCGGAACTAAATAATTTGAAGAGATTAACAATGAGGGCGGGGGATGGACTCAGACGACATATATAACATTATTATAACAAGATCTTCTAAAATGTTCTTGCAATTTTTAGAAGTAAGGGCTCATGGCTCTCCAGCAAATTATCTTAATTACTCCAATGCTATCAAACTTTAGAAGTAGAAGGTAGCGTCAACAGGGGCGTCATTTTAGACTTCGCTTGAGGGCGGCAAGAGCATTACGGACATAAGACTTTCACGTTTTGTACTAGTATATTAGTAGACAATTGATTAAAGTATATGTATTCCCCAAACTCTTGGGGGCAATTGCACCCTCCTGCCCCCCTAAATGACGTACCTGAGCGTCAATGAGTGACAAAAATAACAGCATTGCGTAAACTAATACGAAAGGGAACAATTATTCGACTTAAAAGATAACAAGAATAACGAAAATATAAAACGACTGGAAATAACTAACAGAACGAAACTAACAAAAACGGCAATTGGACAACACTGTACTATAACTGTACTTTCAGATGTTCCACGTATAGCAATAAAATTGGCTTTCTTCGTTCTTCCCGCGTATTCTTCACATTTTAAAATTAGCCATTTTTTATACTGTACACTTTTTTCTTTTTTATATTTGAAATGGAAAGAAAACTGAGAATGATAATTTTATCTGTATTTTTTTTCTAGTTGTGGGAAATAAATGAAAGTAGTAGTGTGTAGTATGACAGCAATATGTCATTATCGAAAAATGTTCCTACCCGTGTTGTCTTTTCTTGGCTGGAAAGCTCATTCTAGTTTCTTATAACAGCGAAACACACTTCCTTCCATAATTTCTCCTTTATATATATTTCTTCTTTAACGTTTCTCTATATCCTCAATTGATTTTTCATAGTCTTTATCACTAATTAAAGACATGCTAGTCACTAATCAAAGAATGTATTAGTTTCCATTGCGAACACTTCTTTTCACGCGCTATACACGGAACGAACTGATACGTCAAAAAACTTGTAGAAAATATTTATTTTTTACCTTTCTACTTGGTGGTACCTCGGCAACTTTTCTGTCGCCGTCGCCTCAGTGAGCGGACTCCCATAAGACTCAATGCATTTTTAAATGTTGCGCAACTGTTCCGTCGCCGAGCTGTTGCCCTGCTGTCGCCCTGCTTGGCGACACCTCGGCAACTTTTCTGTCGCCGTCGCCTCAGTGAGCGGACTCCCATAAGACTCAATGCATTTTTAAATGTTGCGCAACTGTTCCGTCGCCGAGCTGTTGCCCTGCTGTCGCCCTGCTTGGCGACACCTCGGCAACTTTTCTGTCGCCGTCGCTTCAGTGAGCGGACTCCCATAAGACTCAATGCATTTAGCCAGAGCAACAAGATAGTTGCCCGACAAAATGTTGCCAGTGAGCGGTAGGCCTTAGTGACCAACTTGAAAAAAAGTAACTTTTAGTTTTAAAAAAAGTGACCTGCTATGAACCCTGTAATAATTAACTTGGTGGTGACAGAGATCGTATCTATTTGAAGATTCGTACCGGTACCAATAAAGCGTACATCTTAACAGGCGTATTATGGTTTCCCCTAGTACATTAGGATTTTGGCGGAAGGAGTACATCATCCCATGTTACTCTTTAATCTTAATTCTCCGTCTGATAAAAGAAAACTCAAGTAAGCAACTTCTACGATTTGATAATCTTTAGAAATGAAAACAGAGCACTGAGATGTTCTAAAAAGATGTCTCGCTCTAGATCACAAGAGACTATGAAATACTGCATTGATTATCTATTTCTCCATCTCACAAAGAAACAAAACTGTTTCAAGATTTGTTTTTCCAGTGGAAAACTGTTATCGGGTAAAGCGTTTCTTGCAGCATCTGCAGATAAAATGAAGTAGCATCTGCTGTTTATATTAGCTTTATATATATATATATATATATACAAAATGCAAATTTTAAGCTTTAACAACTTGAGAAAGTAACGCCAAATCTGTTGGATTAAGCTGAAGATGCTGAAAAGTCAATAAAACTCGTTAATACTGCAAGAAAAGGGATTTTCTTAAACTTCACTTGAAAAGAAAAATAATAAAATCAAGAAAAAACTGTAACAGTCACCCGTTCCAATTTACATGGGTACGTGATTATTTGTTCATTATCTACCAAAAACCAGATAAACTGCATAGAAATGTACAGCTCACAGATGACGAGAAGAACCCTGGCAGAAGTTGTGTGACGTAGGTATGGGCTCCTCCACTTTTCACACGGGGGTTTCAAATGACACCACGGAATAGCACACATATAACTTTACCCGGAGTAGCAGACGACAACTAAGTATAGACCACACCTCAAAAACCGAAAATGGACTTGACCGTGTCGTTGACCTTTCCCCGCTGTCCCTCTTTTAGGGTTCTTCTCATCTGTGAGCTGTACTAACAGAAGAACTGAGTGTACGAGTTCAGGATTTCTTTCAATATGGTCAAATGTTAATCTGTGTGAAATCGAAAAAGAATATACGGAAAATGTTTCCTACGAAACACAATAATGAATCAAATATCCGTGACAATTGGCATATTGTAATGTTAGTTTCTAAATGAATACTAGTATACATCGTTGCATGAGAACAAGAGGAACGTAACTCCAAAAATACGGTTTTCGTTTTCTTCATGTTTGGACATAATTTTGAAAGCCCCACTTGGTGTAAATGGAACAAAACGCCATCTGTTGTTCTTGCCGATCATCTGTTGTAATGTAACTCAATTACCATCTTATTAAAAAAGACATCTTTCTAAGAAAATAATATTTTTGTCCTCTCGCCTGTAAACCTACGAAAATGGAGTTACGTTCCTCTGGTTCTCATGCGACGACATCATTATTAGAGTTTCCACGAGATGGGAGGACACACGAGACAAAAGCTCTTCCAATTGAAACAAATATACCAGCGCTGAAGGTACTTCGAGAATTTATACTTCCAGTCTCCAGTGAAAACATCCTTATTTTGTGAGGTAGGAAAAATTCCACTCCCCATGAAGAATACGATATAAACGCTGAGTTTACGTTTATCACCATATGTGACACGCTCTGGCCTCTAGATAGGCAGCGGTGTCATTCGAATCATTTAGCAATCGACCCTACGATAAGTACAGTACAAGTTGATCGGAAGTTTATTTAGAATACATATTTTTACTATAGGTTATTATTATTTGTATATTGTTATTATGCTGCAACACAAAATTACAAAAGTTTCTGCTGGACAACATCTGACCCGTGTGTTTTCTCGTGGTTCCCCGTTTTCTCGCACATTCTCATCCCAATGACTCTACAATTATGCGTCTCTTCTACCCAGGGGCATAAGTACAGAGCGCAAAATTGAAATATATAAATCACGGGCCTCATTTCGTGTCGGTTTGAGTCAGCGCAACGCAAAACTGCGTTTCTGGCAGAAAACTAAACATATGTTACAAAACGCTGTACGACTATTATCGAGTTACTAAAAAGTGGCCTCTGACAGATAGTTGCACATCTTGTAAACAAAACGAGAGAGAGGATTGTTCGCCAATCACAGCAGTATTCTTCCACGCTGTTGCTAGGCAACGAAGGTCACTGACCGCGCTGTTGCCGGTAGTTGAGACGACTTCTTAAACGTCTTAAGTTTGTCGACAGAGGTGCTGTCTCTCTTGCGGAGCCTCTGACAACAGCGTCTCCAATACTCCACGTGCTCTACCCAGCTGTCAGAAGCCACCTTTCCTTGCACACACAATACGCATTGGGAGAATCAAATTTCTGTTGAGACGTAGGAAATTCAGGTGTCCTATTTGAAGTCCAGCATGTCTTAATCGCGTCTTTAAAAGCAGAAAAGGGAAAGTATGTACTAAATTCTCAAAAACTGTAGTAGAAAATTATTCCCGCCCCCTTAAGTACGAGGGCAGGCTGACAAGTTTTGTGTTAGTTAATATTCCTCGTATTTTTATTTGCAGAGATATCGGAACTTTTGTTGAGCCACGGAGCGGTAGTTGTTATCTGTCTACAAGATTAGCAGTTATGGCCAACATGGCAACTGGTATGGACGTGCGGTTAAAGCGAGGCTGATGGCAACGCTTTCTTGTCCACAATCGTCACAGATGACGAATCGAGGGCCCACCACTATACCCAACGATCGAGAGGCAGTCCATCGAGTACCGTCACAAAGGCTGTCTCAAAAAACGGTATGCACATCTACAGGAAAAGTCGTGCTGTGCGGGTTTTTTTTTTTTTTTTTTTTTTTTTGTGAACGGCGTTGTCCACATCGAGTTTCTTCCCAACTACCCTGAATTCAAAGCGGTACATCGAAACCCTAAAGCAGCTAAAGGTTCTACTGACACGCGTCAGGCTGGACAATGAAGTTATACTTTTCAGCCCACCCTCGTACTGAATCTAGGAAGAGAAAGAATCTTAATACCAGGCTGAATGCCTCTAGGTTTATGTATATGCATACATGTAAACGAACAAAAGGATAGACAATCATTTTTTTTTTTTTTTTTTTTTTGTATGAAGGTACCATGAAACGAGTAATTCTGTGGCAAGCTCGAATATTATAATATATGATAAAAAGTTTGTTCAATCTTATACTGTCACTCGAAAGTAAAGTGAGGAGAGTGGAACGTGATACTCACCATCCGAGTCTAAGTCGAAATCATCATGTGAATAACGCTCTGGGCCGTACGCTATAAAGATTTCATCTTCCCGGAAGAAATCTGCGAGGCAGGTCACCTGTGGAGAAAACAAACAAACAAACAATTAGACCCACTTCATCTTTCCTTTTACTAATGATACTTTGATCTGAATCCACTGTTAGAAAAGTACAATTAAACAAAATATGAGCAGCAGTGGCGTACGCAACGGGGTTACCTTCTTTCTAACTCCTTTTATAAGATATTACGGAAAAATAAATTATTATAATATTAAGATATGAATACATATATGTAACGTGAATACCCTAGAACAGGATTTCAACCTACTTCATACCACCTTTTATTACACCCAGAATCCACTATAGTTATTTTGACCAGTATTTCTCAAAGTGTGGGTCACGACCCATTGGTGGGTCGCAGATTGTTTTTTAGTGCGCCGAGATAAGTTTTTCCTGTTTTTATGAAGATTTTATTTTGATGCAGAAAAATATATGGTGAAGTGCTATTCAAAAAATGAAAATTGGAAGCGTTTCTAAATGAGGTAAAAAGTATGTGGTTACTCAGATCTCTGCTCTGTTATACCAGTAGAGATGCTGGATAATAATGAAAAGAGAGTGAGTGAATCAAAATTTGTCACGAGGTACCGCATTCCGTCGGGAGTAGTTTTAGCTCTGGATTACCTTTTTATTGAAACACTTTAGCCCTTTCGGCGCATGCGTACAATTTCGTATGATACTGTTACTGAGAAAGAAATTTATATTACACTTGCTTGATCGCCGCTGATTGATATCGAAGTGTTCACATCATCTTCAAATAAATTTCATGTTACTCACTCATATGGACTGTTATTGAACGAACTAGAATTAAAGACATAATTTACAAAATGTAACTGCTTTGAAACACACCACCATTACGTAGCATGTTAATGTGTATTTGGAGAAAAGTAGGTGGGCCACAAAATACTTTTCATTATTTAATGTGGGTCGCGGTAACAATAAGTTTGAGAACCACAGCCCTAGACGATAAACATTTCAGCGCTCCTGATTTATTAATACTATTTATTGTGGGTACTGTGTACGTACAGGTCCTTTACCTAAAGAAAAGAACAAACAAAAAAACACTCTTCTGACCTGAACGTAAGTTAATGTCATTTCGGTTTCGTACAAGTACACGGAGAAAAGAAAGTCCCTTTACACCCAAACTAAATGCGTGTAACAATGTAATGTTAAGATATCTAAGATTTGAACCTCCTAACCTGATCACTGATTTGGCAACTGTGCTCCTCACGTGAATTGCGACGTGACTGCCGCGGAGGAAGAATAAAATCTGTGCGTTGACCAGTTCATTGTTCAGTTTGGTGAACAACAATGGTACATACCAATGACTTCACTTTGGAGGAGCGCTTAGAGGCAAGTGTGTGGGTCCATGAAAGGAACAACGAAACTACGCCGCAGATGATGAATAGGTTTCGTGAATAGCTCGGTAAGGAGTCACCAAGTCGTCAGACTTTGATCACGTGGAAGAAAAGCTTTTTCGACTAGGAAGTGTTTTGGATGTCTCTCCGTCAATCCAAAAGGACACATGTGCACAAGTTAGTGCGTAGGGTGATGCGTTCACCGTACAAGTCGACCAGAAAGCATGCTGCAGAACTTGGAATTCCAAGGAGTATAATGCAGCTGATATGAAAATGGACTTAGACCTGCACGCATTCCGGCCAATGGCCATCAAAGAACGAACTGACGATGACGCCGGCAGGAAGCATGCAAGAACTTCATGGAGGCATTTCCCAACATTCCTGCTCGGGAACACGTTCTTTTCTTTGATGATTGTGGTATTTATCGGAGTTCGCGCGATAGGAACATCTTGAATTGGCCAAAGGAAAACCCATATTTTTATACAGCAACTGAGAACAATCTACTTCACGTCATGCTTTGCGCGGAAATGACTGAATAACATCTTTGAGGGTTCCGTGATCCAGATTACTTATCTAGAGATGGTGAGTGATTTGGCTTCTTTCACAGCTGCAGAATCTGCACCAAAAACACGGTTGTTTACCAACACGATGGAGCTCCCGCTCACTTCTCACTTGCTGTTCGTGAACGCCTGGACGCACTACTCCCAGGCCACTGGATAGGATATGGCTCCCTAAATTCACCAGCCTCTTATCCTCGGCCGTCTCGAAGTCCGGATCTTACGATACCAGACAGTGCCTTGTGGAGTATCATCAAATAACAAGTCAGAAAAAAGCGCTACATGGACAATGATGCTCTGCGGGCACGTATACTTAAAGCCTCCCACCGAGTATCAAGGATTATGAACGTGCACATACGGACGTTTTGGACACAACTGTAAGTATTATTAATGTAGGGATGAAATAAGTAAAGGAGTAAATGGGCTTTCCGGCTACCCTGTACACCGTGAAACTTGCCAGCACATATAGTAGCTAGTTTTAATGGTTTACGCAGGTTCTTGTAATAATGATTGGCCCTATTAATGTTATAAACTCCGCAACGAAAGAAAGAAAAGCCGCCCCTAAAACTGGCCGCACTAAGCGGATGCCTACTTCGTCTATCAGTATATAGACGAGCCTAACCTGTTTACGTTTCTTTCCAGCGACCCCGATAAGTAATTTCCAGTTTGTAATAAGTTTTATTATTATTATTATTATTACTACCTATCGATTACAATTGTATTTGTATTTTCTTCTATTTCAATATGCGGATGTTTTCACTTTCATGCCTCTTCTATTCCATTTTTTTTTTTAATGATTGTTTATTTGTTGACTACTTTTACTGTATTTGACAATGTGTACGGAAATAAAAATAAGAAATTCAAATTAATCTTTAGAAGTATATTTCTCCGCTACTGGATAGTATATGATTTCATCTTAGGCGGATTTAATATACTACACTAATACCCTGCATTAGTTCAATTCAATGCAATTTGCACTGTAAGTTTTACTTTGTGTGTTTGAAGTTTTTTCATGATTTCACAAACAAGCAAATGAATAACCATGATTATTAGCTTTATTATGCTATCTAAAAAACTGTTGCGTGCAAATACATTACTTAAGGAATTTGCATAATAACACATTTCAATACTATTATTTGAAATATCAGCAAAATGAACTTGGTGCTTCAACAACCCCGTAATTAAATTATGCATACGCCACTGACTACTAGCAAACGAAGTTCGTTTCTCTCGTTAGTCTAACAAAAACATCTTTTTGCCATAAACTTTTACCACAAAATTGCCGTTGCAAATTAGATAATTATGAAGGACCATATCTCACCTTAGAGTAACAAGCTTCCGGAAATGGAATTATTTTAATTACAAGTTAACTCGCTAATTACGTATTATATAAACTCTGATATCTTAACCATCTGAAAGACATTGCTATTACAATTCGTTGCTTAATATAAAACTCCCACTATTCACTGACTTTTCTTATCAGCAACTTGAATCACAATAGTTTTCTTTAATTTAGATCGCAAAGATGTACACAAATCCTGCTAACGGTGGTTTTAACAAGTCATTAACATACGGTAATGACACACATAACCGTACACACTAATTGTTCTCCTTTAAAGCGTTCTCTTTCTTTCTCTCTTCTTTCGTGAGAGTTGTCTAACAGTTACAATGTCAAATAATACAAAACCATGTCTCACAAGTCCTAATACGCCAAGAACAACTTTTGTCATGTTGAAAGAAGAAAAAAAAAATACCGGTAATGGCGGTGTCACATGCAATTACTTAACCATATTGTAACAGAAAAGTAACCAACACTAATACAGATATCTTGTAAGTGTGAGTTCTCTATCTGCACTGTTGGACTCTGTACTCTCACGAACTAGAGATTGGCTTTTTCGAAAAATTCGCTTTCCGATTTACGGAAATTTCATTTTTCAATTTTTCGAAAGTTTTCAGCTTTTTTTAAAAAAAATTAATTACCTTTTCGTTTTTCATTGATCTTTCGTTTTATATGATTTTTCGTTTTTCCATTTTCTTTTCGTTCTTCGTTTTTTGGAAAACTTTTCATCTTTCGTTTCACGAAAAGTTTTTCCTTTTCCGTTTATATTAAATAAAGTTCTCGTTTTTCGATTATTTTTCGTTTTCCGAAAAATTTAATTTTCCGCTTACCGAAAAGTTTTTCGTTTTACATTTCGCGAAATAAAATGTTTTTTATTTCTCGAAATCTTTTGTTTTTCAATTACTTTTCGTTTAATGAAAAGTTTTTAGTTCTCCGTTTTGAGAAAACTTTTTCAATTTTTTTTAGTTTTCGATTATTTTTCGTACTTCGAAATTTATTTGTTTTTCGATTCTTTTTCATTTTTCGTTCTTCAATGATATTTAGTTTTTTTTTAATTTTTATTTTCCGTTTTGCGAAAATTTTTCGCTTTTCGAAAAAAAAAATTTGCTTTCCATTTTTCGAAAAGATATTTTTTGGAAAAAATGTAACTCTGTGTAGTGGTTTCCAATCGAGGGCATCCATATGATAGATTCCAAGGAAGGACAACTAGCAGGCGCTCTATTTGCAGGATTGTTATTTTAAATATTACACTGATACACGTTGCCTTTACATAACCTTTTACTCAAATGCATATAAATAGAAGTTAAATACAGATTTACCACAAACAAAAATTGCTAATGAAATAACTACAATAAAATCCAATGTGCAAATACACAATGACGCAAACGTACAATCGAGAGAATCAACAGAGAACGTAACTTTCTTTACATTATTAAAAATTACTTTCAGTTTTCTTTGAACACACACTCATATAGCCTCGCTGCTGAACGGGACGTTAAACTCAAAATTTCTTTGAACACAAGTCGAAATTTTTCTTTCCCCGCCCAAACTTACCCATAACTTTGTTGCACAGATCCACTATGTTTTTTCTGTGAATACTTAGCATGCACAAACTAAGTAAGAAGTATTGGAATTGCGATATTACTTTACTTAAGCTCTTGTGTAGCCAAGTGGGCAAGGCACTGGTCATCAGAACGTGGTTCTGATAGAAGCAAAACGTATCATTGTTCCACACCTACTGTCAAATTATATGTGGAAATGAAATATTTATTTTGTTTGTGTTGTTTTCACTTCTCTACATGCAAAAAAAAAAAAAAAAAAAAAAAAAAAGTTTGTGGGGTGTTTGCCCTCCCCATTCCTAATGTTCCTGTATTAGATAAACAAAAATGACTGTTTGTACGACTTCACCTACAGTGAATTATGTTTATTGATATATATTTCGTTCTGTATAAAAGATAACGGATACTTGCTTTGGTCCAGGTGGTTGTTACTTCTATTCCCGACAGGAGCAGAAGTTTTCAATTGTGAGCTCGTTAGAATGCCCACGTAATAAGACTAAAGAATTTTCATGAGAAAATACCAGATGAGACACATCAACTGAAATGTACACCTTTTCAATACTAGATACTCGTAACTCTCGTCTAGTAGGCTACCTTTGAGGTGATTGTGGCACTATTTTACAAAATTAAGGAGTACCTATTTACTAAGTAAGGAGCTTGCCTACAAAACGAAAGATTTATCGTCTCGTCTCGACCCTTACCCGAAAACAAGTACATTTCCTAATTCGAGACGAGACGAAATCTCCTCGAGTCTTAAGGGTCTTCACTACAACGAAATTAAACTACCGCTAATTTTAGAGTTTTTTCTGTAATATCTTCAAAACAAATAAAAATATTCGAAAAGCGGGAACGTAGTAAACTAGACAATATGATTTTGCATGTGATACTTTTACCACAATTCATCTATCTGATTTCGGTATGCCACTATTTACCGAACCAGAAAAAAAAAGCTTAATTTATATACAGTTGCAAATCGAAAGCAGATAGATGAGTTGTAATAACGATATCACATGCAAAATAGTATTGTCTAGTTTACTACGTTTCCGCTTTTCGAATATTTTTATTTCTTTTGAAGATATTAGAGAAAATCCGTAAAATTAGCGGTAGTTTAATTTCACTGTAGTGAAGACCCTTAAGGACAACTCAAGGATTCATCCATGTCCTAGATATCAAACATTGCTTTAGTGGTACATATTTCATAGATAAAGTGATTGTACGAACACACAGACGAACATTTATCAACGTTTCAAGACAAGCAAGCTAAAATACAATACAATTTAATAATAAATATGGCTTAAAAGTTGTTATATCACACTTTTCGTGAATCTCTCGTAATGCTGGAGAGGATTCAAACACTTAACATTTTTGGGGGAGAGATACAGAGAAAGGAACAAAGGAAACTAAGGATTCGGATGAATTCTACCTACGTATATGAAACCAAGAAGAAAATCAGGACAAAATTTTGTACATAATTTTACAAAATAAGATGAGACGAAAACATTCTTCTAGACTCGAGACGAGACTAAAGTTAAGCTATCCCTGGGTTCTGGCTCTTTGACACAACAGAAGCCAGAGTCCTTATATCGGCGTATTGTTAACTGATGAATACAAATAATTACATATATGATGAAGTGTCGTAATTACTATATAATCCTAATTGTCTATGTGCTCTAGCTCTTACAGTCTTACTTGCCAGTCTGCAATACTCCAATCTACTACAGGGAAAAGCTACTTGTAATCCTATCTCTACAGGGTCAATGACACCAGATACTACGTTATGGTAAGTGGGCAAGAGCCTAACTTCGATCAGAACAATTAGGCAATATATAACTTTAGTTTTAAAATAATAAGAGTAATAATGCACACCCTTAGGAGCTCCTCGTCATGTTCTCATGATTAATTTCCGAAAAATAAAACAGTTATTCGAAATCCTGCATAATAAAATATTTATCAAGTATTAATACAATCTGGTAATAGTATAACAAGCTGATTATAGAATCTGGAAACCAACTTTGTTTGACCAAGCTTACACCTTGGTATAATGTGAGTATGAACACAACAAAATACAATAATTCAATTTATACAGAATACTATAATTATTCTATATACATAAAGAGACATATGTGAAATGACATTATATGAAAACTTTTTATACACGCATGGAACTGCTTCCCATGCTACTTCCCCAGAACTACAACACTGTCCTCAATATTGCATAAAAAAAAATACAGAATTCCGAATGAGACGTATTCAACAATCCTACTATTGTAATGCGGGGAACTTTTCCACGAAATCTTCCACGAGAAACGATCTCTGGAATTACAAGGGAAAAATGTCTTGATGGCCCGACTTGACAGCAACTAAGTTAAAAATAGCGTTGAGGTGTTGTTTTCTAGAGAAAGAAGGATTTTGTTATTACAAGTAACCAGATCTTCAGAGGCACCCGGTGCGCCGTCTTAACTTCATTACACTTGCACGCAGGAAATGTGACGACCACTTCAAAAGATGTGGTCTCTTTCTCTTCTCAGAGCCTGTGATAACGATCAATGCATTCATCCGGAGGGAGAGAGATCAGCTCTTCATCTATTTCGGATGCCATCGACATCAATGGACCCTGTGTGTTTCAAACGAAGGAAAATGCTATGACATAAATAACCACTTTCTCCTCTTTAGCAAAATTAATGAATTGTACACTCTCTTCTAAGAAACATTGATATTACAAGTGTACACGCATCATTTATTCTTAAATTATGACGGACTCAAATTCTTCGAAGTGCGATGAATTTACGAAATAGGGACCGACTGTCATGAAAGTTTTCAACTAATATGATGAACGGTTAGAGGACTGACCGACACGTGGCTGCAGTGGCGTAACTAAAAGCTTGAGAGCTCTCACGCAGACAGCGTATGTTGGCCCCTTCTGTACGTCCCATTTAATGATTTAGGGCCCCTGATGGCTTGAGGGCCTCCCGCATTGCGGGGTCTGTGGGGCCCTTATTTACGCCCCTGCGTGGCAGCACAAAGTTGGAACAATGGCGGTAACAAAATCAAATTTTTCAGTTTCACGTCCCACAGTTAATGCCCTTTAGGCTGAGAGAGACGCATGATAAGGGCAAATGAATGATGGAATGAGAATGTAGGAGAAAACGGGAATACCCCGAAAAAACTCACGGACAAGATGTCCACCACAAACTTGCTTGGCTGGGAATCGAAAAAGGGACTCCCTGTACCAGAAGTAAGGACTCTACCAGTGAGCCACCGTGCCCCCAATAGCAGTAGCATAGTAATGTATACGAAAAGGAAAAGTTTTGCTATTTAGCATAGAGGGAACAAACGCAGAGAAATTTATCGTTACAGGTGTTTTCGATAAATTAGATTTTTTTTCACCCTGAAGTGTGAACTATAATCTTATTTTCAGAAAGGTAGGAAGAAAATTCAAGAGATTCCGCCTGTTTGGAATAAATTTTAAAATTTTGTTTTGGACACATTGAGCACTATGCTCTACAGGCCATGGCGTTTCCTGATTCAGCTGGAGAGAACACGAGCAAACCGATATTTCCTTGTTTGAATACATCTGAACATGTGATTCTCAGAGGATATTTCGGAATTGAATTCATGTTGATAATGCTCCAGAACACAAGGCGTACAACACTATATGCACTTTTTTCAATAATAATAATAATAATAATAATAATAATAATAATAATAATAATAATAATAATAATAATAATAATAATAATAATAATAATAATAATAATAATAATAATTGGTAACATGCCTGATTTGTGTCCTCCACACCATACTCATCGGATTTGAGTTTTTTTTTTTTTTTTTTTTGTTAATCTTCTGAAAAATAATGAAAATGAATGATCGAGGTATTCGATGTTCAGGGCCGTCTCGTGAGTGGGGCAAATAGGACGGTTGCCCCAGGTCCTGTGCCACAGAAGTAGAGTCCAGCTCTTCAGGAAAAGTAACAATTTTAATATTTCTAATTCGTTCTTGAGATTCAAAGAATTTAGATATTATTTGTAACGACATTTTTGCAACTTTATGCTACTAATATGCTCAAAGTGCACTCTCAGCGGGATATCATTACTACTATTATGAAAAGGTCAAAGTTGGTATAGAATTTATTCATGCTGGATATGGTTCTCTTCGGCCGCACAATTCGCCTGTGTCTCATGTTCCGCAAATCCCGAAAATGACTTCTATAGGACATTCCAACCATAAAGGAATCTTTGGGATAGATGTATACGCGCAAGAAGAAACCACTACGATGATGATACTATCTACTATGCCATAGAATAATTCAATAGTTTTGGACAACACCTCGTAGAGATCAGATGTCATTAAGTTGCTAAATTCTGCTCTTTAGTTAAAAAAAAAAAAAAAAAATCTTTCGTTGAAACAACATTGGCTACTATTTGATAATATGTACGTACAACACTGAAAATCTGTTACCAATATTCTGATCCCGACATTTTACATAAAGTATACATGACAGAGTTGAAAATACATGACAGTTCAGGTAGCAGCTTAAAGGCAATTTTTGATCTTTTATTCTTGCAACGGACAAGCTTTTACGTGTTTCGGTGAATGCATGAGGAAGAAAATGCATGTATTCAACACAGGAAGAAGGACAACTTCCTGGTTCTATCATGATTCTGATGGATTCGCGTTAGTCTTCTGCCATCAGCGAAATGGACGGTAATGTAATATTTAGACGTCTAGAAATTACTTATCTCCATTTGTAGTCCGTCGTTCACGCGAACACAGTGGCGGCGAAACTGGCTTTGGGGCCCCCCCGCAATAATTTAAAAGGGGCCCTATGTTAATCATGATTCCTAGTGTTTTCTATAATACCATTATTATGAACGTAGTATACTGGTTGAGTTTATAAACTGAGCATATAGGTTTTAGTTGAAATTTGGTGAGAACTGAATACACACAAAGCTGTATAATAATAATAATAATAATAATAATAATAATAATAATAATAATAATAATAATAATAATAATAATAATAATAATAATAATAATAATAATAATAATTATTATTATTATTATTATTATTATTATTATTATTATTATTATTATAGGCTTAGTGGTAGAGTGGGTGTGTATCGGATCTCGGGTTCAAACTCTGCTCCCGCCAAGTTAACTTTGTGGTGGACAAACACCGTGTGCGTCGGTTTCCTCGGGGTTCTCCCGTTTCCTCCCACTTTCTTCTTTCCACCATTTCATTCATTTCTCCTCTTCACCGTCTCCTTTAACCTAACCGGCATAACCGTGGGACGTAAAACTCAAAGATTTCATTTTCATTTTAATAATAATAATAATAATAATAATAATAATAATAATAAATCAATAACTACATAGACATTAACACTGTGGTAGAAACATGTCGATAAATATAGATAGACCAATTTGTACTTACGTTAACTCCGCGTAGTTTGTCTGAAACACCATTTGTGACACTCGTCTTGTACCACTATTAGATTGCACCAGCTTCATAAAACGTACATAAGATAACGAAAAGAGTGTTTTGGTTCTCAATAAATAAAAACTGTTCACTACACTTCACAATCTTCACTTAACACTTATATACGAGGATAAAGTGGTTCTCAGTAATTAAAAATGTTCACATTTCACAATCTTCACTTACACAAGAGGTTAATTACAAGTCCAGATACTTGTCTGTCTCCTATCCAATATTATCACGCATTATATACAGAAGTGAGTTTATTCAGAAAATCGTCGCTTTTTCAGGAGTAAGAACTGATCCACAATTACATCCAAGTTGATCTTTTTTGTTTGATCATGTTCAATACTCAAAATGGCCAGTGAACGTAATCTTTGTTGTGCCATTGTGCTCCGTAAATAATTCTTGATCAGTTTTAGTTTTGAGAAACTTCTTTCTGCTGTAGCAGTTGTAACAGGGAGTGTGAGGTAAAGTTGTAAGGCTGTTGTCAAGTCTGGTAAACTACTTACAAGACAACTGTTTTCTTCAATTAGTAATATCGCTATGTCTCGAATTGTTTTCCTTTGAGCTATCTCCTCAGAAAATAAACAACGGAACGCTAACACTTGTTCTAAAAGGTTTCCCGAAATGTCATTCTTGTATTTGTCAACAAATAAAGAAGTTTTATCTGAAATTTCTTCATTGGTAAGTCCTTTTAAACACTTTGGTGTCAAAAATGAAAAGTGTTCAAGTATCTCACTCAAACCGCTGAATCTGCTTTTAATTTGACAAATCACAATGTCAAGTACAACGTTGAAAACAGATATTTGGAATGTCTTCAACGGATCCGAAACAGGAAGTTCACTTGCCACTTCATCAAAAAATGTTTTAACTTTTCGGACACGCTTTCCCTTTATATTAGAATCTACGTGCCACGACCTGGCAAGTTCTTTAGCTTCATCCAGAAATCCCGAAAAATTATCTCGCAGGGATTTGAGATTGGCAATTGCTCGGCCCAGAAGAATACGAGCTGTTTCAAGGTCAGCATTGTCGCTTTGCAGCATCTTGGATGTGATGTTGATATTTTCCAGAACTTTACTTTGTAATGTAAGCAATAAAAGGAACTGAAAGTTGTCCAGTTGTTTTTTCAGAGTCATTGCTTGCTGTTTTTCTGGACCTTTGGAGCTACGCAATAGTACGTTGGTCAAACATTTCATTACGGATTGATAGTTATTTCGTATGGCTAAAAGACAATCATAGCGAGATGGCCATCTTGTTGGACACAACTTCTTTAATGTGATACAAATTTGACCATCTTCAGCTAATGTTTTGTTCAGCTCTTGCCATCGAGGTAAGCTTTCACTGAAAAAAATATACACTTCTTGAAGAATATCGTAGAATTGTTTCACCTGATTAACATTTGACACAGAATCGTTCAGAACAAGGTTTAAATTATGAGCAGCACAGTGCACAAATTCTGCATTAGGAACTTTCTTCTTTATTCTCGTTTGAAGACCACTATATTTACCACTCATATTCGCTGCGCCATCGTAACCTTGGCCTCTGCACTTATTAATGTCTATTCCATTTTCCTCAAGAATTCCTAAAATTTTGTTTTGAAATGACTCACTAGTATGTGATATTATTTCCCAAAATCCTAGAAAAGATTCCTTTATTTGAAGCTTCAGACCTTCTGATGAATTATCAAACACAACATAGCGAATGATAAGACTGAGTTGATCCTTTTTAGAAATATCTTGTGTGGTATCTACAATTAGGGAAAAGAACGGGGCCAAATTTATTTCTGTTGTTAACGCGTTCAGAACAGAATTTGACAGTAGTTCTATCATCTCATTCTGAATATCATGATGTAAATACTTAATTCGTGTTTCCTTGTTTCTTACATGCGATCTTAGTAACGAATCGTATCTTGAAAGCAAATCAATTATATTGAGAAAATTTCCACTTCCGGGATCAATTAATTGACTGTCCTCCCTATGGCCTCGAAACGGCAACGCGCACATAGCTAATGTTCGCACAACATCAACAATACGTGTTAGTATGTCTCTCCATTTTCGCCGTTCTTCATTCATTTGATCTTCTACCGTGCCATTTTTCTTCCATATAGTATACGTAACACATGCTTGCAAATGAGATTTGCTTTTTTCGTGCACCTTAATTTTCTTACTGAGCCCTTTCCAATCCCGAATAACGCCATTTTGCCATGAACGCTCACTGCAAGATTCGTTGAAAAGCCAGCAGGGTTCACAATAAACAGCATCCAAAATAACTGAATAACACAACCAAAATCTTTCTACTTTTTGACCGCTTTTAGTTTTAATGAAGTAATACTTTTCACTAAAAGATCTGTTTGTTTGCGGATCTCGCGGGAAGGGAGCTTTGGGTCGACACGGTGTAGATGCGAGAATAGCTCTTTTTGCCTCTGGGGTAAGCGCTTCTTTGTAAAGGCCTCTGTCACTAGGAAAGGGTTTGGAAAAATTTGGAGAAAAAGGTTTTGAAGTATCTGAAACTGTAGCAGTGCATACACTAGAATCACATTCCCTGGCCTTTACAGCACTATTATTGTGTGAAATGGAAAATACCTCTGTTTCTTGCTGGGAACTAGCTTGGGCACTACTTGCACTAGTATCACATTCACTAGACTTTACAACGCCATTATTATTGTCAGAAATGGAATAATCCTCTGTTTCTTGTTGGGAACTAGCTTGGGCACTACTTGCACTAGTATCACATTCACTGGCCTTTGCAACGTAATTATTATTGTCCGAAATTGGAAAATCCCATGTTTCTCGTTGGGAAGTACCTTGAGCACTAATTACACTAGTATCACATTCACTGGCCCGTACAACACCATAATTATTATCCAAAATCGAAATATCTCGAGGTTTTCGTTCGGAACTAGCACTACTTCCTGCGTTTTCATTGCCAGTATGCGTCGAAGTTTTCGTTGCTGGCAAGAAAATTGTATTTATTTTCTTTAGTCTTTTATTAGCAGTTTCTTTTTCCTGTTGAATTTTGCGTTTCTTAGCCCCGCTTAAATATTTACGCTTGTCAGACATTGTATGTGGAAACATTCAATTCCTTTCACAAAGAAAAGTAAAAGAACCCTGAGAATATAGCAATCGTCCAGTTTTTGAAAGTACAAACATTGACCACTGCGGAATCTATCGACTTCACTCAAACACAAGACTACGCGTTGAACGAAGGGAGGGGCTACAGAAAAAAAAAAGTCTCTTCGTGCAGGGTTTCCACGTAGGCCCCTACTCGACTGGTAGCGGCAAGTGAGAGAGAGAGAAAAAAAAAATAGAGAATGAGGGAAGTCTCTGCAGTAGATCCCCGCACTGCACTTGAACAATTATAACTTTCTTGACAGTACGGTATCAGATGTTCTCTTCTGATTCCATCTCAACCCTTGTCAGATTTCACGCGTGATAATACGATAAACTATCCATAGACGGTACCAAATATACACCGGAACAATGCACTGAATATGAACGTAAACAAAACAAACTACCTACTTCCCCCTGACAAAAGTGAAAGTTTCCGAGTGTCCGTGATCCTAGAATAAACTCCAGCAGTTCAATGACCTCGCAAATACATCCCTCAACCGCAAGAAACGGTTTGGCCAGTCAGCCCCCTGAGGAAAGAGAAGATAATGAACGAAGACGACTTTTCCTAATCCATATACGACCCAGAAGAAAGACAAAACAAATATTGCCAAAACAACATATACTATGATGCATAACATCCTAGGTTGTCCCTCAGTCTCTTACGGGGGCCCCTTCAGCTCGGGGCCCCCCCGCACGGCGGGGTCTGCGGGGCCGTTATCGCCGCCACTGCGCGAACACGTAGCACATTGTAAATAATTCTCACGCAGGCTGCAAGATTTTTCTGCCAACGACCATCATATCTGATTCTATGTTCTCAAACCCACGGAAAAAGAGTTTTCTATGTTTCCCAGAGACGTTTGTTTTGTTAAGCCACTTTTATAGACGATATAGACGCCTCTCTCCAGCAGTATGAAATGTGAATCTAGTTATGAATGTGTTTAAAACTTGAGTGATGGAAGAGAACGTCCACTGATATAATGCATGTTATACGTTTACGTTAAGTTTACAGTGTTGTCACATGTACCGAGATATTCCATTAAAAAGTGATTACAGATCCCGTTCCCCAACTATCTCAAACTAAGGGTCAGAAGAGCCAGTTTGTCAACCATGGCCATCAATTAGACAAGATTGGAAATTGTCTCGCAAGTATTTTTTTTTAAAAAGTATTTTGTTGCATAAAATCTCTTTTCCCTCGTGAGTAATCCACATTGTCATCCGGGATGTGACGAAGGATATACGACAGTATATGGCATACGCCCACCTAATTTTTATAGTTCAGAGTATATTTATTTTAAATCAGGGATGTAATATACTTATTTTAAATCAGAGATGTAATAGAGGGTACGGTCCAGAGTATATATATACAAAAGTTCCAACAATACGTCACTGATCTCCTTTAACCTGCAGGGCGTTTGTCTATCAGATTAAAAAAAAAAATCCCGTAGGGTAGGTTAAGAAAAGTATCTAACTAACTCTATGGCTTATGGAACCCGGAGGTTCAATGCCGCGTTCACAAAAGCCTTCCACTGACTTCTATCCTTAGCCAATTTGATCCAGTTTCTACTTTGTATAGAGATTAATCTTAATATCGGCCTCCCATCTGCGCCTAGGTCTTCCTAATGGTCGTTTCCCGGTTGGTCTTCCAGTTAAGATTTTGAAAGTGTTCCTACTTTCTTCCATCCTGGCTACATGACCTGCCCACCTGGGCCTCCTAGATTTGATGACCCTAACAATGTTCGGTATACCGTATAAATTATGTAGTTCCTCGCTGTGAAGTTTCTGCCATTCCCCATTTCCGTTTCTTTCGGGTCCGAATATTCATCTCACGATCTTGTTCTAAAATACTTTCAATCTATGTTCTTCCTTCCGAGTAAGCAACCATGTTTCGCAACCGTACAGAAGAACAGGCATATTATCGTTTTGTATATCTTAAGTTTCAGATTCCTCGACAGAATTCGCGACGACAAGAAATTTTAAGCTGAATACTAACACGAATTCCCTGCTTTTAGTCGACATTTAATTTCTTCGTGAATATGGTTTTCGACTGTTAATATTGATCCTAGATATTTGGAAGTATCCACTTTATCAAAAAGTATTATTCGATATTTTAAAGCATCCATAATTTATCGTTTTTCGATCCCTACGAATTTCCATGTATTCAGTTTTCTGTGCATTTACTTCTAAACTCATGTCCATGCAAGCGTTTAATAAGACCTCTCCATTTCTTTTTATTGTTCTCCTATCATCCCCTATTAAATTTACATTATCAGCATATGCCACAACCTGGTGAACCCCATTCAACTCTAGGCCCCGGTTGCTATCTTTGATTTTCCTTTTAGCGCATTCCACAACAAATATTGTATTCCCACTTCTTTACGAGTATTTGTCGAATGGTAAATACTTAGTCAATAGTTGAGCGACTTCGTCTAAATCCCCACTGATAATCTCCAATAATTTCATCTGTGTATGGGGTCAATCTTGCTAATAGACTATTTGAGAGAATTTTATAGGACGTTGACAGAGGAGAAATGTCTCGATAATTATTACAGCCAGTTCCGTCGCCGTTCTTGTGAATTGGAACAGCATTAAATAAATAAAATAAAAAAGTACATAACTTCCAAGTACTGTTCATAATTTACAATTGTAAGAAGAGGAGTTCGCGGCTTCTAGCGAAAGAAGTGTTCTCGTCTGCTTTTCATCACCATACCCTCAGTGACTTTCAAATTGTCCACAGTTGTTGACGTTGATGGCCTGCCCGATCTTTCCTCGTCACATAAAGAAGTCCTGCCTTGTTTGAAACGGTCTATCCATTGGTAGATCTTGCTTCGCGATAAACAGCTGTTATCATACTGAGCTTGCATTCGACGAATATTTTCCGCAGGTTTAACACCTTCCGCAAACAAAAAGCGAATCACTGAACTCATTTCCTTCTTGGTGCAGATCGACAATGGAGCTGTCATGTTTCTCCAACGTCTAACGCGGGAATAAGAGCGACACGTTGCATAGAAGTGTTGCAGACGACACTAATTCAGCGCTGGATACTAGCAATGTTATCACACCCTAGTGCGAAAAATCGTGTCCCTTTACTTTTTGATTTCTCCTCACATTTATATGAAATATCCCAATTGTTGCACTCATCGGTCCAACTAAGGAATCCGTATAATATATTGAAGTAACATTTATTTCCCTCCACTTAAAACTAATTGGATAGAACTACCCCTAAAAGTATTGTGTAATATTCTTCTCGCCTATTCAGTTGATGCATTGAAATATAAGGGAAGGTCCCACAAGTTGTACTAAAACTGATCGTCACATAGCACATCTGATAGAGCATCATGAGAAATGAAAATGAGCAAGATTTATGATATGGACAAGAAGGATATGAGCTACGGGCTTCAAAATTTGAGTATCCAAAAAATTATATCATGGAATTATGTAAGTTTAAAGTAAATATCTTCAAAACCGTTAAAGCAACAAAACAAAAGTTGCACAGTATGAGAAGAAAATGCCCTATCGGAAATCACAAATAGTGTTACCATGGATGAAGCAGTGTTGTTAACTCAGCATAAAATATTTTGTTTGAAATAGCGCCATATACGAGCGTGCACAGTTTTAAAATGCACTATTGTCATTAAAAATAACAATGATGTGTAGTGATACAATGTTGAACACTATTGGAGCTATTTGTGCTGAAAATATTCAATAAAGAAGTCTGATACGGGCGACAGATAGTAATAAAGAAATGCATTAGAAAAAGTTTTTTTTTTTTTTTTTAAATTATATTTCTGTAGCCCTGATGAATAAGCAGACAACTCGCGAAAACAAAATGATACGCGCGAGGAAAGAAACCGTGTTTTCTAATTCTGTAAACTGGTTCTCCAGATTATTTTATTAATATTTCGAAGAGTACTTTCTTGGTTTGTATCTTTCGTGTTCTCCTACATACCAGGGGCGGATCCAGGACCGACTTCTGGAGGGGGGCGGTAGGTTGTCATAATGCTACTTTTAAGGGCTCCAAACTCTGGGATGGATTTTATTTATATATATAAAAGAAGAAAGTTTCCTCTTCTGGAGGGGGGGGCGATCGCCCCGATCGCCCCCCCTTGGATCCGCCCCTGCTACATACCATATGATTATGTTTGTACACTGCAATATTACCATATTCATATTGGAAATATAATTATTTTATTACTACCTCATTTCGTTTCTAGTCGGTCCGAATAGCCGTGTGGTCTAGAAGGCTAGACAACCGATACATTAGGGATCGCGGGTTCCAATTCCGCCTCGGATATGTTTTTGTTGTACCTTTCACTTTACATTTCACTGTTATTTTTCTCTTTCATAGTCGTCTTTTTATCTTTCATTCCACTTTACACTATAGGTCCCGTCTTATACAGTTTCGAAGTTGACATAGGCCATAAAAATGGCATCACTCAATTTCGTTTTTCAAATGCATCAATATTTTGTGACACTGCTGACATTTTGCTATGTTATATTATCGGTGTTATGCATTTGAACTAAATTCATAGTATGAGACCCGGATTCCTTTATAACCATCTGTTGCCAGATATCAGACTTCTCCATTGTACATTTTCAGCACACGTAGCTCCAACAATATGTAACATTGTACCACTACACTTCACAGTTATGTTTAGTGGCAATAGTGCATTTTAAATCTGTGCTCACTTGTATATGGTGCTATTTCAAACAAAATATTTTATGCTGAGGTGGCAATACTGCTTCATCTATGGCAACACTGGTTTTCGATAGAGCATTTTGTTCTCATTATATTGTGCAACTTTTGTTTTGATTGCTTTAGCGATCTTCAAGATATTTACTTTAAACTTACATAATTCCATGATATAATTTTTTGTATATTCAAATTTTGAAGTCCCATAGCTCCTATTGTTCTGGTCCATAGCACCTTAAATTTTTCTCATTTTCATTTCTCATGATGCTCTATCAGATATGCTATGTGACAATAAGATTTTAGCGATAACTTGTGGCACCTTCGCGTGGCAGCTACAGAACACCCACTTTTGGTACGAAGAATTGCTGGTTCGATTCCAGGTCATCTGTGTTTGCAGTGGACAATACTGTCAGTACATGTTCTCGGGTTCTTACATTTTGTTCTAGTATCTTAATCCTGTAATTGCTCCTTTACTATTCAACTGTCTCCTCTAGTCTAAGGGAAACAACTGAGGGACGTTAATATACCAACTTACTAATTTTGAGGAATGATTTCCCTTAACTGATTTGTTCAGGGGAAAATAAGACATACGTTTTTTGATATTTTAAAGAATATAATACTATTTCCGTTATCGTCGCATGAGAACCAGAGCAACGTAAGTCCAAAAACGTGGTTTTCGTTTTCTCCATGTTTGGACATAATTTTGAAAGCTCCACTTGGTGTACATGAAACGTAGCGCCATCTGTCCTCCTTGTCAATCATACGTTATAATGTAGCTCAATTACCACCTTATTAAAAACACATCTTTCTAAGGAAGTACTATTTTTGTCCTCTGGCCTGTAAACCTAAGAAAATGGAGTTACATTCCTCTGGTTCTTATGCGACGTTATAATGTTAAATCACACTACCGGTATTACAAATTATATTACAGAAGGAACAATTCCATGTATCATAGAAAAAAAAGTAGAAAGAAAACAACGGACCGTCTACAAGAGTTGATCTAATTTATATTTAGACAACTATTTCCTGTTGTATGAAGCAAAAGAATGCTTGGGCGACGACACGAAACTGTGTCCTCTTGAGATTCACCGCAGCTGGCACTGGGATCTTCCAACGACAATCACTCGCCACCCGCTGGAACGTATCCAATCGAATGTGGAACAATGCCTCGAGTCTCCTGCAATTGCGGTGACGTCTCTTCTTGTGTGTCTGATCGACATCGCGTGTTTTCATCATCATTATCTTTACTATCCTTGATTGCTGACAGTACATATAATCGAACACCGGAGTGTTCAACAGCAGTCATTTATCATTTCAACTTTACCAGCACATTCGCATTACTTTCTATGGTTCCTCAACTAGATGAAACTTGCCTTGAAGGAAATCAATACTCATAACAAGTTCATTTGCAAGTAGTGTATGTTACCTGTCCATATAAGTTGTTAAGAATAAAATGAACGATCTCTAATTATCCAATACGTGAATAACTGCCAAAAAATAAATACAAGAGTAGATCAAGATGATCTTACCCTCACATTATGTACACTCATGTCCAAAATGATTATTGCATATCTATAACTGTCTTCTTGTAAGAATATAATTTGATAATGATTTTGAGGGGTACTTTTAATACTGATACCATGTGTATAAACGAGAAATGTATATTTATGATAAATTTGATAGGAAAAGAATTATAAATACGAAAATTAGAATGAGTAAAACAAAATGTTGCTAAATTGACAAGAAAGTTTTATTTTCGTTTTATTGTTCTTATTTACTGCTCTTTCGACATGAAATTTGCCACATACATGTCTTTGCCGATTATACACATACTAACATTATAAGAAATACCGGGCGAATTCATTATCAAGTTATATTTCTACAACAACATATTTATAGACATGCGACAATAATTTTGGAGATGAGTGTACATAATAAAATAATACTCTTAAACCTCACAATCATAGGTGGCTATCTCAATAATAATCCCGTCAATCTATAGAGTGCGGCAGAAAGGACGCTCTCGTTCGGAAGCTATCGAACTCAAAACGGAAAAAGATTTGGTAATTGCTTTTTCATTTTTGGAAAGCACAGAATATTTTAAATCGAAATGTTTAAATCTACATACATTACCTAAGTGATGGTCTATGGTACAGTCGGTAGATCACAAAGAGCCAATGAACAGCAGGTAACACGATCACCACATCTTAGTCATAATCAGGATAACATTTTTTGGTGTTCTCTAGTACACCTTACAATTTTCGGCCAATAGAGAGAAGATAAATATACGAAGATATTATTTAGGTCCACAATCTCATTAGGTTCGACTTCAACTTCAGTGTCCCTTCTTGTAAGTGAGACGAGTGATGTAAGTATAGTAGAAGGCGTGATAGAAGAAAGGAAGATAATTACCGCATATTAAAAACAAAGGCTTAGCGGTGGACCGTATGGTCGAGTATTTACTGATGGTGATAATAATACAAAGTCCTACATTAGATGAAAATTATCTACTTCCACACTTCGCACGCCACAAGAGACGTATTGCGGCTGTTTGGTCTATGATATGGACCGGCTCCACTACATGTATATCCGGTCCGTAGTTGCTCCATCTTGAATTATTTATATACATGCACGTAGTGCACCGTCAAGGTTTGTCTTGTTAACTTGGTCTGTAAGTTATGCTGTCAGATTGAAGTCTTGAGTGCTTACCAGTTAACCCAGTGGTCGAGGTGATCCTGCTAGCGAAAAATGAAATGAAATCTTTGGGTTTTACGTCCCACGGTTATGCCGGTTAGGCTAAAGGAGACGGTGATGATGAGTAATGAATGAAATGGTGGAATGAAGAAAGTGGGAGGAAACGGGAGAACCCCGAGAAAACCCAGGCACACGGTGTTTGTCCACCACAAAGTTCACTTGGCGGGGGCTGGGATATCCTGCTACCGAGTCCCTTGCTCTGCAGGTATGGTGCCCGAGCGTTAAGGCAAGCTCACATCCGACCATGCTCGCCGTTATCCGGATTCCTGGGATACGCTCACATAAACTACCGAATCCCATGGTATAACCACAGTCTCCGGCAAAGTCCAAACCAATCCGGGAGTAGCAGGCATGCCCAAGGGGGCTTGTTCAATCCCGGTCCTGCCTACACCTATACTGTGCACTGTAAAAATAAAACATGATTTAAATACTTTTGGTACAGATGTTGAGGGGAAAATATATCAACTGTGTGTTGAGAAAGTGTGCTTCGCGTGTCCAAAAGCGTTAATTCTTTAAAAACAATAGCTAGTATGACATACTTAAAACGCTTCTTCTCGGCTAACAGTTCGTAAACAAAGTGATGACATACCATTTGCATATTTTGTACATACAGCTGGGACATACTTGGACAACACAATATCTATATGGGGTTAATATGCGTCATCTGGACGTATTCAAAGAGTGTCGGTAATGTGTACAGTGTCCTACTGTTCTAAAAATAGTTTTTGTATTTTTTGCAGTGTGGTCCCGTTCACTGGCTATCCCTTCTGCGTAGAGGTATCGCGCACACGTCGAGATAATCCCGTACCACATCCCGGATCCAAGAGTACGTGTTAAGTCATTATTTGAGTATGATGCCAGCCCCTTATCCTGCAGAGTTCCTCCCTTTTACTGGGATCAGAAACTGTTACCCAGATACCTGGGATTGGCACTTTCCCCCAATCACGTCCCTTGCAGGCAGTAAGCTGATACTCCCCTCAGTCCATATTCGGGAGCTATACAGGGTGGCCCAAAAGTAGGTATACAGTACCGTACTGCATTTTATATAATTTCTTATTGCTATCCATCAGATAGACTTAGTTTCTTTATTATTTGTTATTAATGTGCTTTTGCTTACATCTTAAGCTTGCAAGAGCCGAAGCAAATAAACACATAAACTAGAATTTTATACTTGATCAATGGAAGGGTGTATATCTACTTTTGGGCCACCCTATATTAAATCTTCGGCGAAATGAAGAATTCATATGTCAAGCCATTAGTAAATAAATCACTTTTGATTACAGTGGAGATGTAATCAGTAATTTTTCATAGAAGACAACACCAGTTATTTCATGTTGACATTTCAACAATACCGGAGCCCTATATCACACAATATATTTCATTATTAGTTATTTTAATCATCACACAGAGAGGCACGGTGGCTCAGTGGTAGGACTCTCTGGTCCGATCCCATGCCATATGAATTTATGGTGGAAAATATCATGCCCATGGG
This sequence comes from Thermobia domestica, assembly GCF_964235325.1. Lineage (NCBI taxonomy): Eukaryota > Metazoa > Arthropoda > Insecta > Zygentoma > Lepismatidae > Thermobia > Thermobia domestica. The sequence continues at coordinate 346,924,993 of NC_137456.1, read as the reverse complement.
TTCCCCAGTCTCTTCCGATATTCCCATTCCACCAATTCTCTCATTACTATTGACTTTCCTTAAGCACCTATCTCCGTTTAGTTATAGGGCATAATCGTACGACGTAAAACTAGGAAATTTATTTATCATATTTATCACACACACTTCCATTAGCCAGTCTAAAGGTCGGGCATCACTAAATTTAAATTTCCGCTCTGGATATATGCTACGTCTCCAGATACATGTTACACAAATAGATATCGAATTGTAATCAAAACTGGAAATAAATACGTGGTAGCTTTATTACTTACATTGCAAATCGAGTTATATCCCTTGCCCCCCTCCGATATTGACCTTCACCTTCGTACAGCTTGAAACTATCCAAAGAGAGAGCATCTCTATTCAGGGTGAACCTCATTACCTATAGACTTTGTGATGGCCTTTTTGGATGTGAATTATGAAGATATTTCATGGAAACTGCTGAACAAGGATTCTTGGAGATGCGTTTTCTATCGCTGCTTTTATCTACAGAGAAACAGCTCGGTTTACAAGAGATCCACTGGTGCTGTGGATGCACATCCCCCTCAGAGAACCCCCTGCTTTCTAATGTTTATGGTAACTTTCTTCCTATAATGGTCTATCGATCTTATTCTCCCTTTTGTTGGGGGAGAAGTCAAGATTTTTGGGGGAGACACCGACTACGGATTACTGCGTCAACGTGAAACTGCGGAAGAAAGGTCACGGATATCGCAGGAAGACTTTCTTTCTCCCCAACGATATCTAAAGATGTTACTCAAAATACAACGGCGTCTTCTAGAAAAAAGGTTTTTCCTATGCTCCGCCACATATTAACGGGCAATCTCGAATTATACTTCACTTGGGAGCCGTTGCTCTGTTTCAGGTAACACAAAATTAGAAGAGTAAAAGCAACCTCGCGTTTTAGGGATCTGTTGAGGTTTCCACTTTGGAGATGGTGGGGTGAGCAGTTTTAGGTTTCACTCCCTTTCCTCTCTCATAGTTCTTGTTTTGAACAATTTTCCTTCGTATTTTACATATATACGATATACAACACATTCTAGGGGCAATAAGATAGGGAAGATTACGCTTTCCTAGCAGTTTTCTGAAACCATTAAATGGGATATCACAAAATCGAAACTACTATAGGGGACAAAAGTAGTTCCCAGTTGTTTAGAATTCCAAAATTATGCTATGCATAGTTACAAGAAGTCTTATCTAACGATTCTGATCTGTCGATAAGTATTAGAGTAATAATGGTAGGTGATAGTAGAAATATTTGAAGAGTTCAGTTTACTAAAACTCCTTTATACATTTTTACCCTGTCCGTTCACATGGGAGACATTACAAAACAAAAAGTTTTCAAGTTTGGCCATGATATAAAGGCTTAAAAGTTGAAGTTGAATTCGTTGATACAGATGATGCAGCCATTGGAGGTAGTAGAAATTAACCATTACCGGTTTTAGCATTGATTATTATAGAGCAAAACTGGCAATAGACAACAAGAAGTGGTTACCTGCAATCGATTAACCGATTGAATTAAATTTTTACTATAATTTGATATGATAGTAAACTGAGGGTACATTAGACTATATAAAAATAAATTTTGATTCTATTGTTGCTCAACAAAGTTGAGGGAGAAGGGTACTCAGGCGTCCCGTCAGGCGGATAGGCTATCACATTATAACGTATACAAGAAAAATAATGTATGAACAAAGAAAATGAGACTTCAAAGTCCCAACAGTCGGAAAAGGGTTAAGGGTCGCAAGAATACAAGCCATTTCCTTGTTCTCTACTATAGTATTCGCGCCGAGTCGTGAAGCTTGACCTAGATCTACCAATTTCACCACCCAATAGAACGCGTGTCGTCAACCCCCACCCATCAAATTTTGTCAGTGTCGTCTCTCGCGCTACACGGAAAACATCTCACGAGATGTTGCAGTGTTGTCGGATTGGCGCCAAGTTCCGTTTTGTATATGTATTTTTTTGTTGCGTTATATTTTCGTTGTTACTATTCGTATTATTGTTACCGTTTTAGAATAATTGTTAAAGTGGTTATTGTTGTGCAGTGTTATTATTGGTAATTTTTAAATGCTTTTTTAAATACTCATTTTCTATCTCTTCAAAGTTTTGCAACATTGTTGGTGAATTTCAGCTGTTTGACGTTTCCCCAAGTGCGCGCTCGGGAAGCGGCTCCACGAATTGTACCGAAGTTTTCCGATGCATCGGAGCTCAAGCAAAATATTGCTGGGATTGGTTTAGAGCCCAAGCTTCACGGCTGGGCGCGAATAGTATAAAAGGGGAAGTGAAAGTAATCCACTGAGATTTCCGGTTTCAATATCCATCTACATAGAGCTAAAACGATAGGAGATAGCGAGAAGCAGTTTCTTGGAAATCGATTGAGCGGTCTAAGAAAAAGTACCTTCTATTGAAACCGAAAGTGGCAGATATCAACCGCTTCCAGCTTTAACTTTGATCTCTATAGAGTAGAAACGGTAATACATGGCAAGAAACGGTTTTCGGAAATCGATTTACACGAGTATAATCCATTCTGACTAATATATCTACTAAGAAAGTAAATCTACTACCACGTTCGGTTTCAATATTAATTGTGAACAGTGGCGTATTTAGGGGGGCTTAAGCCCGGAAGCCCCCCCCGAAATCTTTCTTACTATAGTAAAGTATATGAAATATCTTGCAGAATTTTCACATTTTCAGGCAAAGCCCCCCCCGAAAGAAAATCGTAAATACGCCACTGATTGTGAACATATCACGCCATAGAAACCAACTTCTCCCATGTGGTGTAGGTGACTTTTTTTTTTTTTTCTCAAATAAGTTGAAGGTTCTAAAGATAGACTCTGTCTCCGCCCTTGTGTTTCTATTGAACCGAAGTGACTGATCAACCACTTCCCTTTTTGATATTGGATCTGTATAGGAAATTGTGAGAAATGCTTCCAACACATGGATTGGTGTTTTAATAGGTCCTGTCTCCTCTCTTAGCCCTTTAATGAAATGGGAAGTGCTAATTATATATACAATTTCCGGTTTCAATAGTAACTCTATCAAAATACGAAAGTCTATCATACTTTTAAACGTAAAACGAAAGTTCATTTTAATTAATTCTTCAAAAGCAGAAACTTCCAGTACAGGGTGCCTATTGATCTGGAGAAATGTATTTCCCTGACTTTCCCTGACCTGTGGCAGGAAATTCCCTGACTTTCATGACAGGTGTCGGATGACATTAACATATAAAATAGGAATAAATGACGGTGAATATTAATATATGAGAACATTTATTCTGTAGAGACAAATAATAACCAATTGCTCATACGTACATTCCACTTACCACCCATAAAAATCTGAGCAACGTTCCATACTGTGATCATTAATGGTTGGCTAAGCTAAAATTAATATTATAAAAATGAGTCCAATTAATGTTATAAAAATACATTTTATAAAATTTCCCTGATTTCCCTGACTAGTAAGAACCTTACAGTATCCCTTGTTTAATTTCGTTTGATTTTTGTGGTACAAGAGATAAGTGGAAGAAATTACTTGTCACTTGTGTAATTTGGACAGTGAGACATTTTCCTTACGCCAGTCATCCATAAAACGGAATTTTTCAACGAAGATTAGAACGTCTAACCAAGATTGCCCGTCAAAGAACCACTCACTTTTAATTCCAGAAACATAAAGTGGTAGTTCTATATATAATCATGTTGGATTCAGGAAATTGATTCCGAGTAAAAGACATTTCATGAGTCAAGAGAAAATAAGATATGCTTCTGTTTCATCATTGCTATGAGAGCATATTGAGTTTTTTTTTTTTTTTTTTTTTTTTTTTTAACGTTTTGAAATCTGCGAAAGGAAAGTGATACAGCTATGAAAGAATTACATATGGAAAAAGAAGTATTATTGTGGGCAGCAAACCTAACGTTCTACACTCGAGAAATACCCCAATACTATCAGCATTCAACTCTTTTGGGATTTATATATTATATTATATATATATACACGAAGGCGAGTCAAAAATTATCTACTCTTTTGTCATAATTTTTCTTACATTGCGCACTTTGTCTTCTGTCCTCGCATATTTTATTGTTATACTGTTGTGATAATGCTCTGAAAGTGTGATCTTAATTCTTACATTTTTTTTTTCTTCTGTTGTAGATATAGTGGCGGTAAGGTAATGATGGCTACAATGAATGGTCTTCGGAACTGACCAAACAGTGGTCTCCTCTTTATGGTGACATTGTAACTTAATATGCGTCCAAAGACGTTGTCATAGTTTTGCTCCACTTTCTACTTAACATTACAATATTCTAAGTTCCACTTTAAGTGATCATAATAGAAGAGAAACAAAACTCGTCAAAAGAATTCAAATACAAGAAAAAAAATACAAATAATTGGTAGCGATAGGCATCAATAATAATAAAGAAATTTATTACAAACCAGAAAATACTTGTCGGGGTCGCTACCAAGAGGATGAGATAAAAGGGGATTGCGACATGAAGGCTGAGAAACAATGGTTTAGAACGCAAAAGTGAAAGGGATGTAAAATGTCCTTCAAATACAAATGAAATGAAATCCTTAAGTTTTACGTCCCACGCTTATACCGGTTAGGCTAAGGGAGATGGTGATGATAAGAAAAGAATGAAATGGGAAGAAACGGGAGAACCCAAAGAAAACCCACGCACACGTTGTTTGTTCACCACAAAGTTCAGTTGGTGCGAGCTGGGATCGACCAAGGACCCACAAAGGCATTTCAGAACAAACGAATGAAACAGACGGTTTTAGAGCTCTAATCCTTGAAACCATTGTTCCTGTTTTTTCGTCTGAATGGAAAGAGTAGCTATATTACGTCACATAGACTGTTTCAGACAAGGAGAGAAGGAGAGAAGGAGGAGTGGGTGAGTTGGATTAAATACCGGTAGCAGTTAGTCGATCGAGAGGTGTGTTTCTGAATGCATAAACATATGGCGCAAGAAATTGTTAGTAATATGGACAAAATTTTTGTAACATTTTCTATGACGTATACAACTATTACTCATATGGATGTAATTGCGGGACAGATACAAAGTAGTGCTGTCAAAAATATTCGAATATTCGTTCGAATAATTATTTGTTACCCGATTAATTGTTTCAATAATGAATATTATTCGGATATATCAAAAATCTATTATTTGAACTTTATCAGCACTAATAAGAGCTATATTATGTTATTTTCACTTCATTTTGTGTACAAAGAGGTATCAAAATAATAATCCCTACCTACTAGAGTTTTCTACCTTAAATGCAGACATTGGATCAACAGAACTTGAACTGTATTTCGTGTACAAGAGATTTTCTGAACAGTAGCCTTTGTATTAGATTCCCGCAGCTTGGTATCTCCTTTGATCTCCCCGGGGTAATTCCAAAATGCAGGCACAAGAACCTTTTTGTCACTTCTTAGTGGAGCCAACCACGCTCAACAGCAAGAAATCAATGAAATTAAAGACGAGAGGAAAGCAAAGCAAAGGAATAGGACAAAGAATCCAAGCAACTACAAAACGAGTTAATCGACGATATTTGTTCTCTCGATAGAGTTTATTTTTTAAAGAAAATATCTCTCGTAAAAAAAAAAAGTTGGAAAATTCACTGAAATCAAATGTTTCAACGAAATTGTTCTCTCTCTGACTTTCATCTTCTCTTAAGAGATCTCTGGAAAATTTCCAATAAAATGGTTTATTTCAGCATAAAGGAAAAACGACGAGACTATTGGAATTCCACATCACAGCAACTGAATGGTATCTTATTTGATCACTTAGGAAGGGAGAGGAATTGCAACTTCAATTCACATACCCAACATGTTTTCTACCTGTCTTTAAATTGAATGTAAAGGGGTTAACAATTGCCGATAGAGGGCACCACGTTTGCCATAGACAAAAAGAAAAGGAAGAAAAAGAAACACTGTGTGGTAGAAGCAGTGCCAGGTTCTTGATGCAAAGAAGAACGTTGAGGATTGTCTGCCGTACAAACAAACAAACAAACAAACAAAAAAAACATACGTAAAGAAAACTAAATGAATTTCGTATGTGATGCAAATGAACAAATGTTCTATTATATTATGGAAAATATTCTAGTTTGCTTTTTTAAATACGGAAAACAGTTACACATCTTTCTTGAAGAATAATAATTCATTAAGTTATTCTAATTTATTTTTTTTACAGCTGCTAACACTAAAAAATAGGTGACTTTGTGCATCTGTGGTACTGGCTTCAAAAGGAACAGCGACAATTACTACAAACGCGGTGGCATGGTCAGTAATACGTCTTTCGACTATCTCATGACCTGGGTTTGATGGGATTGCTTTACATTCTACCCTCGTTCTAATGAAGCTCTGGGCTACGACAAGCCTCTGTAAAAAGGGTATCTGGGACCACCTCCTGTATGTGCCTATTATGAAATGAATTCTTTAAATTTTACGTCACACGGTTACGCCGGCTACGCTGAAGAATGATGAGAAATTAAGGAAATTGTGAAATGAAGAAAGTAAGAGGAAATAGCATATCTCCGAGAAAACCCACGTACACAGTGATTGTCCACCACAAAGCTCACTTGGCGCGAGGTGCGATTTGAACCAAGGACCCTATGCATCAGAGGTGAACGCTCTACCACTGAGCTACCGCGGCCCATGTGCTGATTATTCCTATTGGTTCGTCTTGAAATCGGACAGTGAAATGGTGAAGCACGGAAGTAAAATATACATAGTCACGGTTTACTACATTCTTAAAGTTTTTGAAACACTTCTCCTACCTAGCCTGTGGGCTCAGGGAGTGCCTGTAGTGTACGAGGTCTCGGGTTTGATTTCCAGTTTGAGAGCACTGAAGTACGACTGCCCAAGAGAAGAGACGAGGTTTTCCAGCCTTACATACTTTCCGAAGAGAGAGATCACTTTCGAGACAAGCAGTCTTTACTTTTGTCTAGTAGGCACCCTACTACACGAGTAAAGACAAAGCTTTTCCAAATAGAAACATATACCCTCAAGAGACGAGACAGCCACAACTCAGGTTAAGTAAGCAACATTGCACTGAATGCATTAGGGTCCTATATAGCCTCGCTGCTGACAAAGAACTAGTATTATCCACGAGACGAGACGAGACGAGACGAGAAATAAGGTTTCCTAATCTCGTCTCTCGATGCTGAAAAAAAGTTTTTCTTTGTCTTCGATTCGAAACTTTTTCTCGCCTCGTTTTGTAAATTTATGTGGTGATTTTTCTTAATTTCATTTAGAATTTATCAGAGTCCTTCCGCGTCACAAGAGATCCACTAAACATGCTATATATAGCACTTAAACTATACCATTTAAACTCTATTTATTATTGGAATGAATTGGAGTATCTTAAAACACTGATGAATGCTGTTCATTCTGTTCGTAGAATCATTTCATCAATTTATAGTTTTATATTGTCATGAATACTAAAACAATGATTCGGATCGAAGATTATCACTCATTATAGCTTTGGAACTTCTTCTATAAATTGAAAGACAAATTCTGACCAAAGCATATTATTAACTAATAAATAGTAGCGTTACGTTTCGCCAAATTAACTTTGCCTTTATCAGACACATTTGCCGAAACGTAACGCTACTATTTATTAGTTAATAATATGCTTTGGTCAGAATTTGTCTTTCAATTTATACAAGAAGTTCCAAAGCTAGAATGAGTGGTATTCAGATAGAAGTACCTCCAAGTCTGAATAGGAGGATAAGCGGATGGAAGGACAGATGATGTGTCTACTGAAGGCAAAGTTAATATGCCGAAACGTAACGCTATTATTTATTAGTTAATAATATGCTTTGGTCAGAATTTGTCTTTCAATTTATACAAGAAGTTCCAAAGCTAGAATGAGTGGTATTCAGATAGAAGTACCTCCAAGTCTGAATAGAAGGATAAGCGGTTGGAAGGACAGATGATGTGTCTAATGAAGGCAAAGTTAATATGCCGAAACGTAACGCTATTATTTATTAGTTAATAATATGCTTTGGTCAGAATTTGTCTTTCAATTTATACAAGAAGTTCCAAAGCTAGAATGAGTGGTATTCAGATAGAAGTACCTGCAAGTCTGAATAGGAGAATAAGCGGATGGAAGGACAGATGATGTGTCTAATGAAGGCAAAGTTAATATGCCGAAACGTAACGCTATTATTTATTAGTTAATAATATGCTTTGGTCAGAATTTGTCTTTCAATTTATACAAGAAGTTCCAAAGCTAGAATGAGTGGTATTCAGATAGAAGTACCTCCAAGTCTGAATAGGAGGATAAGCGGATGGAAGGACAGATGATGTGTCTACTGAAGGCATAGTTAATATGCCGAAACGCAACGCTATTATTTATTAGTTAATAATATGCTTCGGTCAGAATTTGTCTTTCAATTTATACAAGAAGTTCCAAAGCTAGAATGAGTGGTATTCAGATAGAAGTACCTCCAAGTCTGAATAGAAGGATAAGCGGTTGGAAGGACAGATGATGTGTCTAATGAAGGCAAAGTTAATATGCCGAAACGTAACGCTATTATTTATTAGTTAATAATATGCTTTGGTCAGAATTTGTCTTTCAATTTATACAAGAAGTTCCAAAGCTAGAATGAGTGGTATTCAGATAGAAGTACCTCCAAGTCTGAATAGGAGAATAAGCGGATGGAAGGACAGATGATGTGTCTAATGAAGGCAAAGTTAATATGCCGAAACGTAACGCTATTATTTATTAGTTAATAATATGCTTTGGTCAGAATTTGTCTTTCAGTTTATACAAGAAGTTCCAAAGCTAGAATGAGTGGTATTCAGATAGAAGTACCTCCAAGTCTGAATAGGAGGATAAGCGGATGGAAGGACAGATGATGTGTCTACTGAAGGCATAGTTAATATGCCGAAACGTAACGCTATTATTTATTAGTTAATAATATGCTTTGGTCAGAATTTGTCTTTCAATTTATACAAGAAGTTCCAAAGCTAGAATGAGTGGTATTCAGATAGAAGTACCTCCAAGTCTGAATAGGAGAATAAGCGGATGGAAGGACAGATGATGTGTCTAATGAAGGCAAAGTTAATATGCCGAAACGTAACGCTATTATTTATTAGTTAATAATATGCTTTGGTCAGAATTTGTCTTTCAGTTTATACAAGAAGTTCCAAAGCTAGAATGAGTGGTATTCAGATAGAAGTACCTCCAAGTCTGAATAGGAGGATAAGCGGATGGAAGGACAGATGATGTGTCTACTGAAGGCATAGTTAATATGCCGAAACGCAACGCTATTATTTATTAGTTAATAATATGCTTCGGTCAGAATTTGTCTTTCAATTTATACAAGAAGTTCCAAAGCTAGAATGAGTGGTATTCAGATAGAAGTACCTCCAAGTCTGAATAGGAGGATAAGCGGATGGAAGGACAGATGATGTGTCTACTGAAGGCATAGTTAATATGCCGAAACGCAACGCTATTATTTATTAGTTAATAATATGCTTCGGTCAGAATTTGTCTTTCAATTTATACAAGAAGTTCCAAAGCTAGAATGAGTGGTATTCAGATAGAAGTACCTCCAAGTCTGAATAGAAGGATAAGCGGTTGGAAGGACAGATGATGTGTCTAATGAAGGCAAAGTTAATATGCCGAAACGTAACGCTATTATTTATTAGTTAATAATATGCTTTGGTCAGAATTTGTCTTTCAATTTATACAAGAAGTTCCAAAGCTAGAATGAGTGGTATTCAGATAGAAGTACCTCCAAGTCTGAATAGGAGAATAAGCGGATGGAAGGACAGATGATGTGTCTAATGAAGGCAAAGTTAATATGCCGAAACGTAACGCTATTATTTATTAGTTAATAATATGCTTTGGTCAGAATTTGTCTTTCAGTTTATACAAGAAGTTCCAAAGCTAGAATGAGTGGTATTCAGATAGAAGTACCTCCAAGTCTGAATAGGAGGATAAGCGGATGGAAGGACAGATGATGTGTCTACTGAAGGCATAGTTAATATGCCGAAACGTAACGCTATTATTTATTAGTTAATAATATGCTTTGGTCAGAATTTGTCTTTCAATTTATACAAGAAGTTCCAAAGCTAGAATGAGTGGTATTCAGATAGAAGTACCTCCAAGTCTGAATAGGAGAATAAGCGGATGGAAGGACAGATGATGTGTCTAATGAAGGCAAAGTTAATATGCCGAAACGTAACGCTATTATTTATTAGTTAATAATATGCTTTGGTCAGAATTTGTCTTTCAGTTTATACAAGAAGTTCCAAAGCTAGAATGAGTGGTATTCAGATAGAAGTACCTCCAAGTCTGAATAGGAGGATAAGCGGATGGAAGGACAGATGATGTGTCTACTGAAGGCATAGTTAATATGCCGAAACGTAACGCTATTATTTATTAGTTAATAATATGCTTTGGTCAGAATTTGTCTTTCAATTTATACAAGAAGTTCCAAAGCTAGAATGAGTGGTATTCAGATAGAAGTACCTCCAAGTCTGAATAGAAGGATAAGCGGTTGGAAGGACAGATGATGTGTCTAATGAAGGCAAAGTTAATATGCCGAAACGTAACGCTATTATTTATTAGTTAATAATATGCTTTGGTCAGAATTTGTCTTTCAATTTATACAAGAAGTTCCAAAGCTAGAATGAGTGGTATTCAGATAGAAGTACCTCCAAGTCTGAATAGGAGGATAAGCGGATGGAAGGACAGATGATGTGTCTAATGAAGGCAAAGTTAATATGCCGAAACGTAACGCTATTATTTATTAGTTAATAATATGCTTTGGTCAGAATTTGTCTTTCAATTTATACAAGAAGTTCCAAAGCTAGAATGAGTGGTATTCAGATAGAAGTACCTCCAAGTCTGAATAGAAGGATAAGCGGTTGGAAGGACAGATGATGTGTCTAATGAAGGCAAAGTTAATATGCCGAAACGTAACGCTATTATTTATTAGTTAATAATATGCTTTGGTCAGAATTTGTCTTTCAATTTATACAAGAAGTTCCAAAGCTAGAATGAGTGGTATTCAGATAGAAGTACCTCCAAGTCTGAATAGAAGGATAAGCGGTTGGAAGGACAGATGATGTGTCTAATGAAGGCAAAGTTAATATGCCGAAACGTAACGCTATTATTTATTAGTTAATAATATGCTTTGGTCAGAATTTGTCTTTCAGTTTATACAAGAAGTTCCAAAGCTAGAATGAGTGGTATTCAGATAGAAGTACCTCCAAGTCTGAATAGGAGGATAAGCGGATGGAAGGACAGATGATGTGTCTACTGAAGGCATAGTTAATATGCCGAAACGTAACGCTATTATTTATTAGTTAATAATATGCTTTGGTCAGAATTTGTCTTTCAATTTATACAAGAAGTTCCAAAGCTAGAATGAGTGGTATTCAGATAGAAGTACCTCCAAGTCTGAATAGAAGGATAAGCGGTTGGAAGGACAGATGATGTGTCTAATGAAGGCAAAGTTAATATGCCGAAACGTAACGCTATTATTTATTAGTTAATAATATGCTTTGGTCAGAATTTGTCTTTCAGTTTATACAAGAAGTTCCAAAGCTAGAATGAGTGGTATTCAGATAGAAGTACCTCCAAGTCTGAATAGGAGGATAAGCGGATGGAAGGACAGATGATGTGTCTACTGAAGGCATAGTTAATATGCCGAAACGTAACGCTATTATTTATTAGTTAATAATATGCTTTGGTCAGAATTTGTCTTTCAATTTATACAAGAAGTTCCAAAGCTAGAATGAGTGGTATTCAGATAGAAGTACCTCCAAGTCTGAATAGAAGGATAAGCGGTTGGAAGGACAGATGATGTGTCTAATGAAGGCAAAGTTAATATGCCGAAACGTAACGCTATTATTTATTAGTTAATAATATGCTTTGGTCAGAATTTGTCTTTCAATTTATACAAGAAGTTCCAAAGCTAGAATGAGTGGTATTCAGATAGAAGTACCTCCAAGTCTGAATAGGAGAATAAGCGGATGGAAGGACAGATGATGTGTCTAATGAAGGCAAAGTTAATATGCCGAAACGTAACGCTATTATTTATTAGTTAATAATATGCTTTGGTCAGAATTTGTCTTTCAGTTTATACAAGAAGTTCCAAAGCTAGAATGAGTGGTATTCAGATAGAAGTACCTCCAAGTCTGAATAGGAGGATAAGCGGATGGAAGGACAGATGATGTGTCTACTGAAGGCATAGTTAATATGCCGAAACGTAACGCTATTATTTATTAGTTAATAATATGCTTTGGTCAGAATTTGTCTTTCAATTTATACAAGAAGTTCCAAAGCTAGAATGAGTGGTATTCAGATAGAAGTACCTCCAAGTCTGAATAGAAGGATAAGCGGTTGGAAGGACAGATGATGTGTCTAATGAAGGCAAAGTTAATATGCCGAAACGTAACGCTATTATTTATTAGTTAATAATATGCTTTGGTCAGAATTTGTCTTTCAATTTATACAAGAAGTTCCAAAGCTAGAATGAGTGGTATTCAGATAGAAGTACCTCCAAGTCTGAATAGGAGAATAAGCGGATGGAAGGACAGATGATGTGTCTAATGAAGGCAAAGTTAATATGCCGAAACGTAACGCTATTATTTATTAGTTAATAATATGCTTTGGTCAGAATTTGTCTTTCAGTTTATACAAGAAGTTCCAAAGCTAGAATGAGTGGTATTCAGATAGAAGTACCTCCAAGTCTGAATAGGAGGATAAGCGGATGGAAGGACAGATGATGTGTCTACTGAAGGCATAGTTAATATGCCGAAACGCAACGCTATTATTTATTAGTTAATAATATGCTTCGGTCAGAATTTGTCTTTCAATTTATACAAGAAGTTCCAAAGCTAGAATGAGTGGTATTCAGATAGAAGTACCTCCAAGTCTGAATAGAAGGATAAGCGGTTGGAAGGACAGATGATGTGTCTAATGAAGGCAAAGTTAATATGCCGAAACGTAACGCTATTATTTATTAGTTAATAATATGCTTTGGTCAGAATTTGTCTTTCAATTTATACAAGAAGTTCCAAAGCTAGAATGAGTGGTATTCAGATAGAAGTACCTCCAAGTCTGAATAGGAGGATAAGCGGATGGAAGGACAGATGATGTGTCTAATGAAGGCAAAGTTAATATGCCGAAACGTAACGCTATTATTTATTAGTTAATAATATGCTTTGGTCAGAATTTGTCTTTCAATTTATACAAGAAGTTCCAAAGCTAGAATGAGTGGTATTCAGATAGAAGTACCTCCAAGTCTGAATAGGAGGATAAGCGGATGGAAGGACAGATGATGTGTCTACTGAAGGCAAAGTTAATATGCCGAAACGTAACGCTATTATTTATTAGTTAATAATATGCTTTGGTCAGAATTTGTCTTTCAATTTATACAAGAAGTTCCAAAGCTAGAATGAGTGGTATTCAGATAGAAGTACCTCCAAGTCTGAATAGGAGGATAAGCGGATGGAAGGACAGATGATGTGTCTACTGAAGGCAAAGTTAATATGCCGAAACGTAACGCTATTATTTATTAGTTAATAATATGCTTTGGTCAGAATTTGTCTTTCAATTTATACAAGAAGTTCCAAAGCTAGAATGAGTGGTATTCAGATAGAAGTACCTCCAAGTCTGAATAGGAGGATAAGCGGATGGAAGGACAGATGATGTGTCTACTGAAGGCAAAGTTAATATGCCGAAACGTAACGCTATTATTTATTAGTTAATAATATGCTTTGGTCAGAATTTGTCTTTCAATTTATACAAGAAGTTCCAAAGCTAGAATGAGTGGTATTCAGATAGAAGTACCTCCAAGTCTGAATAGAAGGATAAGCGGTTGGAAGGACAGATGATGTGTCTAATGAAGGCAAAGTTAATATGCCGAAACGTAACGCTATTATTTATTAGTTAATAATATGCTTTGGTCAGAATTTGTCTTTCAATTTATACAAGAAGTTCCAAAGCTAGAATGAGTGGTATTCAGATAGAAGTACCTCCAAGTCTGAATAGGAGGATAAGCGGATGGAAGGACAGATGATGTGTCTACTGAAGGCAAAGTTAATATGCCGAAACGTAACGCTATTATTTATTAGTTAATAATATGCTTTGGTCAGAATTTGTCTTTCAATTTACAGATCTAAGATGTTGCGCACGATGTACTTAATGATTGACATCTAAGATCTAAAACAATGATTGAGATCTAAGATATACCTAATATTGGGCAAGAGTCGTGAAATTTCTCGTCTCGAAAACGCGACAAGAATTGTCACATTTCTAGTCTTTTGTCCAATTTCTTGGACACCACCACAAAGAACGTAATCAAGTGACGGAAGTGAGATCCAACTGCTACAGAACAGAATGTGCTTTTTCGCTGCAAAGTATGAACTGTAGCACAACACAAAATGTATCTTTGTTCTAAATAGCACACTCATGAAAAAAAAAAAAAAAAAAAAAAAAAAAAAAAAAAAAAAAAAAAAAAAACTCTGTAAGACTCCAATGGTGGCTGACTGGTTTATACCACTTAATGTGTTAAGACATATATGATGGAAATCATTTTCTATTATCGAAATATCAATTATAAAAAAAAGACAGAATGCTGCTCGTAACCGTCTGGTTTGGAATGTTCATATGCTGCAGTTACACTCTTACAATTAAATGAATTAGTGACCATTTTAAGCAGAAAAGATTCCGTTTCAATTTTCGACTGATCTAAACCTTCGTTTTAGGCAACCTGCTTTGCTTTTCAATGAAGAGCGACTGTTTAATACTTTTTTTTTTTTTTTTTTTTTAAATGGACGTCGACCCAAGCAGCTGAGACGGATTAAATCTTTCTTCGATTTACAAGTTCGATGTTAGCTTTCGTTGTTTGAAATCAGTTGTGGTCATCAGTGAAGCAGGGTTATCTAACACACAGGGGTTAACGTCAAAAAGGTAAAACAAAATTTCACATCATTTTTACTATTGTTGAACACAGATAGAAAGAAAAACAAGTGCCTATAACTTGTGATAAACTCACACAAGCAGAGCTCGGAAAGTTTTCTTCTGACCTAGATCTCAAAGCGTAAACTACAGCCACTTCTTAAGGCTAGAAATGCAAAACAAGAAAAAACTACATGCCATAAATTTAGAATTATAGATATATTGTAACGAATTAAGAAGCAAACGAAAAATTATATCGATTTTAGTAACTAACTCCATGGTCGATGGAACCCGAAGGTTCAATGCCACATTCACAAAAGCTCTCCACCGATTTCTATTCTTAGCCAACTGGATCCAGTTTCTATTTTGTATTACTATTTCTGAGAGATCCATCTTAATATTGGCCTCCCATCTGCGCCTAGCTCTTATCAATGTTCATTTAATGATTGGTCTTCCAGTTAAGACTTTGAAAGCGTTTCTACTTTTTTCCATCCTGGCTACATGGCCTGCCTACCAGTCTCCCCTAAATTTGATGACCCTAACATATTTGGTAAACCGTATAAATTGCGTAGTTTCTCATTATGAAGTTTCCGCCATTCCCCATTCCCGTTCCTCTTGAGTTCGAATATTCGTCTCAGAATCTTGTTCTCAAATACTTTCAATCTACGTTTTTCCCTCAGAGCTAGCGACCATGTTTCGCAACCACCTAGAACAACAGGCATGATTATTGTTTTATGTATTTTAATTATCGATTTTAGAAACAATGAAATTTTGAGTGTTTTAAGTATATTAATTAAATGGGAAATTTAAATCTGAACTTACTAAATATATCTTGATGATTTTCGAAGGTTATTCTAGCCATCAATACAAGTTGACGAAATTACTTTTATTACACGTTATTATTAAATATTCTGCCTTTTGACAAGTCCTGGTACTAACGAGTTATTTATTTATTTTTTTTTTAATTTTAAATTTTAGGTCTGAGCCTGGAAATTTCCTTTACGTTTCTCGATGTCCACTTTCCGTTTTAACTCCTGATATTTTCTTAATTTTTTAAAGTATCATTCAGCTGTGTTCTTGTTTCTACTTCTCGCTCTCTTTCTATGGCGATATGAAGAAAATTTCTTCGCAAGGTGTGTCCAATCCAATTGGCTTTCCTACGAAGGATTCTAGCTAAAAGCGTCCTCTTCTCTCCTATCCGTTTTAAAAACATCTCCGTTTCTTTCTCTCTCTGTCTCTTTTATCTTCTCCATTTTCATCCAACACAACATTTCGAAGCTCTGTAAATATTTCTACTCTAACTTCCTTAATGTGCAAGTCTCTGAACCATACAGTTCAGTACTCTCTCTCTCTCTCCTGACCAACTTATTCCTTAGTTCAATATTAAGCCTGGTAATTAAGGCTTATCTTTGCTTCTTTAATGCTTCTTTGGCTATGGACATTCTTGGCCTGATCTCTTTTCTCGTCAAAGTACTTCCCAGCTACTTCAAATTCTCGATCTCTTCAAGTTCTTTTTTCCTATACCATATAAATTCGATTGTTACGATTTGAAATTGTTACAAAGTTACTAGCGGAACCTGCACTCTGTACACAGCGCATCATTCGCATATGAGCATCAATCTCCTTGTCATTCTTCACGACATCTGTACATGTCTCTTTACAGACACAAGTGAAAGCCTTCTTGATAAAAATCGCAAGGGGTATCATAAAGGGGGGATATTTTCGATTATTTCTTTTTTCAATATCTTGCACTGTTTGCAAAATTTGAACCTACTTCCGGCTGGAGTTTCTAGTTCATGTATGATTAGCGTTTTTCCTTCTTCAATACAGTATGTAATAAGCAAATACATTACATATACAGTTAATTGTAATGTCAATGATATATGGTGTTCACTGCGCAAAACACTGCAAATAATAAAGATTCATCTTAGACTGGAGGAATTCGTTTTTCATTATTTGGCCATGAAACAAACGCCTGAGAGATATACAACCCCTGTATACAACCATGTGGTGTTGGAATGTATAACTCGTATGATATGGTGCTTTTTTAAAAAATTCGAAACTTTCAGTGTGCCACCAAAAATGTAATAAAGAAAAAACGCACATATTTTCTTAAATATTCAATTAGAACTGGGCAATCTACAAAAGAATTGGAATCGGCCAGCGAAAACATGTTTCTAGCACTTGTGGTTTTCGAGATCTCATTGTCGAAAAGATTGGAAACAAACAAACATATAAACCTAGCAGTTTAATATATAGATTATATTGTCTCATATAATTTTGTAATGTAAAATTAAGACGATAACAGGAGACACATACGTTGCAACAATTTACAGTGTATATATATTAAGAAACTTAGAAAGAACGAACTTTTTGGACGCAACACACACACAAGTTCATTACAGCCAGTCGACTAGTTGGAGATTAAAAAAAAAAAAACCTCATTTCACTGCAACGTTTTCGTTTAACAGAGCATGAAACCTCCTAAAGAGAAATTTATATGTCCTATGTGTGAGAGAAAGAGAGGGAAGAAAATCTCCATATGTAATATTTAAACAGAAAAATGCGATGGAAATGCTTGGAACGAGACAGGAATTGTTTGTAAAGCTTACTTTGCATAGACAAGAAAAAAAAACTTTTTCCTCTCCTTTATCTGTTTTTCTTTTCTTTTTTCTTTGTTTTTAATGAATATGTAAGAAATTAACATGTCACTTTCAACTCTTATCATATAACTCACTCTCCCTTTCAAAGACCGTTAGCCACTTGGATTTATCAACTGTAAACATAACAGCACTTATGAAACACTTCATGCTTAAAAATAAAATGAAATCTTGAGCTTAAGGTTTCGCTTTACCACATATAGAAGCGATAGTCAACTAGTTTTTTCCTTTACAGTATTTTTAACCAGTAGAATCCGTTCTCCGCACGGAGAGGATACGTTTCATTTTGGACATCAAGTACTAATAGGGGCTAAATTTGGATGTAAACGGCATTGAAAGTGTCACTGTACAAGTCAGCGACCCAGAAAACATTAAATTCGACACTAATATCGGTCATTTACGATCATTTTTAAATATCTTCCCCTCCTCTAAGTTGTACCGTGAAAGAGTGTTGTATGAACATATATTTACTGTTATTTTTTTTTCTTTTTCTTTTTCTTATTTTGTTTATCACCTTCGATGCACCTCCCCTCTTAGCAGTACTTACCTGGAATGTCACTGTACATAGTGTATATAAAGGTTCGGGGTTCGATTATAAGTTAGTGTATTTTATAGTTGTTATATTATTTTTGAAGTCAATGTTAATATTGTATAAAAGACGAATCTTTATTCTTTAAGCTATTGATAATGTGCCAGCCAAGAACAGGATGTAGGGTCACTGAAGGGTCACACATATGTGATGATAGTGTATGTACTTTCAAAATACTCTCTTTTGTAATGGTTTCTTTTCAAGGAAGTATGATAATGTACGCGCGTGTACATCACGCAGTGAGAGTATGGATTACTAAGTCCAGTTTCAAAGTCTGTATGATAGGTCTCCACGTGCGTCCACGTGTCGACCTAAACTCATGTGATGATTCGATCTTTGTGCTTACGATAGTTTTATATACTAGTTGCTATACAAGGCTTGGCACATTCCAGGAAGACATCTTCGCGTTATTAGTATATTCTTTGCGGTCTGTATCTTAGGGACTTGTATTTAAATAGTAAATAGTATCTTAATACTTTATATATATATCTTTACATGTAACTAGAATCTTGGAACAATATATATATACATCTTCGAATTCATATATTTTTGTATTTCGTCGTATCTAGTGTTTCCAATCTCTATCTAAAGTGGAACTTTAATAATTTTACTGAAAGAACAGTTAGTGAGATTTTGTAGTTGTTTGTTGTGGAACTTGTAACTTTCATTTTTCTTATTAACTTCAATAAACTTCTCACGCCTACCAAAAAGAGATCCTATTTTATTTGAAGAAAAGAAAGAACCTGCGCGAGACGCAAACGTCAATCATACAACAGGAAAATAAAGTGGTGGCAGCTAGGCAGGATCTCAACCGAAGTACTCGAAGTTCGATTCCAGTGCACGTTCCACAGTTACCAAGTTGAACATTCATCATTGTAGTCAGAGTTCGTTCTTCGACACGAAGCTGATACGTTTTAAAATATCGTTACGTCCAGATACAGACCGCACTTCGTCGACAACACCTTTTTTACTGTGAGTGCAAGAAGCTTGCCTGTACAAGGTGTAGCGGATACCTCGGCGTATACACCGTTCCAGTGTTCCAGTTTTATTGCATCCAGTTCCAGAGATCCAGTAAGCAGTACCATTCTCAAGTGTGGCTGGTCCCAATTGAGCAACATTCCAAGCCGAGATCTTGTGGAAATCCAGAGGCCTCATCTTTAAACCAACATCAGGAAAGTACCAGGATCGACGCCAGCAGCACCCCCCATCACAGGAAATTCAAGGTTGGTTACAATTTTCATTGCTTGTTTGAACTTCCAAAATTTTCAAGTGTTACGCCTGGAGATAGAAAAGATTTGTTCTTTGGTTACCGCGGTTGTTGTTTACTTGTGAAGTGAATAACGTAAAATCAAGACAAGAACAGTCTAGGATAGAAGGCTTTAGTATTCACCGTTCCTCTAGGGAAGGATTAAAATATATTTCATTCGTTTAATCTTGGGAATACTTGGCAAAACAGAAGGTGTAAGAAAGGTATTGTCGCTAACAAAATTTTTGTAAATTTAAATTGTATAGTTTAACGTAAGTACTAATTGCCAATGGCTACCACTGGTAGTGCTGATTCTTCTGATACAGAAGTAGAGTATTGTAGTGTGTCAGAAGCACTAAAGTTAATTTCGGTACCATTTTCGGGAAAAAGAGAAGCATTAGAAGAATTTCTGTCTAATGTAGATGCTGCTTTTGAATTGGTTGACCCAGCTAAGCATAGTACCCTTTTGAAATTTGTTAAAGCAAAAATAACTGGGGATGCTAGATCTAAATTGTTAGTTAGAAAAACCACTACTACGTGGGAAGCTGTTAAACAAATATTAATAGAAAATTATTCCATTAGACGAACTATTGATTTTTATGCATGCCAGCTTTTTAGTGCTAGACAAACCAAAGCTGATTCAATTGCTTCATGGGCAAGTAAAGTAGACACTCTTCAGAGTCAATTACGCGAAGCCGTTGCTCGTGTTATAGATGCATCTAAATTGCCAGGAGCTATAGCACTTGTTGAAATTTTAGCTAAAGCAAGTTTTATTCAGGGGCTAACAAATGACAGAATTCAGATGATTGTAAGATCCAAAAGCGATGATGATACATCCTTAGGATATATTATCGAACTCGCTCTAGAAGAAGAAACACAGATCACTTCCCACACTTCTCTCCCCTTTCCAAATGTAAATAGTAAGAAAGCTCAAAAGAAAGAATTAGTATGTTACCTATGCCATAAGCCTGGTCACACCAAAGCTCAATGCAAATTACAGAAAAGAAAGGAAAGAGGAAATTCTTCTAATCAGTTTATGAAAACGGTACATTTTTGTGAAATTTGTCCTGAGATCGCCGCGAGAGGCACAGGATGTAATAATGGTAATTCTCCTGAGATCGCCGCGAGAGGCACAGGAGGGGTTAATTGTAATTTTTCCGAGAGCGCCGCGCGAGGCACGGAAGGTTATAGCAATTGTTTGCATGTTGCTAGTAAGGTAAATACTAGTGGAAATACTAGTAGAGTAAATACTAGTGGAAATGAGAGAATTTGTGATAAAGAACAAAGTTCTCTGCATTTTAATGATGTGAAAGCCTGCAGTAGTCAGTTGTGCTCAAGTTGTAATGGTCAGGGAAACCGCAAATGGATGTAAATGAGCAACCTGTTTGCATTTCAGATAACACGAAGGGTTGCATAGTAACAAATCAAGAAGAAGGTACTATTACGGCATTCATTAAAGAATTGCATGCTGATGCAACTTTTCTCTTAGATACAGGCAGTGATTTAAGTCTTTGGCAAATCCATGCACTTCCATGCAGTTTTAGAAAGAATATTGATACAACACAAACTGTGACATTGAAAGGATTAAACAATGTTAAAACTAGGTCACTAGGTACTATTTATCTAACGTTAGTGATAAAAGGAGTAGAATTCTCACATAAATTTCATGTTATTTCGGAAGGATGCTTATCAGAAGACAGACACATTCTTGGTCGTGATTTTTTGAAACAAAAAAATTGTTTGTTAGAATTCCATCCTCCCCCTCCTCCTCCCTTGTCAACACAAGCTTGCCAGAAACTTGACCTTAAGGGCAGCGATAAGCTTATACTACCGTTGACATATAGTATTCCAGCTCGATGCGAGAAGCTAGTTTTTGTTCCCACAAACAGCACAGGAATTGGAATTGTAGAAAAACGAGAGATTAAACCGGGTGTTTTTCTTTCTTCTTGTTTGACAGTAGCGAAAGAAAATAAATGCATAGCTAGTGTGTTAAATGTGAATTCTTCAGTAGAGAATATAACTTTAGATCCGATAGAGTTAGAGAAATTAGAAGAAAACCATGTTTTAAATATTCAATGTGAAAAAGACAGGGTTCCACAAAAGTCAAATTCAGAAAGTTTAACTGAACGTTTAAAATTACTTCATAAGCTTTTAAGGCTAGGTCATTTACCACCCAAAGAAAAAGAAAGTATACTTGAACTTTGTGATGAATTCAATGATGTTTTCTTTCTACCAGGAGACAAACTAACTGCTACAAATGTTCTTGAACATGAAATTATTATTGATCCCAAACATGTAGGCAAAATTGTTAACAAAAAGAATTACCGAGTGCCAGAATGTCATAAGGAAGAGTTAAATAGACAAATAGAAGAGTTGTTAAAACAAGACATTATAGAAGTTTCAACTTCTCCTTGGAACAGTTCTATTTTCCTTATTCCAAAGAAACTCGATGCATCAGGAAAACAGAAATATAGACTAATAGTCGATTATCGATCTGTCAATGATCTATGTGTCCATTCATCCTTTCCGTTACCTAACATAGACGACATTTTGAGTAATTTAGCCAATGCGCGTTACTTTTCCAGTTTAGATCTCCATAGCGGGTACCATCAATGCTATATTAGGGAAAAGGATAGACCTATAACTGCGTTCAGTACACCTGAAAATCATTATCAATTCAAGCGACTTGCTTTCGGTCTGGCGACAGCACCGGCCACTTTTCAAAGATTGATGAATACAGTGTTAGCAGGGCTGACAGGTACGAGTTGTTTCATCTACCTGGATGATTTAGTGGTCTTCTCTAGTTCTTTAGAAGAGCATAATAGTAGATTACGTGAGATTTTGCGAAGATTTCGCAAAAGCAATTTGCAGTTAAGTGTAGATAAGACTGAATTTTTGAAGCCAGAATTAACATACTTAGGACATGTCATTACACCTAACGGAGTAAAACCAGATCCAAGATTAGTGGAGAAAGTTCAGAACTTTCCTGTTCCTCAGAATAAGAAACAAATTAAGGGATTTCTAGGACTTACTGGATATTATAGGAAATTTCTAAAAGACTACAGTAAAATTGCTTTACCCTTAACGTCCTTATTAAAAGAAGACGTCCAGTTTTCTTGGGGAATCAAACAACAAGTTGCATTTGATTCTCTTAAAGAGAAATTGACAACTCCTCCGATTTTGCAGTATCCTGATTTTAAAAAGCCTTTTATAATCACATCGGATGCTTCGGCATTTGCCTGCGGAGCTATTCTCTCACAGGGTGAAATAAACAAAGATCTTCCAATTGCGTATGCTAGTAGAGTTTTCAATAAAGCAGAGAGATCGTACTCAGCGACTGAACGGGAACTGGCGGCTCTAGTGTGGGCTAGCAAAGTTTTTAGACCATACATTTACGGAACAAAAGTAACTTTTGTCACAGATTGCAAGCCACTAACGTGGGTTTTTAGAGTACAAAATCCGACATCTAGACTTTTGAAATGGAGAATACTTTTAGAGGAATATCAATACGAAATTGTGTATAAGAAAGGAAGCTTAAATACAAATTCTGACGCCTTGTCACGAATGTATTCTTTAGATGTTATTGAAGAAGAAGATAGGGTATCAAATTGTGATTCACAACAGAAAGAAAAAGCTGAAGCTTTAGACTTAGAAACGAAAAACAAAATTTTAGAAGAGTTTCATACTCAAATTCTAGGTGGACATATAGGAATGAATAGGTGTTACGAAAAGATTAGGAAGTACCTTTCTTTAAATAATATTGACATTAAAGAATGGCCAAAACTGAAGGAAGATGTTGAAGATTACATAAAAGGGTGTGAAATATGTCAAAAGAATAGAAACACACAACAAAAGGTAAAAATGAAGATGGTAATAACTGACACGCCCAGTACAGTTTTTGAAAAGGTCTCGTTAGATTTAGTCGGGCCTCTCCCAGAAACTCTAGAACACAGAAACAAATATTTATTGACTGTACAAGATAACCTTTCAAAATTTGTTATTGCAATTCCCATCCCTTCTCAAGATGCTGATACAATCAGCAAAGCCTTTGTCGAGAATGTAGTGCTAAAATTTGGCATTCCACACAGTATATTGTCTGATTGCGGAAGTAATTTCTTAAGCGATGTCTTCACGCGTATTTGTAAATTGTTACAAATAGAAAAACTACATACAACCCCATACCATCCGGCATCGAATGGTAGTATAGAAAAATTCCATCAGTCTTTAAAATTTTTCTTGCGATGTTATGTGGCAGAAAATCAGAATAATTGGGACGAATTAGCAGCATATGCTACTTTCTGTTATAATACCACTCCTCATAGTTCCACTCAATACACTCCCTTCGAACTGTTATTCGGGAAACCTGTAAATGTACCAGGTGTATTACAAAGAAAACCTTCTGAAGTTGTATACAATTACGATGATTATGTAAAACAGTTGAAACACAAATTGCAGGAGATGCACGGATTAGCTAGAGCAAACCTCATTGACAAAAAGGAGAAAAGTAAAGAATATTATGATAGAAACGAAAACGAATGCATTTTTCAGAAAGGAGATAAAGTGTTATTATATGATGAGTCAGTCCGCCGCGGCAGATCAAAGAAACTTGACAGTCTGTGGCGCGGACCGTACGATATAATTCGAACAAAAGGTGTAAACTGTACCTTAAAGGTTGGCAAACAAGAGATGACTGTGCATGCCAATAGATTAAAGATGTATTATTAAGTAACTCAAATTCTTCATGTTATCTTGTAAAAAAAAAAAAAAGTAAGGAAAAGTAAAATAACGTTTCTATATTTACAGGGTCGTTCAAAATGATAGGACTTAAACCTATCCTACTGGTTTCTCTTATATGTAGTAGTCTAGAGCTTGGAGCACGCATAAAGAAATTTGAAAATACAGCAGGTATTTATTATGACTCTTTAGGAGAGGTTCAGTTATATAATACTTACTGGCAATTGGTCTCTTACGTTAACTTAACTAAGCTAGATATAAGCTTTCGTAAATTGGAAACTTACGTAGATAGGACACAGAACCTGTGTAGACACTCAGTGGTGAAATCAAATAAAACAAGTTGTGCTACAGTGTTCGTAAATCAAGTTTTGACTAAGGTATCTGATATCAAAGAGGTTAAGGAAATAATAAAAGAAGTAACAAAAATTTCTTCGCAAGAAAGTAGAAGAAAACGAGGGTTAATAGATGGTATTGGTCACCTTGCTAAATTTCTATTTGGCACCTTAGACGATGAAGATGCCAATTATTACACTCAAAAAATCAATAAATTAGAAAAAGAACAGTTAGATTTCTTGAAATTGAGTAAAGAGCAGATGACTATTGTTAAATCTACCCTACAAGGTATTAATAATACTCTTCACACAGTAGAGACTAACGAAAATATTTTGAGTCAAGGTTTAGAACATATAACTAAAGAGATATCAAAAAGAGAGAGACATTTAAACGAAGCATTTTTGGATTTAAATTTAAAATACACAATAAATGAACATATCGCAAAAGTTGAAAGGTATTTAAGAGATTTAAAGGATCAGTATGAAATTGTTTTGCAAGCAATTTTAAATGCACAGAAAGGTGTATTACAGCCTCACATAATCACTCCTTATCAAATAATCCAACATTGGAAGGCTAGTCAAAGTGACCTCCATAGTGCGTTATCTTTACCAATTGGGACAAGTACTAGGAATAGTTACTTGTTATTGAAAATAATAAACTTAGATGTGTTTATCAATAATGGAATATTAGCCTATGTAATTCGTCTCCCTTTGACAGATTCCATTCGTTATCTAGTATATAAGTTAACTCCCTTCCCCACTAAAATAAAGAATACGACAAATAAATTTGTTTTTATTCAACCTGAAAAACCTTACCTTTTAGTTGATTCAATTAAACAATATTACGCAAAAATGACTGAAATTGAGTTCAATAAATGTAAGATTCTTAAACAAGATTGGTTTTTGTGTAAACAAACGTTTCCTATCTTGTCTAGTCATATAAATCAAGAGTGTGAAATGAAATTATTACAATATGTTCATTATGTTCCCATGGATTGTAATAAACATGTGATACAAATTGATCATTGTATATTCGTAACCTTAAATAATAATGAGTGGATTTTTGCTGCTCCACAGGAAGAGAAAATGACAATATTATGTAATGGATTTGAACCTTATGATTTAATTCTAACAAATTCAGGTATTATTCATCTAGATAATAATTGTAAAGCTTATGGTTTGAAGGCGATCCTCCAAACACAAACATGGTATGAAACCAATGTTACAGGTAAAGACTTTACTCCGAAATTAAATCTTACTGATAATTGTTGTGAAATATTAAATTCTCATATATACTTGGAAGATATGCAAATTAATCTACCTATTCAACATGTAATTAATTCGGTTAGTGACTTAAAGGTAGCAAGCCATAAAATTCAGGAAGTAGAAAAGAAAATAGATGATGAACAATGGAAACTACTTCATTCCGAAAAGGTAACTCATCTCTCTTGGTTTTCATATCTTGGTACAGTTTTGTTAGTTCTCATATTAATATTTTGTTGTTGTTACCGATGTAAATGTTTTCGCTTTTTCAAAAGGTATTTTGATGATGATAGTTGTTGTAAACAAATATGCATTAAACCTTTTATTATTACCAAAATAAATCAAAAACAAGATACCACTGAGCCTGTAGTCATGTCAAGAATTGCTGAGCAGCTTACTGAGGTTACAGATGAGTTACAGGTAGCTGTTCCCCCTAAGAAAAGTCCTAATCTACGTAAGGAAAGGTAAAAAAAAAAAAATCTTTTTAATGTTTCATATCAGACTGTGAATTTTCAGTATCCAAATTCGCAACCAAATTCGCAATTTGATATGAAAATTCAAAAAAGGAGGGAGGTGTTGTATGAACATATATTTACTGTTATTTTTTTTTCTTTTTCTTTTTCTTATTTTGTTTATCACCTTCGATGCACCTCCCCTCTTAGCAGTACTTACCTGGAATGTCACTGTACATAGTGTATATAAAGGTTCGGGGTTCGATTATAAGTTAGTGTATTTTATAGTTGTTATATTATTTTTGAAGTCAATGTTAATATTGTATAAAAGACGAATCTTTATTCTTTAAGCTATTGATAATGTGCCAGCCAAGAACAGGATGTAGGGTCACTGAAGGGTCACACATATGTGATGATAGTGTATGTACTTTCAAAATACTCTCTTTTGTAATGGTTTCTTTTCAAGGAAGTATGATAATGTACGCGCGTGTACATCACGCAGTGAGAGTATGGATTACTAAGTCCAGTTTCAAAGTCTGTATGATAGGTCTCCACGTGCGTCCACGTGTCGACCTAAACTCATGTGATGATTCGATCTTTGTGCTTACGATAGTTTTATATACTAGTTGCTATACAAGGCTTGGCACATTCCAGGAAGACATCTTCGCGTTATTAGTATATTCTTTGCGGTCTGTATCTTAGGGACTTGTATTTAAATAGTAAATAGTATCTTAATACTTTATATATATATCTTTACATGTAACTAGAATCTTGGAACAATATATATACATCTTCGAATTCATATATTTTTGTATTTCGTCGTATCTAGTGTTTCCAATCTCTATCTAAAGTGGAACTTTAATAATTTTACTGAAAGAACAGTTAGTGAGATTTTGTAGTTGTTTGTTGTGGAACTTGTAACTTTCATTTTTCTTATTAACTTCAATAAACTTCTCACGCCTACCAAAAAGAGATCCTATTTTATTTGAAGAAAAGAAAGAACCTGCGCGAGACGCAAACGTCAATCATACAACAAGAGGAATAAAAAAAAAAAAAAATCCCAGGTCCGAACCTCATCTATGTGGCAAATTTGATCGAGTTCGGTCTCGTGGTTCAAGAGTTAAGTAACAAACATAGTGATTTTCCTTTATATGTCTATTAATAAATTATTCGACTTTATACTAGATTACCATCTTTATTTTGGCCTACCCAAAGGTATCTTTCCTGTAAGCCTGATGACTACACACACTACATGCACATTACCAATGGAAATGATGTATGCCACTTATCCTATGACGTATCGACTTTATTCTGTGTTCATTTAGTGGTGAATTTCCGTTGAATTCGTGTTTACCTTCCATCGGGGCTATTATCACGTTAACATGCTGTCTGCTCCATATGAATGTTCCGTCTACTTTACTGACAAGGAACGGACATGGCCCTGACATTCGAATCAAACGTAGTCCATTCGATAAGCATAACAAAGATATGTTCATGTACAAAAAAATTAGGTGCCATGGACAACGGAGTAAGTCCCTGGGTTCCCATGCAGCAAAGCCATGCACTCTAGCCAGTACACTGAGGAGGCGAAGATTAAGAGAGTTGCGTTTCAACATGTAATAACAGCTAATTCTTCTTACTTCCTGCACTTATACATTAAAAAGTCATTAACTGCAGTATTTTTTTCGGATAATCTCTGGAGCGTTACTGATCATATTAGTAGAATATAAACACTCTCTCCAAATGCTATCGCAATCTTTCAAGAGATTAGGGCGACGAACTGAATACAATCGGAGACTTCTTTCCACCCAGGCCTCCGCCTTTTACGTTATGAATTACTTTCGACATACTTCGATGCACTTTTGCAGATACAATAGGTTTCACTTTTCAAATTTCAGCAAATGCCTCTCACTCCTGCAAAGCCGGATGTTAAAGTCTTGATAAAAACTGTGAAATTATCAACAAAAAGAAATTATTGTAAAAAAACAATCAATTTCGTGACTAACAAATTTCTTCCACCTCCTCTTTTATTAGATGCAATCATTCTTTTCTTGCGGAAGATAAAGTGTTACAGAAACATTTCTTGATGTATGCTATTATTTGGGTGTGTTCGAAGGCGACTATCCCCTTCCCCGACACACACAAACACAATGCATCAGGATTAATTGGAATGATTTACATCGCCGCATCATTCAGCTGCGTCCTCACTTTAATTTAGTCCCTTCTTAATTATCTGGAAATTCTCGTCGTGAGAAACAACATCCTGTTTACCACGGAGCACGTGCGATAAACGTTCACGACAATGAAACCTTATGAACTGCAGCACTAACAATATATCAGGCTCTGCTTCGTACTATCATGGCCTCCGTTAATAAACTAAAACAGGCTATAGTACTACCTAGTGCTTTTATAAATAATTCAGGATGTCCGTAATTTAACTGGATAAAGTATTGTAATCAAATCATTACTTGAAATAATATTAAAAACTCCTTACTGTGTTTCATTATGCAACTCAAAACATTTTTCGTCAAGTAGACTTTGTGATGGACAAATACCGTTTATGTGGGTTTTCTCGGGGTTCTCCTGTTTCCTTCCACTTTCTTCATACCCTCATTTAATTTATTTCTCATCATTATTGTTTCCTTTAGCTTACACGGTATAGTCGTGGAACGTTAACTGAAAGATTCAATTTCATTTTCATTTCAAAACATTTTGTCGACATGTGTCGTAAAAATATGAACATTGTATAAGGGCCACAACAAATAATACTTACAAAATGTACGTGCAGAGAAGACCGGAGAAAATCAGACATGTGTCGTAACACCGAGGGACCACTTTTCTTTCTGTTGTGTATAGGCAAAATGGAATCTCGAGGAGAAGAAGAAGAAAGCTACGTGCGTTCTTTGTCTTATGAAACCAAGTCTCCAACGCAATAGTGAATTTAACACGGTGCCGGGGGCCTAGCCTCAGAGTTTTTTGAGTGACAAAAATAATTTAAGCTATTATTATTTTTCTGAAAGTTTACTATAAACTCATTATATACCTATCACAGTCAGAGTACTGCCTGCCCCTCCCCACAGTTTGTATCTTCTAGATTCGCCTCTGCCGAAATGTTTTGAAGTACATACAGAGTGGCCCAAAAGTAGGTCATGATATTTTATATAATTTACTTACTGTTATCCATACAGGTATTGATTTAGTTTCTTCCTTATTTGTTCTTAATCTATTTTCCCTTATACCTTAAGCTCGGAACAAATAAAAGCAAATTCATTCATTATCTTAATCAATTAAAATGTCATACTTGGTTGATGCTGGTCTGTATACCTACTTTTGGGCCACTGTGTAGTAAAAATGTAACATTTGAGTTGTTTTTTTTTTTTTTTTTTTTGGTATCATTTCGCGTAATATTTTAATTACAGTTGTTATGCTAGTGAACAATTTATGGACTAACTGTGTATCTCACTGACTCTACTAGAATATTATCGTAGAATTTTAATTAAATTACATCAAAAAAATGAAAATTAAGAAATGCTGCCATATTCGAATTAGTGCTGGGCACAAAAACCGGTTCTTCGGTTTTCGGTTTTTCACCGGCTCCGGTTTCGGTTTTCTTCAAAACCGGTTCCACTTTTTTTCAAAAGTTCTTCTATTTCTGACCAAAATAGTGTTTCGTTGTTCTCTGGAAACCGATTCCGCTTCCACAGAAATAATTTTTTGTTTTTTCCAAAGGTTTTGCCCGAAACTGATTTCGGTGAAAACCGTTTGGAGAAAACCGAAATGTCGGTTTTTCGGATTTCGGTTTTTATAGAAACCGGTTTTGCCCATCCCTAATTCGAATATTCTAACAATTTATAAAACAACTTTGTCTATATCTAACACATCTTCAGTTAAAATCAAACACCATTATTTAACTGCCATAATTAGCAGATCAAATGCCGCGAATTCAGAAGCTTCTATCTCTTATAGTCCTCAGGTAACGTCTTTGTTTGGATATAGCCACTATCTGTCTTAATGCCCTTCAGTCCTTTTGTTACATCTCTCAGCATATATATCTTCATCAAACAATGTTCCAACCATTTTTTATACTTCTTTTTAATTATACCCAACGTTGTTTTTTCCTTCCTTACTACTCCTAGCACTGTCGAATTTGTTTTTCTTTCGATCAAACTGATTTTCTCCAGTCTCCTCTACACCTACATTTTGTAAGTCTTATTTGCTGTAGCCCTTATTCAATGTCCATGTTTCTGCCCAGAGATGCCGTGGGTCAATGAAAACTTGACCCATGACCTACTAATCCAACTCCCACTGTGATCCACGACCCAACACCTACCAAAACCCATCGTCAAGAACTCTGACCCATGATCCATGCCCTCCTCTCCACTGACTAAAGAGTTTACACTTGCAATAAAACAAGGCTGTGAAATTATCACTGATCGGAGTTTGAATTTCTACGGTCAATCGCTCAAGCACCGCTCTGTTACAAATACCGGTGGATCTAACCATTACGGTGTAAAATGGTAAAGTGTTTGTCATGGGCCATATTGTGTTGAATTTCAATTTAATTATCATAAATAATTATTTCCTCGTTGGATTACAGATACTTTTCAGTGGAAAATAGAAGAAATTTGAAAGCCTCAAATCAAGGTAAAGTAAGCCAATATCAAGGGAAAAAAACTGTAAAATTTAATTGTGTCTTGAAAGCAAAGTATTAAGTCCTATTGCTATTATTACAATTACAAATATCAACATCCACAGGTGCTTGAAGTTATTTTTTCACTTAGATGTACTCATCTCTGGTAAGTAAATAGAAACAAATGAAAAAAGGAACAAATATGGAGGATTTGAAAGTAAACCGTAGACAAATCCACCGATGTTCAGAAGATGCTGTCTACAATGCACTGAGAAGAGTGGATTGGTTCGTCAGAGTCGGTCACAGTGGATGATGGGTGTAGTACGTCACACTGTTGATCCACTCTGTTTCTGTCCTGTAGAGTTCAATACTAAAAACAAAACATTTCAGTCTTTTCACAATAAAATACACTTTTGCTTGATCCTTTCACCCATCCTTGTTTTTAATTCACAGTCGCACTTTATTAATACTAGCTAGGTATTGAAAACTAGTTACATGTTCTAATACCTTCTCTCCATAAACTGCCCCGTTTCAGTTTTTATTGCTTTCATCAGATGGCTACAAAAATACTAGAAACTCGTATTTATCCCAACTAGTAAATTACATTTTAAAATGTGCTTTAAATTATTTCTTTTAAAAAAATATATGAACTAGCACGAACACTCTCGGTTATGCAGCAGCTAACCATTTATCAGCCACTATAATTCAAACCACGCGTGGGGGAGACAGGTTTTGTTAACTGCATCGTTTATCTGTCAAAAGACGCCCAACAGACAACGTTCATTTTCAATGGAACAATATTCGCTGTTGCTGTTGAAAAAAAAAAAAAATACGTGTGCATTGAACACAATTGTCATTATATAGGAAGGACCAGAGAGTGTTGTTAATCCACAATTGCACGAGGCAAAATGCCAAGCGCTCTCAACCCTATACAAACCGGAAACAATGAAACGTGGTTTCCGCCATTACAAAGAGGCGATGACTTAACTTCAAAAAAGGAAGATGCATCGCATTCGGTAGACGTTAAGTACAGTGACCTAATGCTGTTTACCTTTCACCTCGACTACAAGAAATGCAGTTGACAAATCAGGCCTTTACGTTGGCTTAGCCCTAAAATGTTTGAATTCTGGTTGTAATATATGGTATTGCGGTGTAAAAACAATCGTGAGTTATTATATTAGTATTTCACAGGTACAAATCTTATCCGAAACTTCAATCAATTTCTCATTACTTGGTGCCCTTTCTAAATCTCAACTTGACAGTACTTCTAAATTTTGGTTAATCTGGAGTTTATCGTCCCGTTCAGCACCGATGCTGCATGAGATGTAACCCTACTACTCAACATGGGATTATAACCATATGAACCTCCACCGGGGACTGAAGCCGGGTCTCCCACGTTGAAGGCGCGTATAGCCACAAAGGATACGTGTAACTCACCAATGTTACACTTCGTAGAGACTTCTTAAGCTCTCATCCACAGAGCAAACCATAAAAGGACGAGTGAGACTAAGGTCAGGCCTCTCATTTTTTACTTAAGGATCAAACAGCATGCTTCTGTTGATTTAATTTTTCTCGACAAAATATTCACCTACCAGTTTCTCATAGGAAAAGACAGATGATTTGAAATTTAACGTTTGTCTTCGGCACCGGGATTACACGACACTGGGAATAGAGTTTAACGTGGATTCGAACCACATTGAGGTACAACGAGGCTACATATGACATGGAATCCGAATCATTGCAGTGCGTTCGATGCTGTCTCACCAGCAATCCAAACCAGGACCACTAAAAGTACAAGCGCTAACCATTATACCAGTGATATGAACACAAAGAATTGTCCGGGTTTTCCACTCCGAAGGAGCGAATATGATACCTAATCATACAACCACAAACAGCTTTCACATAGCGTAATGTATGAGTATACAAGAGATGATTGACAAAATAGCTGACACTGGAAAAGTACATGGAATGGAAATCAACATTGAAAAATCAGGAGTTACGAGAACATCCCGTGGAATCACCATGGTCAAAGCAGAACAAACAGAACTTAAATAAGGTCGATTACTTCAAATATCTGGGATGTGTTTTGACTAGGGATGGGCAAAACCGGTTTTTTATAAAAATCGGAAACCGGTTCCCAAAAAAAAACAAAATCCGAAAAACCGACATTTCGGTTTTATAAAAAAAACGGTTCGGTTTTTCACCGAAACCGGTTTCGATTTTCTCCAAAACCGGTTCGGTTTTCACCGAAACTGGTTTCGGTGAAAACTTTTGGAAAACACATCAATCTATTTCTGTGGAAACGAAATCGGTTTCCGGAGAACAACGAAACACTATTCTGGTCTGAAATAGAACCAATTTTCAAAAAAACTGAACCGGTTTCGGTTTTCCTGAAAATTGGTTTTTGTGCCACCACTAGTTTTGACGAGACGCTTACTGCACCAAAGAGATCAGGTCAAGAACTGCCACAGCCAAAGAATCAATCAACAAGAAAAGTCTTAATACGTATTGGACTAAGGATGAAGTTGGTCAAGTGCTTTATATGGAGTATTGAACTGTATGGTTCAAAAACTTGGACACTACGGAAGTTAGAGAAGAAATATTAGTTTCGAAATGTGGTGTTGGAGGAAAATCGAGAAGATAAAATGGACAGAGAGAGCAAGAAATGTTTTAAAACGGATAGGAGAGAAGAGGACGCTTCTAGCCACCATTCTTCGTAGAAAGGCCAATTGGACTGGACATATCTTGCGAAGAAATGATCTTCTTCATACCTGTATAGAAGGAAATATGGAAGGAAAGCGAGGAAGGAAGAGCAGAACTGATCGATGATTAAAAAAAAAAAAAAATATTTGGAGTTAAAAGAGGGAGCTGAAGATTAAGAAACATGAAGAAACCTTTTCAGGCCCAAATCTAAAATTAAGAAAAAAAAAAAAAACCTCATTAGTCCCAGGATCTGAGAACAGACAGAATACTTAATAATAATAATAATAATAATAATAATAATAATAATAATAATAATAATAATAATAATAATAATAAACTAGCTGAGCCTGCGCTGTCTACTCAGCACATCATTCTGTTATGACCATGAATCTCCTTCCTACTGTGCATGTCTCCTTATTCACACAAGTAAAAAATAGGAGACTTACAAAGGAAGTGAATTGCTATGTATAGATGTTGGAATGAGTTTGTAGCAAATTTTTAAAAGTAACACAATATCAAGTGAAAGTATTTTTTTTTCTAATAAATCCATATCCGTCCGAGTACGCCTCATTGTGTCTCTTGAGGCCTTTGAAGTTGCCAGCATATAATACGTTTTTTGCCATTCAGATTTAAGCAAAGCGCCTGCAATGTTCGTCAACCCCTCATACGTATCTTCTCTACTGGTTGCCTAACATTGTTTCGGGCTTTAAAAATGTTAATCTTATGGGCTCAAAACGGCCCCTAAAATGTTGAATAGAACAATAACGACAGGATTTTTGAAAGTTTGAATGAGAACTGGACAATCTACACAAAATTTGGAATCGATCAGTGAAAACGGCATGTTTCTACCACTTCTGTTTTTCGAGATCTCATTGTCGAAAGGATATGAACCTAGCATTTTAATATATAGACTAGCTGAACCTGCGCTCTCTACACAGCGTATCATTCACATACGAGCATGAATCTCCTAGCCATTCCACACAACATCTGTACATGTCCCTTTACAGACAAAAGTTACAGACGTCGTGATAAAAATCGGCAAAGGATACTATAAAGGGCAGATTTTTTCGATTATTTTTTCAATATCTCGCACCGTTTGCAAGATTTGAGCCTACTTCCGGTTGAAGTTTCTAATTCATGTATGATCAGTGTTTTCTTTCTTCTTGTATGCAGTATGTAATTAGCAAATGTAATAGGCAAATACATTACATACACAATTAATTATAATGTCGGTTATATATGGTGTTCATTGGGCAAAAGACTCCAAAAATAAAGGTTCATCTTAAACTGGAGAAATTGATATCCTTCCTTTTTTGTTATCATTTGCCTATGAATCAAACGCCTCAGACATATACAATCCCTATATACAACCATGTTGTGTTGGAATGTATAATGCATAGGATATGATGCTTTAGTTTTTTTTTAAATTTCAACATTTCTAGTGTACCCGTAAAAATGTAATAAAGAAATAATGGCCATGTTTTTTTTTAAAAAAAAATATTCAATTAGAACTGGACAATCTATGCAAAATTTGCAATCGATCAGTGAAAACGTAATCTTTCTAGAGTCTGTAGTTTTCGAGATCTCATTGTCGAAAGGATTGACCACAAACATATAAACGTCCACAGCATAAAGTTTAAAAGATATCGGAAGATGGAAGCACAATTCATGTGCATTGATTTTAGAGAAGGCTTATTAAAATACAAAGGCTTTGAACAATAATTTTATATCATAAACTTTTTGAAAAAAGATATAGTTAACTAATTTATTTAAAGTACACATAGTTTAAAATGTCTCTTAAACGTGAAATCTCACATAACCGTAAATGAAAGATTTGAAAGCCAAAGTTATAGGTTGGAGCTTAGGTGCTTTTAACTGCTGTTGTAGCATTTTAATAGATAGATAATAATAGTAATAATAATGAATTATCCAACAAATACTGATTCTGTCAAGGGAGACGGACTTCACTCTGAAATAGGTTGCTGTAAGTGAAACACAATAGGTAAAGACTGACTTCTAAGAACTCAATAACTGTTTACGTAAGTACATTACAAAGACATTACGACGGTGAAGTTAAGTGAAATTTCGCGGCCGGTGTAGCACCCGTCACAGCTGGAGACGAGAAAGAACTACTTTGTGAAATAACTTCTGCTTGCAGAAGTAATTATTATTTCCTCAGCAGATATGAAAGCCAGGTTGCTGGCGCTAATGAGTTTCCCTGGCTTAATGCTTTCTGGAAATGCGTTTTTGGTGACGGTTCTTGCATTATGATATTGAATCATGAATGCTTTATGGTAGGTTACCACTGCAGTTACCGCAATTAATTATACAAGCGAAAGCGGAGACCGGGATCCTCTAAAGAGTAATTACAGGAAAGGTTAAGATGCATCGATCCAATCAACGCTTGCCACAGACATTATTTACTTCGCTGAAGGGACCAGCTACTACAAACGAAGAACTAACCAAGCAGACGGTAAAGTACAGATCCGTTTGATACATTTCACACTGTGCCTTATCCACGAAATCGCACCTAATTACAACTTGTTCTTCCACCTGTCACTGAAGTCTCTTCGAAACTATCTATTATTCTATGACTCTACAATGGATTTGTCGCAATTTTTTTGTTTTCCGAAGTTCTCTAAACTTACGGTCTGTACTTGTAAATACTGTATTTGCATTTTCTGAATATTTACACAAAGATAGATTTTAATAAATTTGCTTAACGCATCAAAGTGGGTTCATTAAGCCAGCACAACAGATGTACGATGGCCAGTTTCCCTTCTCTGCGATTGAAAAGTATACAGTAGAAACTGAAAATCAAGAAGCTAAAGTGGGGGTATTATTATTATTATTATTATTATTATTATTATTATATTTAGATTGAGGATGGAAATACTTCTTCCACGTTTCTCGCTGTTCAGTTTTCTCTTTGAACTCCCAATATTTTCTTCTGTTTCTCGAATCATTTATCAGTTGTGTTCTTTTTCTTCCTATTCCATGCTTTCCTTCCATCTTTCCTTCTATGGCGGTATGAAAAAGACAATTTCTTCGCAAGATGTGTTTAATCCAACTGGCCTTTCTACGAAGGATGCTGGCTAAAAACGTCCTCTTCTCTCCTATCCGTTTTAAAACAACTTCGTTTGTTCCTCTCTCCGTTCATTTTATCTTGTTAATCTTTCTTCAATACCACGTTTCGAAGCTCTCTCAATATTTCTTCTCTAATTTCTGTAATGTCCAAGCCCCCGACCCATACAGAAGTCAAGGTATAGATTGAAAATTAGGATTGGGGATATAATGTAAACAAGAACCAAGTAATTATGGCTTAATTACACATATATTGTATCACTTCCATAGCGTTCGAAGCACACGCGCCACTTTTCAACACCAAGGTAAAGTATAAAGAAAGAAAAAGAAAATAAGTCTACGGCCTAAGGTATGTTATGATAGAAACTAGAACCATCATCATCTGTTTAGTATGATGCAGTTATAATTCTATTAATTACAAGTAATGTGTGCGTCACTGTTAGGACCATATGTTTAGTCACTATTAGAACTATTTGTTTCAGTCACTGTTAAGAGTGTTTCAGTCATTATTAGGACTAAATGTTTAAGTCATTTTTAGGACTATATGTTTCAGTCACTTAAGATTACATGTTCCAGTCACTGTTAGGATTAGATGTTTCAGTCACTATTAAGACAATATGTTCCAGTCAACGTTAGGACTAGGATTATTTGTTTCAGTCATTGTTAGGACTATTTGTTTCAGTCACTGTTAGGATTGCATATTTAAATCACGTTTAGGACCATGTTTCAGTTAATGTTAAGACTACATGTTTCAGTCACTGTTAGGATTACATGTTTCAGTCCTATTAGGACTGTTTGGTTTAGATACTGTTAGGACTACAGTGGGGTCCCGCTAATCCGAACTAATTGGAACAAAACTCTCTTCGTATTACGTGATTGTTCGAATTAACCGGAATAAGAGTAAAATCGCGGTTTGAAGCGGGTGAACGGATCTACTATGGTGTAATACACAGCGTATAGTATTTTAAAACACATTTTCTGACTACAATATATGTGCTGTACCGAAAAAATGTTTAAAATGTTGAAGAAGCTTGATGCTTTCATTCTATTTCAAACTTAGTGTAATTGTCGTAATGTGGCTTAAGGCCTAAATGTGGGCATTAAAGAAAAAAGAAACTGTATTTAACGAAAGTTCAGTTTGTTTTCTACGAAAACATGTCCCATTTTCATCCTTTTAGTTATTAATTTCCTAAAGCTGTATATTTTCGCCAAAGATTTCTCTCGGACTTATTCGGATTACCCAGATGTTCGGATTAAACGTGTTCGGTTTACCGGTACTCCACTGTATTCGTTTTAGTCACTGTTTGGTCTATATGTTTCAGTCATTGTTAGGACTATATGTTTCAGTCATTGTTAGCACTATATGTTTCAGTCACTGTTACGATTACGTGTTTCAGTCACTGTTACGACTACATGTTTCAGTTCGCTGTTAGGACTGAAACATATAGTCCTTAAAAAATATAAATAAATCGAAAAAATGAACTGCTAAAAAAATTTCTTACCAATAGCAATTCATTTTTTTTATTTTGCTGGAAGAAATTATTTATTTACGTACTGCATTCGTAGCAAAATACAGGGTGTCCGAGAAGTCTTTCCCTGATTACAGAAATTGATAACTCAGGCTAGAAATAAGATAGAAATATGAAACTGGTGTTGAATTGTTTACAAACTATAAAAGTTTTGGTCACATCAGTACACTTCCACATGAGCACCCTTGGTAGCACGTAGAACATCTAGGCGATATTCAATTTCCATCCACACATTAGCCAACATCATTGGAGGGATCGATGCAACGACTGTGGTTATTCGTTGCTGCAGGGTTTCAAGATCTGGTACACGTGTTCGGTAGACCTAACACAGACAAAAACTTTTCTAGTTTGTAAACAATTCAACACCAGTTTCATATTTCTATCTTATTTCTAGCCTGAGTTATCAATTTCTGTAATTAGGGAAGGACTTCTCGGACACCCTGTACAATCAACTAGCTGAGTGTATCTACTGTTTGTACCGGGTACATGGTGACCCTCAGAAGGACTAGCAAAACGATTGTTGGTTACTATTAAAAGTACACAACGTATTAGCTGAAAACCACACGTTGAAATATTGAATTCTCTTTGTTCATTACTTTACCCGAAAGCAGCTTTTATTCTTGTTTCATTAAGACCCTGGTATGAAGCGTGGCGCTTTACAGATACGAGACGTGGACAATGAGAAAAGCTGAAATATCCAAATTAGAAACATTTTGATATGTGGTGTTAGCGGAGAATGCTGCGCATATCAAAGAAGAAACAGCATGCTTGGCCATCTTATCTGTCACTCCGATTGGATCGCCGTGCTGAAGGAAAACCAGAAGGAAAGGCAGAAGGAAAACCAGGAGGAGGAAGACTAAGGATAGAATATCTAGATGCAGTTACGAAGGAGAGACCTTATTAAAGTATAAAACAGCTCTCCTAAGGGAGAGAAAATTCTAAAGTTTTCATGTTGCCCACCAACCTATGGTTAAGGTGAACAAGAAGTCGTCTCTACCTAGAAAGACGCAATTTTCGATCTGTGTTTATTGGGTCAATTTTGGTACCTTCATGAGAACTTTCGTTTTCAAATAATTGAAAGGAATTTATGTCCATTCCACGTACTCGCTCTTGTAACACACGGAAGCAGAACATCTGTAAACACAAGAGCTTTTATCCTTGGTAAGTGGAGAAAAACATCTCACCGATACAAACACGTTACATATGTCTAACTGTTGAATGGAAAGATGCTATCACATCATACTTTCGTATTTCACCAACAGAATTTATTCTCAGAATAAAATTACTGCAACATCTTCAGTTGAATAACATTAGGAATTACACAACGCACTGCTATTACAAGCAGAGGGTCGCTGTCCCGCCAATCTGTTTCTTAATTAAATGGAATGCTATAAAACCATCCACTTTGGCTGTGGCAATAAAAACAACCATCCTTCTCTTCTCCCTCTGTTTTGACCATCCCAGCTGCACACAAGGGTGGAAGAAGCAATAGCAATTTATCTAACACTTATTTGACGAACGGATGCAGCAACTCTCGCGATGAAAGAAACCGTAACGAGACACCAGAAAATTTCCACATAAATAAACACCTATTGGAAGGGAAACTTCACATAAAAGATCGAACATTTTTACAACCTCATCGCTAAAAATTCAATTTCTGTAATAAAAATTCATAAAATATATATTATTTGTTATACATATGCCCCTATATTATACTTTTTATGACTTGACTTTACTATATGAGCTGCAGGAGAAAGCATAAGTTAATGTACGTGAGTGCTCACGTTATTTTTTTCTCACTGACACATTAAGGGTCTTCACTACAGCGAAATTAAACTACCGCTAATTTTATAGAATTTTTCTCTAATATCTTCAAAACAAATAAAACATTGGAAAAGCGGAACGTGGTGAACTAGACAATACGATTTTGCATGAGATACCGTTATCACAACTCATCTATCTGCTTTCGATTTGCAACTGTAGACAGATTTAGCATTTTTTGCGGGTTCTGTAAATAGTGGCATACCAAAAGCAGATAGGTAAATTGTGGTAAAGGTATCACATGCAAAATCGTATTGTCTAGTTCACTACGTTTCTGCTTTTTGAATATTTTTATTTGCTTTGAAGATATTAGAAAAAGACTCTAAAATTAGCGGTAGTTTAATTTCGCTTGCAAACAAGTTGTGTACAATAGAAGAGCAGGATGATAACTGGAAGTGAATTGAATAATGAAATATAGTGCGTAGAGGAAATAGGAAACCAAAAGAGCACTCAAATACATGTTCTATGTATAACCTCAGCACGCGGGGACACACTTTCTTTTTCTTTTCTTTTTTTTTTTTTTTCTGGAAGGGCTCTAAAGTTTCTTCTGGGGGGTCAAAAAGTCTATGTAGTATCAAACCTGTGTTATTCTAATCCGAAAAGACTGTATATATATATATACCGTCAGTGGTAGAGCGTTCACCTCTGGCGCATGGGGTCCCGGGTTCAAACCCTGCTCCCGCTAAGTGAACTTTGTGGTAGACAAACACAGTGTGCGTGGGTTTCCTCAGGGTTCTCCCGTTTCCTACCACTTTCTTTATTCCACCATTTCATTCATTTCTCATAATCACCGTCTCCTTTAGCCTAGCCGGCATAACCATGGGACGTAAAACTCAAAAATTTCATTTTTCCGTATAACGCGAGAGACGACAATGGCAAAATTTCATCGATGGGGGGATGAGTTGACGACTGGGGCACACCCTCGCGTTCTATTGGTTGCTGAAATTATTAGATTTAGATCAAGCTTCACGACTCAGTGCGATCACATTATTACGTTACGATTAAGTAATAATCTTAGTTTATTTCCATTAGCAACCAATGTCTACAATATTCAGCGTTTTATTGAATTTCATGGACTGCCATTAACGATTTATTGTTGAAGCTACTGAACAATTATAACTTACAATCCATTTAATATTTCTTATACAGCCTCGATACTGAAACGAAGTATTAAATACAAAACAAATAAAAAACACAAACTAACAGTCTAGGATGGAACTAGGGCCCCCTAGACCAAAGATGAGCGCCATAAGAAAGCCATAGTATAATATCACAATACTATTACAAGCAGACATACATGAAATTCTTCTTCTTTCACACACACACACACACACACACACACACACACACACACACACACACACACACACAATAAAAAAATAACTATTTTGAGGTACACTCATGTCCAAAATGATTGTCGCATATCTATAACTGTCTTCTTGTAAGAAATATAATTTGTTGATTTTGTAGGGTACTTTTAATACTGGTACTATGTATAATCAGTAAATGTATATTTGTGGTAAATTTCATAGGAAAAGAATTACAAATACGAAAATTAGAATGAGTAAAACAAAATGTTGCTAAATGGACAAGAAAGTTTTATTTTCGTTTTATTGTTCTTATTTACTGTTCTTTTGACATGAAATTTGCCACGTACATGTCTTTGCCGATTATACACATACTAACATTGTAAGAAATACCGGGAGAATTCGTTATCAAATTATATTCCTACAACAACATATTTATAGACATGCGACAATAATTTTGGACATGAGTGTACAACTTAAGAAGTTCCTACAAATTGGTCTTCAGTACTTCGTAGAATTTATTTAGGACAAGAACGAATTCTGGACGAAGCTAAAACGTCCATGAAAAAAAAAAAAAAACGCATTGTTTGCTTCATGCATGTAAAGACAATTTCCGTCGCCACACACGAAATTCAGCGGCGACTTGCTCCATATCAATATTCATAAATCAATCTAACACGCCCATAGGAATATCACGCTAGCCCAGAGCACGCACAGCTCTTAACCTCCACAAAACAAAGTTAAAAATACATCTTGGGTGAAACGTTGCAGTATAAACATCTGATAATTCATTAGTACTATGACCTTTCTCTTTGGTTTCAGTAACCAAGATCGACTTCCGTATTTGTTTTTTTTATATACAACTGATTCAATTTCACGACGGTACTGGTTTGTTTGTACACCTCGGGCTCCTGTCATTCCTCGCTCGACACGAGTTCTTTTTTCGCAAATACATACATTAAGCACCCAGAAACCTAATGAAAAATGAGGTATTTTGAATGTATATTCTGATTGAATGTTTGCTTGGGTTAACATGAATGGGGTTGAAGGGGTGTCGCCCACGAAACGGAGAATTTCAATTGAAGTTGAGACGAGATTCGAGATGAAAAGTATTTCTAAAATTCCAAATAAGCCAAGAAACATGACAATTCGCGTCTTGTTTTCGAGACGAGATGAGAAATTTCAGGAGTCTCCTGGGTAACAATACTTCACTTCTTTCATCTCAGACATACTTTTAAAATGAAAAAAAAAAAAAAAAAATGAAATGAAATCTAAGTTTTACGTCGCACACTTATGCTGGCTAGGCTAGAGAAGACGTTTATCATGAGAAATGAATGAAATGAAGAAAGTGGGGGGAAACGGGGGAACTCCGAGAAAACCCACGCACACGGTGTTCGTCCACCACAAAGTTCACTTGGTGCGAGCTGCGATCGAACCGAGGACCCCATTCACCAGAGGTGAACGCCCTACCACTGAGCCACCGCGGCCCAGACACTGTTTTAGTGTCGCATGATTGACAGTATTATAAAAACTATAAATTGATGAAGTGGTCGTACGAACATAAAGAGTATTTGTCAACGTTTACACATACGAAATTCATTGTATAACTCAAATAATAAATGTGGCTTATGTTATCACATCTTTTGTCAACCTCTTGTGACGCTGAAGGACTCTGACTTCTAAGTGAAATTAAAAAATATATCTGGGCACTAACTTTGTACGTAAATTTACAAAACGAGACGAGAAACTCTTCTAGAATTGAGACGAGTAAGCTTTATTTCTCGTCTCGTGGCAACACTACATTGGAGTCAGATGGTCATGGTTTTTCACAAGTTCTCTGTTCCCAATCCAGCTGTCTGGACAACGTCCAACCAGTGGACATCCCGTGCTTTATAGTCATCCAGCAGTACTCTTAATATCACTAATTTAACCAGAACTTATGTATAATCTTATTTCTAGATCAGCTTATAGCGGACAAAGAAAGACATTGAACTTGTCCTGAAGGACTACCTCCCTCATCACGACCTATTTTTACTCGAACAGAATTATAAGGTCCATAAAGACAAAATACTAGAAATCCCTTTATACCGAACCAGCAGCCACTGATGATTAGGGCTACCATATGAAAATTTTGAATGCAGGACATTGTTTCAAAAAATGTATGACTTTTTCATTTAAAAAACAGATTTCCTTTTAATATATAATTTTTGGAAACAGTTTGCGCTACAACTGTGCTGAAATGCAAGTGCTATTGTTTACATGAGAAGAATGATATTTGTCCGAAACGTCAATATTGACAATCAATGCGTTAATGTTCTTCACAAGTCACACACTCCAACATTACACTACAACGACCTCCTTAAGTGATTGTATTAATAGAAAATTACTTTCTTTTATATAATGAGCGTTTATTACAGAAACCATTCATTCAGTCGCTGTATTGCTAGTTGGAACTGCAAAAGAAATTTGGCGGAATCTTAAGTTCACTAAATGTTTCTTTTCTTTCTTTTCTTTCTTTTCTTTTTTTTTTTTGGTGTGTGTAATGCCCCGTGATTATGAACCGACGCTAAGAGAGACGATGATGATGAGCTAGATGATAATGACACAATGAGGAAAGGGGAGGAACGGGAGAACACCGAGAAAACCCGCGCACACGATGTTTGTTCATCACAAAACCCTCTTGGCAGGAACTGGGCTCGAACAAGGAACTCGACGCGCCAAAGGTGTGCGCTCTACTACTGAGGACTGTTTCAACGGTGGTGTTACACCTGAAATATTCACACCACAGCTTCTCAAGAGTCAAATTTTGATCTACACCAACGATGTACACAAGAGCAGAAACACAGTCATAAATCACATTACACGCCCAAAACTGTTTAAGGATGTTCATCTTTTCTTGTATTTTTTTTAAAGACCAAGTACCAAATATAAATCTGCTTAAAGGGCGGACAATTGAAAAATACTTTAAATATCTGCCGGACATTTGAAAAATAATATGAAGCAGGACGTAGGGATGGAAAAAGAATTAAGGAATTAACAGAAACTGATTGACACAGTCCTGTAAATAAAACCCGCTGCTATGACTAGCTTTTTCTCAAGCACTGGTTCTTTTTTCTTAAAATTTCTCTTTTTTGGTCGTATTCTTCTAGATCTTGACATTGTTTATGAATTTGGGTGTTAACTTCAACTAATTCAATGCCTACGAATGCACTATTTTCATCTTTCTTTATGAACCAAAAATTGTACTGCAGTTTTATGAACTTACATTAATAAATTGCATGCTAATTGGTGTCTGGAGAGTGATTTTTTTCCTATGTTTGATGATAAGTAGTAAAGCAAATAACACAGTACGGAAGTTGAAGTTGAGCGCAATTAAGAAAAAAACACAACAACATTGTAATAAATCATATCTTCTTTATTAGCCACGCATAACATTGTACTCTTCGTACCTCCGTCCGTTACTTTACACGATACCTCTTGAACGAAAGCAAATTTTT
Source organism: Thermobia domestica (assembly GCF_964235325.1). Lineage (NCBI taxonomy): Eukaryota > Metazoa > Arthropoda > Insecta > Zygentoma > Lepismatidae > Thermobia > Thermobia domestica. Next base: position 346,880,210 of record NC_137456.1, on the reverse strand, counting down.
GAATTTTGTAATTTTGGAATAAATAGCTAGAGCAATTATCTTCACCGAGTTCATTAACGAAGTAAATCTATTAGCATCTTCAGGGGTAACAGCGACTTTAAAAAAGTGGTTATCAACATCCCGTTTTCTACTCACTAGGGATGATTCCATAGCGGGACCAAGTACCTGGAGAAAACCTATATATCATCTGAAAGCTCTTGCCATGAGAACTACGAAACCGTTTTCAAATCACGGGCAAACCCGCAACTTGACCCTATTAAAAGGGGCCGGTTTGTTGGTGTTTGTGATCCTATGTATGGTATATATTCAACAGAATAAAAATGAATGTTACTATGCATCAGGCGAAAGCGCCTGAGCCCATTATGTTCTTTTTTTCGCTCATTGCTAGAAAGTGACTTTGGCAAAGGTTTGACAATATCACTTTGCACCTTGCCGTATCCATTTGGTCAGTGTTGCCAACGAACTATAAATACAATGTAGAACATGGTTTCTGTACCACTGGTTGTATAATCCATGAAACGTTTGAGAAACCTCTGTAGCCAAAAAGACCGCAAAGTTAAATTTTAGTTCCAGCTACTTGTTTTCATTTACATCGATTTAAGAAAGAGAGGGAGGGAGTATAATACTCGAGAAAACAGCTTGATTGTTTGTCATAATTACATTCGGCAGCACCAACATCAACTTGAAAGCACTACAAGTTGGGTCGATGGATCTCACATAATTTGACTCTGGGCCAGAAGGCAACGCGAGCAGACACCTGTGTTTCTTTGCTGCCTCGTCTGAGGAAGAAGCCATTTCTGGACAGGTTGTTTCATGTGATGAGAAGAGGGTCCCGTACGAAGCTCCACGGCGCCGTCATCATTGGTTAGCATCCCATGAACCGGTTCCACAACAGCCGAAACCAGCATTGCACCAGAAGAAGGTCCTGTGTGTTTGATGGACTGCTCGCGGCATCGTGCATCGGGAACTGCTACCAAGTGGTTAGAACATCAATGCACTGTGTACTATCAGCAGTTGAGTCATGCTCGCGAAAAACTCAAAACTCTGGGGCCAGCACTTCTGAATCGCAAAGGGGTCCTCCTGTTACAGGACAACGCTAAGTCCCACGTGGCTAGAATGACCTGGGACACCATTCTACGCCTTGGATGGAAAACACTATGGCATCCGCCATACTCCCCAGATATTGCACCGTCCGACTATCACCTGTTCCATTCCTTGGACAATCACCTTAGAGGATGCCAGATAATATCCCTAGTAGAAGTGCCAAATCCACTTGATATCTTCTTCGCTTCACGGCCCACCAAGTTCTACCGCGATGGAATCAATGGCCTTCCAGAACGCTGTCACAAGGTTGTCGATGCTGATGGGGACTATTTTTGGGTGTCCCGACAAAACGTACCAGCGACAAAACGTACCACTTGAATTTTCGCGACAAAACGTACCACTTTTGACGACCTGTCATAAATGACAACCTGTCATGGATTAATTAAAGCATTTCTGACATTTATTCCACGACAAAACGTACCACTTATATAAATTACAACCTGTCATGGACTAATTAAAACATTTCGGATATTTAATCCGCGACAAAACGTACCACTTCAAGCATTTTCTTTTTGCAGCGTGTTCACAGATTATTCTCCAGATCGAACAAACTTCTCTTAAAGGTTCTGTACGTGACAAACGTAACATTAAACACGTTTATAAGCGAGTAAGAGAACACGAGTCTTCCAAAATACATTAGACCAATGTGTGTGCTTACATATCTAACAAAAGAGAACATAATGTTAAGAAACTACTTCCTCATTAACAGGTAAAACAACGGCAGTATAAGGTTGAGAAGAACAGACAGGTAATGTATCGAGTTGTCAAAGTGCAGAAATTCATTGGTAAAAGAGGGCTCATTTACAGAGGAAATGTAGCAGCCCATAAACTGAAAGAGACAGCTATAGATCATGGAAACTTTTTGGATATTATTCCTTTCTTAAACAAATTTGATCTTCCGCTTAGAAGTAATTTAGATAAGGTCACCGAGAAGAGTCATATACGAGGAAGTAAGCAGGATAGTGGTCGCATAACTTTTACTAAACACGGTGAATTATGTTTTGAATGCTATCAGCACACTTATCAGAGAAAATATTTCGAAAGAAGTCTCTCAAGCTTCAATATTTTCTGTTCTATTAGACACTACTCAAGATATAGTAGTTTCAGGCCAGTGCTCTGTTGTTTTACGGTATGATGTTAAAATGGTTGTTAAACAAAGTATTGTTGTCATTGTAAAATGCATATCTACCACAGGCCAGTGTCCTTGCGGTTTACTGGTGGAAATTCTGCAGAAGTTGAACCTTGATATTAAGAAGTGTATTTGAAATTCAACCGATGGCTCAAGTAACATGCAAGGACAATAATCGGATTTTTTCAATTCACCTATGATCAGTTACACGTGTGATTCAGTTGGGTGTTACGCTCATATACTCAATCATGTCATATGTGATCTGACAAAAAATTGCATTGATTCTGTGTCATTGTTTTGCTGAATGACTGCGATATTTATGCGTGAGTCTTATCAGCGAATAGACATTTGGAAGATCAGATGTTAACAAAGGCGTCTTACAGTTATTGCGGAAACAAGATGGTAGAAAACACACTGTTTTTCAGAAAAAGTTTGATCATTTTTCGAACCCAGAAAGTGCTTTGTATACAGAGTTGACCATAATAATTAAGAAAAATTGCTTCTACAGAAAATATCAAACCAAAAGCTAGGTGTAAAGCGAAAGGATATATAAAAGATCTTTTCAAGTTCAAAACAACTCGGACAGCACAAATGTTCCTTAAGATATTTCAAGTGACGACCTCTCTATCAAACTATCTCCAAATAGAGGGTGTTGTTAGTGTAGTCCTATCGGATGGTGCAGACTACTCTGTTCCAACTGAAAGAGTAGAGAGATGATTTTGAATCCGTTAAGAATGCAGCATTAAGCTTTGCAGAATGGACCAATAACAAATTTGAAGACTTAGAACGTGATTGCTTTTTTTTTTCTATTGACCTATCGACAATTCGCCTTCAGAGATGGACAAAGATTTTTCCTGTGAATATGAAGATGAAGCTGCTTCTATCCAATGACCAGGTACTGCATCGTAGCATTCAACACAATATTGAAAATGGTAGTTTCGAGTATTTCTTCAAGATTCAAGAAGCAATGTACTTTATGGATTATTTGGACCCTAGACACTTCAACCAAGTAACAGAGCTTCCAGACGTGCCTTTCGATAAACTTACATATTTTCTGAAAAAACTTCAGTAAAGAAGTTTCCAAGGATACTATAAATGTATTCTCTTGGACTTTTGAAGGATGTGGATATCCTTGAAAGTCGGTTTTGATGACGAGCACAACCGAGAAAAAATGACGGTGCTGATGGTGCAAGTGATTCAGAATTAGGAGAAAATACATTTGTTTACAAGGAAAGCGAATGCAAAACGTGTTGCATAATTGTCCAATGTGCTGCTTTTTAATTTTGCAGTAATACTTATCCAGGTTTCCAGCATACAAATTTTTATTGACTTTGCCCGTAACTCAGGTAACATGTGAAAGAAATTTTTCAAAACTGAAATAAACTGAAATACATTCAAAATAGGCTAACGAGTACCATGTCTCAGGAACATTTGAAAACATTTATGTTGACGTCTATTGAAAAAGATTTATTAAAAAAATATTTCGAATGCAAAAGTGATAGATACAGTAGCATCAAAAACTAGTACACTAAAACATCTGCTAATTTTGTAATCTCATTCTCCTCATGTGTTCTCCTTGAACTTCATATAATATTTTGAACAATTCAGAATAATATACTGATGAAAGAATATCAGGTTTTAATTGTCAATTGTTAATACTATTGACTTACTGTAGAAAGAAAACTGTGCAACTTGATTTGTGACATTGAGATGCTGGTGGCCCTTGTGGGAGAAAGCGCCCGCGTTCCTCTAATAATACCTATCCGTCCCTGGTCCAAAGCCTGGATAAAGTGTGATGGAAATCAGCAAATATTCAAATATTGCATATGCAAGATTCTTGCTGGTCTTGGTCTGGCGAAAATCTTACAAGTATAGTCTTAGTCTTGGTCTTGCATTGACACTTTTCTCACCACCAATCTGTTCAACTTTTAACCTTATTTTGGCCGATATATATACCGTCCTATCAAGTGGTACGTTTTGTCGCCTGACATTATTTGATGGCTGATTGGAAGACTCTTCGCAAGTAGCCCTCCAGGCAAGTGGTACGTTTTGTCGCTTGTAATTATTTAAAGTGTTTTTAGAAAACCCTTCACAAGCATCCCTCAGGGTAAGTGGTACGTTTTGTCGGTGGTACGTTTTGTCGCTAGTACGTTTTGTCACGTATTCCTATTTTTGATCTTCCAGGTACTTGACTTGACTTGACTTGGAGTTTAACGTCCCTTTCAGCAGCGAGGCTATATGAGACGTGGACCTACTGAAAAACGTGGAATCCGAACCACATGGAGCTCCCGCCGGGAATCGAACCCGGGTCTCCCACGCCAAAGGCGCGCATGCTAACCGCTTAGCCACGGATGAGCTTCATCTTCCAGGTACGTCTTAGGTGACATATAGATGTTCGAAGGTGGTGAGTGAAAAAGGGACGGTGGTGAGTGAAAAAGGGACAGAACTTTCATGGTTTTATATATGCCTCGTAAATGTTAGTAGATCTCTCGTCCGTTAATCTCACATTGATGCCGTTGAGTTCATTTTTCTAGTCACTGCCATAACCTAGATTTTTGGGTAATTCAAATTCTGGCCACACTGTGATTTCTATGGATGTCAACACTGAAAATTCTTCCGATTCGTATTTTCGGGTGTAGAATAACATTATCTATTACTGAGGTAAGTTACATTTCATTATCTATTTTTACTTACGAAAAACTGGCAAAAGATTAAATTGTTAGCTTTTGAAAAATATTTAGTAGTCTGCCCCCTTAAAGGTCTTTACCACAGCGAATTAAACTACCGCTAATTTTAGTTTTTCTGTAGTATCTTCGAAACAAATAGAAAATATTCGAAAAGCAGAAAAGTAGTGAACTAGACAATACGATTTTGAGTGTGATACCTTTACCGCAATTCACCTATCTGCTTTTGGTATGCCGCTATTTACAGAACCCGCAAAAAATGTTAAATCTATCTACAGTTGCAAATCGAAAGCAGATAGATGAGTTGTGAAAACGGTATCACATGCAAAATCGTATTGTCTAGTTCACTACGTTTCTGCTTTTCGAATATTTTTATTTGTTTTGAATATATTACAGAAAACTCTAAAATTAGCAGAAGGTTAATTTCGCTGTAGTAAAGACTCTTAAGTATACCTGAAACCGATAAAGACGTAAAGACATTAATATACTTACATCTTTACCCCACTCCGGTATGGTCCATCATTAAAATACACACTAATCTGAAATATAGGCATACTAATCGGGAAAAGATATTTTCCTTGTTAGAAGAGATCAGTATCGTCTACTGTCCAGTTAAGCATAACGACTCTCGAACACACCTTTAATTTTGGGACTTGAAGAATTATTGTTTTCTATGATAACTTCACGTTTAAAGAGATGTGTTTACAACAGATTGAGTACTGAAAATGTGGAACGATTTCTGTGTCTTAACTTTCCGTATCCATTAATATACAACACATTAATGGCTATTGCTTGTTGCGCAGATTGATGGCTGTCATAATATATCCAGAAAATGTGTTTTGTGGTTGCTCTAATTTCACAAACATAATCAGTATTCTTTAATCTTAAAACTTCACAGGTTCCGTGATCATTATTGAAACTTTTTTTTTTCAAGCTGAAATCAGGGGCGGATTCAGGGGGGCGATCGAGGAGATCGTCCCCCAGAGAAGGAAACTTTCTTATTTTATATATAAATAAAACCCATCACAGAGTTTGGAGCTATTAAAAGTAGCTCTAACATTAAGTAGCAGTATTACCCCCTCCCCCAGAAATCCGTCCTGGATCCACCCCTGGCTGAAATAACCATAATTTTTGGTAAAAGAACACGTAGTCTTATTCCAACAGCTTTTGCAGTGCGTTTTAACTCGACAAGTCAGTGGCAAGGAGTTTTTCAGCAGGAGGTTACCTCATTCTTTCTTTTCACCGCTTTCAGTAGTTTAAGTTACCTTCAGACTCCATCTTTTAGTGTATCCACGATTGAAATGGACACATATTTTAATGAGAAATCTAAACCAAAATATTCCGGATCAAAAGTCGTAACAACGTAAACCATTAGTGACGATGAATCACGATAATTATTTTGAAGGGGCAATTCATTATTGTGTGATTATTTTGAACTAGGATTGGCTACTCCCATTTACTTAATTTTAATTTGTAAGATACTAGTGTGTTAAGACCGGATTCGAATCACTGATACTTCAATAACAACTGTCACCGTACATTGACATGTTCGTTTGGAGTTTTCAACGTCTTCAACACCGACGAAATATGTGAGAAACAGGACTACAGCTTTACGTGGAATCCGAATCACATCAGCTCCCACCCGAAAATAAATCTGGGTCTCCCGCACAGAAGCCGAGACAGCTAACCATAGAAATGAAAGGAAAAATGAAAATTACACGAAATCTTTGAGTTTATCGTCCCACGATTGTACTCTTTGGGAGACTATGATTATAGCAAGTGAATTATGGAAAAATTGATGGAATGAGAAAGTGGGAGGAAACGGGAGTAAACCGAAAAATTCACTGACAGATGTTGTCCACCACAAACTTACGTGGTCAGGAATCGAACCAGGGATCCCACGCACGAGAGGTGAGCCCTCTACCATTGAGCCACCGTGCCCACTTTTAAACTAAGGGAGACGTCAATAAAAGCAAGTAAATGATGATGCAAGAATTGGTGGAATGAGCAAGTGGAAGGAAACGACCGTACCCCAAGAAAACGCACGGACACGATATTGTCCACCACAAACCTACTTAGCCGGGTACAGAACCAAGGAACCCACGCACCAAAGATAAGCACTCTACCACTGAGCTACGTGTGCCCCTAGAAATAAAAGGTATTGTTTCACTACATTGTTTTACATAATTCAAAGGCACGCATGAAATAAATAAAAAATAGTATTAAATTTTTATCCAGAAGTAAATACTCAAAAAACAGATCTCACCTGATACGATTTTGTTGCTTTGTTGCCCATATTGCATCACTCCACACACACACCTCTATATCCATTCACCGTACACATGGAATCCACTTCCTATATGCATTAAGAAACAGGTTCTTGTGGCGGCAACAACTCCAGCCAGACAATTCCTATCGCAGGTAAAAACAACTAAAGCAAGCACAATTCCCTTGATCGAACATCTCACTGGTACTCCAGTCACAAAGTCGTGTGCGACGTTGGGAAGAAGAAAAAAAAAGAGTTACGAAAACCCAAAGTATGTCAGTGGTTCAAGAATGCACTCCGAGATGAAAAAACAAGTACCTAACAAGAAGCCGCCGCCATATTCCCAGTGTTTTCCCATGGCTATGGCGCTTCCTACAAGCACGATGTATTCCTCCACTTCCCAGTTCCCCTGCGCTGATTGATGTGGGTGGCTGAAGACGAAAAAGGATTGCAGGAAATGATAATACCTAAAGTCAGATGCTGCCGGCAATCATTATCGTATAATCAGGAAAATCAGGGTCACGTGGTCATGAGCTTTGCTTTGGCGATTCCTAAGCTTGACGAGTCTGGGCAGTTGAACAAACTGAAGCGAATCCAGTTCAGATAAATCGGTCAAGTGCAAAGGAAAAGGTTCTATGACACTGAGGCGACTACTGTATGCCTTGTTTACCACTAATTTGCTTATTTTTTTTTCGAAAACAATGAAAGAACAAAAGCAGTTCTTCCCATATTAACAATGTATTGTGTAAGAACCCACGTTCTATCTGAATATTGAAGACTGAAGCAATAAAAACCATTACAGCTGTTTGTTTCACTCAGGAAATACTTCTTTGTTTTATTATTACTATTATTTTTTAAGTCGCTATTTATACATAATTCTTCAATTCCACACATGAACTGTAATGTGTTCTAGAACAATGGTTCCCAATTACTTCAAAGTTGCAGACCCCCTTTTTTTTTATTTCTAAGACAAGCTACGGACCACATTAATTTTAAATTTTAGTATCAGTAATGGTAGTATTTGAGAGTTATGTAGCAATATTAACAACAAACCACAAACCTTCGTGCATAATTATTATAACATATAGTCAGGGCCATGCCGTGGGGAGGGCGAGCAAGGCGACGGCCCCGGGCACCGAAGTAAGGGGGCGGAAAATTCGAGAGAAAAAAGGAAATGAAATGAAATCTTTGAGTTTTACGTCCCACGGTTATGCCGGTTAGGCTAAAGGAGACGGTGATGATGAGTAATGAATGAAACGGTGGAATGAAGAAAGTGGGAGGAAACGGGAGAACCCCGAGAAAACCCACGCACACGGTGTTTGTCCACCACAAAGTTCACTTGGCGGGGGCTGGGATAGAACCCGGGACCCCAAGCACCAGAGGTGAACGCTCTACCACTGAGCCACCGCGGCCCCGAGAGAAAAAACGAAAAGATAGGAAAAATTGCTTGGAATATATGTATGGGGGCGCCGTCGTATAGTCTCGCTCCGGGCGCTGATTTTCCACTGCACGGCCCCGCATACAGTATATACATACAAGGGATCCATGGCATTATTTATAATAATTTTGAAATGTAAATAATGCTATGGATTCCCCCCCACCTTAAATTTGTTCCAACAACCCCTAGGGTTTCGCGGACCACCAACTTGTAAAGATTGTTCTACAAGGTTTTTAATTATATTTATTCCAACTGCAACAGCACAAAGTTTGCAACTGAGCTTCCTCTGGCTAAGCGGTTAGCGTATGTGCCTTTATCGTGGGAGACTCGGGTTCGATTCCCGGCGAGAGCTCATGTAGTTTGGATCCACATTAAGATGTAGGTCCACGTCTTATATAGATTTGCTGTTGAAAGGGAGGCTAAACGAAAAAAAAAGTTTGCAATCCGAAACTTTACAAGCAAAAGACATCCTCCTTCTATGCTGTGAATCTCCTACGTAAATACTCAACTATGGATTTATAACTGCCCAAACTGACAATAACATTACTTATGCTAGATAATAGACATACAGGTCATATACTAGTTTGATGGAGTAATTGATTTGTGTTTACCTTCCCTTTACAGCATCATGGCTATATGAGACGTGGACTCACTACAGGCGCCAGGAGGGAGCGGATTGTCATTTGGACGATTAATAAAGGATTATATCTAAAATCTTTCGGAAATATGAAAAACCTGGGTAGAGACTGTTATACTGCTTAAATCTGTATAAGATACAGTGGGAAGTTTTTAAAATGATTGTTGTTTCCCTTAATTCTTTGATATTACACCAACAGTTTTTTGCTAGTTGTAGTTACAATAAGCTCTCCTAATTACACGCTTTTAAGCAGTGTTGCCTACTGTACCAAAGTTTATCGTATCTCCGGATTGATTTGAGATATCAAATCGCTGTGAATGTCACTATAATCTTTACGTCTTTTAAAAATCACCCATGTAATTGGATGTAGTACTTCTCCAACTACTCTTTTTGAAGGAAGAAACATTTTTTAAAAGTCAAATTTTCACTGATACCATGTCATAGTATTCGACTCTAAAGTACTGTGGACGTGCATTGTCCCGTCAGTCTCATTCGCGTTAAAACTGTTGTAGAGGCCTCCAAAGTTTGGTTGATTTCCGATGTGTAACCGTAGCATCCTTACTTGGCAACACTGAACAATAAGCATATTATTGTATTCTATTTCTTTAATGATTACATTTGAAATACGAGGTGTGTTCAAGAATTATCGAACCTTTTGGTTGTCAGAAATACATTTATTGATTTGGAAATCCGAAACACTAATTCTCTTCAAAGTAGTCTCCTTGGTAATGCACACACTTCTCTCAGCGCTCTCTCTATTGTTGGAAACACTTCTGGAACGCAGTTTTTGGAACAGTGAGCAATTGTCCGGTCGCATTTTGCATGAATCTTCTCTTGACTCAAATCGGGTTTATTTTAGTGACATTTTGAGCTTGGGACATAACCAGAAGTCACACGGAGCCATGTCGGGTGAGTAGGGAGCCTGACGACACACAGGAATGTTGTGTTTGGCGATGAAAGCCCGAATTAAATTTTTCGGACACTCTCCTCATACCTCAATTCTCGTTCAAAATTGAATGCACCGATCCGATTGAATGGTTTCCGCTTGGGTATCGCAATTTTTCGCAAAATTTGATGCATTATCGCTGCCTAAGTTTTTCTGTCAGTTTACAAGAAACTGAAATCCGACAACCGCTCACTACATGTCATCACTCGTTGACCGACTGCCAGCGACTGACGGTTTCTGCGGGCGGGAAAAAATCACGACTGCTCATGATGTCCCCTCTACATTACATTTGCACTGAAGGAAGTCTCCCGCGCATCATTGGTTTACGGGGAAAAGAATCAGGTCCGATAATACCTTTAGAACACACCTCGTATATAACCTGAAGAGTGAACAAGCATTTGAACAAGCACAACTTATATGTTGAATACTCACAGTCTGTCAAACTATGTCCCTATAGTGATATTTACATGGTACAGTCCGTAGCAAAAAACCTGCAACATGAGCATGTAAGTTTATTGTGACGCTACGCCTAACAGTGCAGGGAATCAACGTAACGTCTAAGTGGAACGAATCACGCCAGGAGAAATCCCGGCGTCCTCCCCTGCACACTTATTTTGGAGCAAAAGATTTCGCCGTTTCACAATAAACTTGCAGGTTTTTTTCTTCGGACTGTACATTTTTTCCTTAGTTTAAAAGTTACAAGTGCCTTTCAAAAGAAATCGTCTAGCTTGTTCATACGGAGAAACTCATGCTTTGATTTTTCAATAATATGAACGTTATATTACTCTTTCCTATTTCGATTCAGTTAATGACTTTGCATTCCTATTAATTTGTTTTTTATAAGAAACACGATGTTTTCTGGAGAGAGAGAATTATATTCGTGATATTGGAAGATTAGCATATTGAACACATCTTCTGGGAGTAAAATATGTAGGCGAGAAAAAACAGCTTTCTTTTGAGAGCCTAGCGTGCACGAAAATATGTTGTTTACCTCACGGTCATTTTCATAGCGTGAATTCAATTTATTTGAACACTGTAGAAAAAACATTTTCTTCTAAGATTGACTTACGAATTATACTGTAATATTCTTTCTGTTTTCATTTTAAATGGGACATTCTGATAAATATATGAAACAATCAATCAATACAAAAAAAAAAATCATCTCAGAAACATTAATTAAAAATTAACTTTAAAACCTCATTGCCAGATACATTAAAATGCTTTTCGATTTAGGAATCGGTATGCTATAAAGAAGCTTTCTTTTTGCTGATGGTTCTTAAAAAGTTTATTTTTCTTCCTGCTTGTTTGTTTTGGTACCAAAGCTATAACAAATACAGATTATCTACAATATAAAGTTGAATAACGTATGGGCGATACTTCAATATCTTTCTTTATTTAGATATTGTCAATATCATTCAAGTCAACGTGCTTTGATATAATTGATATTTCTATATTGTTCAAAATAGGGATGTCCTTTTTCGAAAAATCTGTTTTTCGATTTTCGGAAATTTCATTTTTCGTTTTTCGGGAAAATAAACACACTGCTGAACAAGACTGCACTTATATTAAATAAGTGCAGTCTTGTTCAGCAGTGTCTTTATTTTTCTGATTTTATTCGCAAGACGTTGACTAAGATTGTGTGTCAGTTCGTTTTTCGTTTTTCGAAAAAATGTGGCCATCCCTAGTTCAAAACCTGTGATCCTTTTCGATATTGTTATTGTTTTGATATATTACAGATTTTTTGATATCCATTTGTGGATGGAATCCGAACTAGACGAGTACGAAATGGACATCGAACCCAATTGTTCCATGCGAAAGGCGTGTATGCTGAGCATACAAGAAATAGCTCAAGGGACGTTTGTCGTTGTTAATTTCAGTTTAGCGTCCCTTTCAGCAGCGAGGCTGTATGACACGTGGACCTACTGATTAACGTGGAATCCGAAAGACGAGTTTCCGCCGGGAATCGAATCCGAGTCTCCCACGACAAAGGCGCTTACGCTAACCGCTTAGCTACGAAGGAGCTCAGCTCAAGGAATGTGTGTATTCCGATTGGAACCTGATTAGTCTAATAAATTGAAGAAAATGACTTCATTAACTTTTGTTTCTAATGGTGAATAATTTTACATCTAACGTGAAGAGAGCGGTTGATTCGCAAGAGACGAAGATGAAATGATGTAAGGCCAATGAGCTGCGGCAAATAGCAGATGAATAGATGTTGCATAGAAACCATTTTTCCATTAGTTTCAGTAGAGCTACCACGCTGACAACTAGAAAGAAATTTGGGCGAGACGCCAGAAGACTTTGTGTGAATCTTCTCCCCTAGAAAGCACGTAAACAACGCCAGACCATTCGTCTCAGAGCAGAGCCACTGCAGCACTTAAGTAAGCGCATTCAGAAATAGAATGTAAGCAAACCAAATTCCCTCGAGACCCGCTTTTTATATCTCCAACGACAATTCAACGACTTTTCAACTGATCTAACGTTTTTTTTTTCTTTCTTTTGGAACGAACGAAACAATGCGTCGTTGTCAAGGGATCACGAAACAGGAAAACAAACAGAGCTATTTTAGATTAACACTTTCGCTAAGCAATATAACGGCCCAACAATAACACTTCTTGTAGTATCAGAAGAACAAACCATCGTGATAAAAAGTAAATGCTGTTTATTTCTGATTTTTCTTACAAGAACTCAACATAAGACGTTTTGTAGAATCAAATCAGGGACATGAGAGCTACGTAATATTTGAGGGCAAGGGCGCCAATTTCTCTGTAAATTTGTGGGGGCTCATTCAGAGGCAGAAGGTATATATATATGAAGATTTTAAGACAAATTGCATTCAAATTATGCAAAATATTGTATATTCATAAATACAATACGGGGCCCACATGAGCTTTGGGGGGCCCAAGCCCCCTCGGCCCCCCAGGATCAGGGCCCTTGTTTGACGGGGATTTTTGTTGAGTTTCTATCAAAAGAGAGAAAGAAAGAATTTGGCACAAAATCCATTTAGGATTATTAAATTGTTGTCACATATTCCAAAAAGTTGCAAGGTTTAAAGGCATTCTGAGCACTGGCATCAGAGTTATAAGAAGCGAGCCCCACAAACTTAACCACAGGTTGTCAGTAAGTTAGGCAGCCCTACCAGTGGGTACAGAACAGGTTCCTAGTTGCAAATTTGTGGTTTGAAGAATTTCCGGTCTACCACTGAAATAATAAAGCTGCGCAAAACTCTTGCAGTATTAACACATTCATTCAAATATTCGACCTTGGTCGGATTTGAATTGAAATGTATGAACGACCATATCCGACTGAAGTTGGGTTTGAGCACGGACGAAGATTTTGATTTTAAAATCACGTCAGATAATTTAAACATCCTAGCTGTCGCTTCTCACAGATGGCAGATAGAATTTTTTTCTACTAAACAGTCACTATATCAATGTTAATTCCCTTTATCTAAGATCTGTTTTCTAAATATTCTGTCAGCAGTGATGTGATTATCATAAACACTTAAAAATGGATAGCCTGTACATTTCAATTCATATGCTGATCGTGAGTAGAATTGATCACTACGACAGTTTATATATATACACACACACAGTACTTTTACAAAAAAACAGAGAGCTGACAGAGTGACTAATGAAAATAAAATCTCCTACAACATTAAAAAAAAAAGGAAACTTGGACAGAATTTCCAAAGATGATTAGGACTGTTCCGGAAGGCCAAAAATTGTGAATTTTCCTGAAAATATAGAACAAGTCATATACATTGCTGACACATTGCAAATTGCTGATTGTTCAGGATATCTTCACTATATTGTTAATGTTGAATTAGGTATAGGAAAGCTCTCAGGGAAATGTCTGACTGATGAAGAGTAATACTACAGAAATATAGTTAAGACATTTACCGGTAAGCCTTTCGGGATTTATGGTATTTAAACCTGTCCGTGAGTGTGTCCGTCCGTTCGGGAAACAAAATATCTCAAGAACTACTTTGACAGATCACCAATTTTAGCGGCCAGGATGTAGAAGTTTGAAAGTTACGAATCCAGTTTGCTGATTGAGGTGTTAAATTAAGTTGATCCCAAACTATACCTCCGTGTATTCCTTTAGGGTGTTATTATAGACGAATTGCCCCTTGGACGGTATGCAACCCAGCCATACATAAATGTAAGGATGGTTGCATATTATTTTCTATGCTGTAACCCTACTCCCTCACGTGGTGTACACATGGCACCGCTATCTTTTTACACTCGCACTTAATACATCAAAGCTTACGGCTCTTCTAAGCTCAGTTTAACTTTCTTTGAATTACAACAAGGTAATTAAGAAGGTAAAAATTAGAAGGCGAGCAGGTAGTATTTTTATAGTGCTATTAAATCAACTAGCACTTGATTGGTTCGGAACCTTACGTATGGTTGAGAGTATTGAGTTACGTATTTGAGTAGGGTGACCAGATTTTTTTAAATCCAAAAGAGTATATCCAAAAAAAAAAAAAAAAAAAAACAATGACAGTAAGTATGAAGACAAGATGAATTACAGTATTTTATCCAATGCGCATGCAAATGAGTTAAATATTTAAAACAGTTTTACTCACCATCATTCATACTTTTGCGACGATCTTGCTTTCTTAAGTAAGTTAATGTCATTCTTTATTGCCAGTCTGAACTCTTTACAGGTCATGCTTACATTGAACTTCACTTTCATCGCTTGTTCCAGTGTCGACACTGTGAGTTGACTTTTTTCCTTCCTCCAGTAAGTGTTAATAGCACTGAAAAGCCTCTCACAATCAACATTAGTGCCCGGTAAAGTAAACAAGAATTGCACGAGTGGCACAATCACTTTTAAATTTGACCCAGCCAGCACTAAATCTTTGTACACTATTTTCCATTTGCCGATCACTGTCTCTCTTTTCTCTCCCCATTGTTCAAGGTGTTCTTTAACACAGCTGGATATTGCAGAGTAAGTGTCAAAAATATCATTATCACTGAATTCCAACGAGCTGTCTACATGTTTTACCTGCTCATAGAAATATGAAAACGACTTCTGAAATTCTCCATAGGTAACTGATGTGTCAAGTAGTAAATGTTTCATCTTGTTTACTTCTCCGAAAAAACGTTGTGGCCACATCTCTTAAGTATGTTATCACTTGAAAGTAAAACCTTCTTGACACTGACTAGGCATATTCCTTTTTTATATTCCCTTCTTTTACAAGTTTCGTAAGTAAATTTCTAGCAGAAAACGGAAAAAAGTTCTGTTCAATTCTATCTTTGTATTTCCTCAGAAGTTCAAAATATTCAACAGAAACTTCAGTCGCTGTTATATCCTCCCTCTCAATTTTTGTAATTGTTTCAGTGAACAAGATTAGCTGAGCATGCAGGAAATGCAGCCACAACTCACTTGTTTCGTCTCGAAAGAAATTGACTATAGCTATTGGAGTATTTTCATCACTCAAAAAGTACCCCTTAAGTGGTTCATACTGACGTATAATTTTTTCTACACACAGAAGCAGAGACAACAATCTCGTCTTTGAGTGATACAAAAGACCCTCATACGAGGGTCACTACGAATGTTTTGAGATGTGAAATAACTTACATACTTAAAATCAATTTAACACTTACATTTTCTCAAAGTATTCACCATTACACTGTACACACTTTTGCATACTCGAAAACCACTTTTGGAAGCAGTGTTGCCAGTTTTTTTCTTCAAGTGTTGAAAGTTCATTCTCGTAAGCCACTATAGCTTCTTCAGGGCTGCAAAATCTCTTCCCACGCATGCGATCTTTGATCCTGGGGAACAGAAAAAATCACACGGGGCCAGGTCAGGGCTATACGGCGGATGAGTCATAAGTTTGACCTCCGTTGATTCTAAAAACTGAATTGTGATGTTGGCCGTGTGTGCGGACGCGTTGTCATGATGAAGCAGGATCTCACGCAATCCAGTTCTTGGACGCTGTTCCCGAAGCTTCTGGAACACTTATCAGGCAAACAGTGGTATACCACTGAGCAGTAACAGTCCTTTGTTCTTCAAGTGGAACAGTTGCAACATGGCCAGATTTGGAGAAGAAAGTTGCGACCATCTTCTTCCCCCACTTCGCGGTCGCTTCACTTTCGTGGGTGGATTTTCGTCTGGAAAAATCCAAACTGTAGACTGGCGTTTATTTCCATGGTCAAATTGATAGATCCATGTTTCATCACCAGTAACAATGTCAGAGACGCGTCGAGAATTGCCTCCATCAAATCTTGCAAGCATTTCTTCACACCATTCCACACGCATGCGCTTCTGCTGTTCAGTCAAAGCGTGAGCCACCCAACGACATGAAACCTTGCTGAGCCGAAGATGATCATCAAGAATTTCTGTTACTGCTGGCGATCCAATGTTCACTGTAGATTCAATGACAGCCAGTGAACTCACAAAAGTTTATCAAATTTTCTAATGGATTTTCAATGGGAAAATGCATTAAACGTTAAATGAAATTGAAAATACCACAAAAGAGTATAATTCGATATTTTTGGGAAGAAAAAAAGAGTATAGAGTATAGGAACCTCGAAAAGAGTATAATACTCTTAAAAAGAGTATGTCTGGTCACCCTATATTTGAGTATCCGACAAGTATGGCCAGATTTGGAGTTATACACTGCACAGCCTGTCTTACAGTGAGTGCATTTACTGCCTTATAAGAAAATGTCTAGAAACAACTATTATTTCAGAAAAGGATTTTGAAAGAGCACTATCTGGCTCCCTTCCTTTTTTTTTTTTTTAAATCATCACTGCCATTACGACAGCAGCATCTTGTTTATCCAGACTAACTGACACCGAAGGCAGTCCGGAAAATCGAAAATCAGGATAATCCGGGTAATATGGGTAATAAATGATATGTTTTTACATAATTTCTTAAAGAACTGGTCCATTGTCTTCTGTTGGAAACACACGTGGCGTTTAAATGAAGCATGATCACCGAATGTTTGGCGTACTTGTAGTTACGTTCCTGCTATCATAGTTAAAAATTATTATCGATGTGAACATTAAATTAAAAAAAAAAAAAAAAAGTCTACAAATCTGATCCAGATTAGCCAGAGATCCGGATCAAATAGGGCGGGATAAACGAGATTGTACTGTCACTCACTAAAATATATAAATAAAAGAAGTAGCGGTGAACGAAGCGAAAATCATTAAAAATTTTGGAAATTTGTACAGAAGGAGAAAAAACTCATTTTTACACATCCATAGCAGTCCCACGAGCAGAAGCGCCGACTCCGTGGGTGCACTGGTGCTCGAGCAATTTCCAGAATTTTTGTAGGGTACCGGACCTACCGGTACTTAACATCCACACAAAAAAGAGAGAGAGAAGAAAAGAAAATAGAAAACAAAAGAAGAAAAAGGTAGGGTTCAAAAATTTAATCTCTCGCCGTATTTATTCAATGATAATTTATAGAACGGAGAGGGGGAAGGAGATATAAAGTTTGGGCAGAGAGTTGACCAGGAATGAAAAAATGACAGGACGGGAACTAAGATAAGGGGGGGAGGGATTGGAACCCTACTAAGACACCCTAGGATACATCACGCTGACACTTTCATCTAATCTAATATAAATAAAACAGAGTTTGTTTGTGTGTCTGTCTGTCTGTGTGCGGCCTGGGGACCAGAAGAGTGGACAGAGTTGCCAAATTTTGGTCAGATATATCTCGGTCCAGGCCCCAGACCAAGACGAAGCGTTTTTTTTTTTTAATTTGAATCAAGGGGGTCTTGGGGGGGAGTAACCGTGACATGTAAAAGTAGTAGAAAATGACCGATATTAGTGTTGAATACATAGTTTTTGCGGTCGCTGAAATTAATCGTATTAACTTCGAAATTCAACTCATTCGGCTGCGAACCGGAGGTCACCGGGGGGGGGGGGGATACCAAGACATGTAAAAATAATCCAAAATAACAGATATTACTATCAAATTTATAGTTTTCGTGGTTGCTAAGTTGAATGGCGATACTCCCACAGGCATTGACTTCCAAATACAGCCCCATTGTATGCGGGCCAGGAGTCAACATGCAAGGGGGGGTTAGCGAGACATGTAAAAGAAGTAAAAAATGACGGATATTTTTTTTCTTTCGTTGTTCAGTTTGTTTACATACATATTTTATCTGACTCATGCGAAGAATGGGTATTTCAGTTAGTTCAAGAATATTTTCCATTCAATACAAAAAAAAAATCCATTTTAAAATACCTAAAAATATTTCAGGAGGGTTTATTTTCAATACTTTTTTTTAAAAGAGGAAGTCCGGTTGTGGACTGAATTACAACACTCCCACTGATTCTCAAAATTTAGCGCTCCTGCCGAAGCCACTCCCATATCCCATTAACTGTTAAAATTATATAGCTTTTTACTCCAAAAACATCCTACAGTACCTCTTTAAAGTAGAGCCTGACGACGCTGTATTGACATTACATTTTCTTTCTACCAACCAAAGAATCACGCATTCTCTAAAATTCTAGCCCACCTTCCACTATGCCATTGACGTCGGGCACACTCAAGCATGCTGCTCTGATATATTGACTGGTAATAACCAAACTCACGCAAAGGTCTATCAAGGTCAAGTCAATAAAACATTAACTGAGTTCAATTTCGTGCTACCGTTTGTCAAAGCATTCAGAGGAATGTAGCTGTGGCCTTGAGAATTCGGCTCACATGTTCCTTTGTTCACGACACCCTTCCAAGAATTTTTCACTTCGTAACAAAGCTTTGACTAATGCAAGAACAATGCATACAACAAACAAACACCACGTTGAAAACAAACTAATGTGCATTGTACACGTTATTTAAATATGAGAGTAGCTATAACAAGATGTGACAGTTCCTCAGTGTCAACTAACAAGTAAGGTTTCCCAGGTGATACACGCCGATTTTAATCAAACTTCACAGGTTTGTAGAACAGCAAAAAATAAGCGACACGTATTTTTTTATAGTGGCCCATATGCATATTTAGGCGGTATAATAGGGCTGTCAAATTGGGACAACAAAGCATACTTTAGGTAATAGCGCGAAAACGAGAAGAGATAGCCAAACGTTGTAAAGGAGCAAGTTGTCATGACACGATAAGCATTTCAATAACACATAGCGCTTACACGGGGATATCACACAACATCCGCAAATGGACCGATCAGGGATGAAAAGCAGCCACAGAGCTTTATCTATTACGCGAAATCCAAATAACATAGGTAAGAATAAAGAATGATAAAGAATAAGTGATACGTGTTTTTTCGTTTTTGCAAGATGAGACAAACAACGTAAATAGATGCATCGTTATCTCAATGTCGAAAGATTGGAGAACTGGAAATATGAAGATGTGAACGCCTATATGAGAGGCAACCTGTCAATCAGTGTTGTAGAACTGGTTGCAGACGCCAGAAGAGAGACATTGGCTCAAGGACATTGTAGTGTAAAGAAGCAGAACCAGGAATGCGGCGAAAACTGGGTATTACCTGGGAGTGTATGTCTACGTCAAACATGGTAGCCGTACAGTGTGGAAGTGGGGGCACAGTTGTGTTTTGAAACTAATAGACGACCGGTTGGTGGCGAACGTTTGTGCATCCTATACGTGGATATACGTGTGTTTTTGTGTATATGCCATGTAAAAAAGATACCAGTAGAAGTCCTGAACACTTAAGCCCGTGTGTTGTGAAGTAGTTAGCATGAGGTCTGTGTAAGTAGTATGCTATTGCTTGCAGTGTTGTGAAAATGACGTATGTAAATCCACACAATGTGCTGGATATGTTAATGGGCGCATACAAAAAAACAAAACGTGTGAACACTGTAAAAACCGAATATGAAATGGAAATAAAGGATATACTTGTTGATGTCGTGGAAAGTTTCAGGAAAGGTTGTAATACCGAAGTGGACGTTACAGATGATCTGGTATTTAGTGATAATGACGTACATGACGTCGTTTCTTCACTCGCGAGTGAAGATGACACAGAAAGCAAAGAAGACGAAGGATTATCACAATACAACGTCGGTATTGCGGAGAAAGGGAGCACCAGCGAAGCTGTAGACAGAATATAAAGTGAAGGCAGTGCAGTTTTGTAAAAGTGGAAAGTAGAGGCGTCTGTCGTTTGAAACTGTGAAACATAGGTTCAAGTTCGTCAAAAGTAGGAATGACCTCTATAAATGGGAAAGACAGTTGCATGACGGTGGAACAAATTATGAAAAAGGGACGCATATTGATGCAATCGTATATGAGAAATTTCATACTGCTAAATGCAAAAATCTTATAATTCATGACAGACTTACGACGTTGGGCTATAGAAGCTAGTCAAACTGTGGGATTCGACGGGTTTAAAGCGTCAAAGAAATGGCTATGGCAGTTTAAAAGGCGTCATCACATCGTGTCACGGAAAATTACAAAGTCACGTACAATAGCGCAGAACAATTATAAACCATCGAACAACAAGACCAGGTTTGGTATTTATCTCTCGAGCAGGATTCTACCTGTCACCTGCAACCAGTTCTACAAAACTGATTGACAGGTTGCCTCTCATACAGGCGTTCACATCTTCATATTTCCAGTTCTCCAATCTTTCGACATTGAGATAACGATGCATCTATTTACGTTTTTTGTCTCATCTTGCAAAAACGAAAAAACACGTATCACTTATTCTTTATCATTCTTTATTCTTACCTATGTTATTTGGATTTCGCGTAATAGATAAAGCTGTGACTGCTTTTCATCCCTGATTGGTCCATTTGTGGATGTTGTGTGTTATTCCCGTGGAAGTGCTATGTGTTATTGAAGTGCTTATCGTGTCATGACAACTTGCTCCTTTACAACGTTTGGCTATCTCTTCTCGTTTTCGCGCTATTACCTAAAGTATGCTTTGTTGTCCCAATTTGACAGCCCTATTATACCACCTAAATATGCATATGGGCCGCTATAAAAAAATACGTGTCGCTTATTTTTTGCTGTTATACAAACCTGTGAAGTTTGATTACAATCGGCGTGTATCACCTGGGAAACCTTACTTGTAAGAGTATTTACTTGTGTGTGCTTCTTGGTTCGATTATCAGTAAGGACACATAGGGTTTGAATTTAAGATTGGAACTTATCAAATGAAAAGTCAACGTGGCGATAATAAAAACAAAAATACTAAAGACAGTAAAGAGGATCACGCGAGCTGTTACATCCATGTATGAGATATGTATTAACAGCGTTAGTCATCGTTATCAGTTACGATGTTAACGGATTGACTCCGTTAAGGAATTCGGCCGAAATAATCACTCTAGCTATCTACTGCAAAAAAAAAAAAAAAAAATCGGAAATTCTCTTACAAGTATCGGTTATATATATCCACCGTTAAAGTAGCGGTTACCCGTTACCATGTTGACGGACTGAATCTTAACGAACTCCGTCACATATCATATGTACCCTACCTCATAATCAACCTCTTTGGTGGCTATATACTTTAAAACAACTGATGGTCTCCCAGATCACCTGACTTAACTTCTCATACGCTCTCTGAAGTATACAATGTATAGTAATCGTCCAAGAACACCCGACGAACTTCGCCGACAGTCAGGAATGAAGCTAAAACATTCATGTTCATGCATATCAACAAATATCAAAGAACATGGTCAGACGGGTTCAGTTATATTTATGGGAAGGTTAACATTTGCTGTGACAAAATTATCTATCCTGCCACACTTACTGCATTTATTCAGAAATATTTCTATTAGTAACTTCTAAGTATTATTTTGCTTCTCAAGATAAGAAATTGTAATATGTAATAGTTCTTGGTCAATTGAAACCTTTTCAGCCTAGTCCAGTACGTTCAGATAATTCGAATGTATCTAATTTGTGATACTTCTCAAGAGTTCCTGATTTCTACACCCACAAGAGTTGGTTAAGTATTTTCTGAACAGTGCAACCAGCACACATATTGAGTAGATCTCCCCAGACAAATCCTTTTACATGTTAACTGATGAATACTACCTTCAAAGCAAATACTGAATAAAACATTGAATTTAAATGATGTTATTCCTCGAGACGTAGCAACGAAGCATCTTCCTTTTTTAGACTTCGAAACTTTGCTATGCATGAGTATGGGGAAAGTCTTATGCAATGGCAATATGCGTCAAAATTAAGTGATTAGTGAAAGATCGTAGCTGATGGTGGCTCCTTGCAAATAATGGCAGAATGCAGAATGATTGAGTAAACTGATTTTCAAAGCGTAGACCTACATACCCTACGAAACGTCGTACCGCCTCAACTCTTGAGTTTTATGGACTATCGCCTGACATCACAATTTCCACTGCAACTAACTACTCCACCTTGAAGCACAAACATAGGAATTAGATTCCATTCTCCCTACAGTTTTTCCATAGCCAGTGAGGGTGATGTAGTCGCAGTTTTAACAATCCAAATACACAATGAGTTCGCGTCACGGTTTTTACAGGAAAACCATGAAAGGGAATAACACGGATTCCCGTTTCCTAGTTCGTCATGATACAACCAGATGGTATGAGGACTAATGGAGACGTTTCTGCTAATTACTACTTACGGTTGCGCAAGTGTTCCGATGTTATAAACTTTGGAAAAATAGACCTTTCTATGTTTAAATTATATCTGATTGTTTAAGCTGATTCGCTTATTTTAAACAGCAGTTTGAAGTACCTGAGAAACATGTTCAAAATGTATCAATAGCTGCTTGAGACAACACAAGTCGCTCACCACACATCTTTATCATGTGTGGGAACAAAAACATGTCATTAAGTGCTTGTAATCAGGTTAGTAAGAACAATGTGCCATTAAAACGACATTTCTGCTGAAAAAAATTTAAAAAATGGTATGCTGAGGGGGGAACTGCCATTTTAGGGGTGAAGAATGATCAACAATTTAGGATCAATCGGTGTGTGTTTGCCCGTACCTCTCTCGAAAGAGGAGGGACATGTTACTGTAGTCGAGATCCGTCAATTGTTGGATGCGGACAGGGTTGCCACATTGAATTAGTTCACGGGTTTCGCTGTGCAGTGCCTTTGTTAGACATTCTAAGTAGCCTACGATCTACACTCGCCAAGACCAAACGAATAAATGACAAATTGACAACACAGCCGAGGCCATTCACACTTCTTTTCCCAAAGCAAAGGGAAGGTTTCCTCCGTAAGCGGGCGGTGGGGGTGGGGACAAAGTATGTTTCACATGTTTTCCGTGGGGACACTTGAAACAGAAAGGCCCTAGTATTTTATATTAAAAATTATTCTGACGTAATTCACTCGGAGTTACTGTCTCCTCACTAAAAGCAAGAATAGTAAATGTTTTAATGAACATGAAGAAGACAATGTTCCACACACTTTGATGTCTAGTTTGTAAATGAATATAAGAAGAATGAATGCACTCAAGACAGACAGTTGCCTCTCTCCTTGAACTTTTAAATGTCCTTTCTAAATACGAGGGGGAAAAAAGTTCAATGTACTATAAATTCTATTTTCACGCCAGAGCCAACTGGAAATAAATAATGCATCCCCTCTCTTCAAACAACAGGAAATGTAGCGTGAATGAGATATTGCATGCACGAATGGGCTATGTGCGGTGCGTCTGCACACACAATAGTCATCTGCTGTCTTTTTAAAACAAGTTATTTAGTTCTTTATGAAACAGAGAAGGGGAAACATTTCTTCAACTGCTGCCGGGATTCTCTTGTGCAATGATGGCTTCTATCCTCACCTCAGCCACTATTTATAAAATGTGTTCACTTCTGGCAACAGAACTGGGTTTCTCACACATCTTAACCAAAACTCTAAGTTTTCAACACCAACACTAAATGTAACAAAATCATTGCGTCAGCAGCACATAAATGAGGATTCACGTGAATAAAAAGAGTGATGGCCATTTAGAAAGCTCCTGATACGGCTCTTAGGAATAGAGTGACGTAGCGCAATGACCACGTATTCAACTCTAGGCTTAGACGTAGTTAAGCCGGTCGCTAACAGATGGCGTTGGAGCGGCGCAGTGGTTGGTTCGTTTATATTATGTAACGACTTATGTATCTTTAAAGCGCTGAAGTCACTTCATCAATTTATACTTTCTATACTATCAATTATGTAACACTAAAACGTGTTTGAGATCTAAAACTTGGGTGAACTAGCACTGCTTACGAGACTTCTCGAATTTCTCGTCTCGATAATGAGAAGAATTATTAATTTTCTTGTCCCGTCTCAAGTTTATAAAAAGGTACTTCTCGCCTAGTTTTCGAGACGAAACGAAATTTTTTTCAATCTCATACAGATCACTATCAAAATAGTTGTGTATCTGGATTATATAGGATTTAAAAAAGAAAAAAGAATTACTAACACACAAGCATCAGATTGCTTTGTCTCAAGGTCCGCATGTGCCCCTTCGTGGTCAAGTCGCTAACCCACGTACACCCATATTCCTGCCTCCGACACAAAACCCAACAGCGATTCGGATTCCACAGGAGGTCTTGTCTCATTGGTGTTTCCCACGGGAAGAGAACTACATTTTAAAATTCGAGACGAGAAACAATACATCTTTCTAGTATAGTTTTGTTTCTTTTGGTAAGTTTTCGAGACGAGAAATTTCTCGAGTGTCGTGGGAAACAGGGGCGGACTGGCCATAGTGAAGTTGTCGAGCTTTCCACAGGGGCCAGTCCATTACAATTTCATGGGGCCGGTAGATCTAAAAGACTTTCAAGACACTACAGTATGACAAAATAAAAAGATATAGGCTATATCTGTAAAACATTTTTAAGAGTCTTCATCCCGGCGAAATTAAAATACCGCTAATTTTACAGTAATTATGTGATATCTTCAAATAGATAAAAGATAATTGAAATATGGAACAAGAGCGCCCTAGACAATATTATTTTGCGTGAGGTACCGTTATCACAGGTCACCTAGTGGCTTTCCGTTTTCAACTGTTTAGAAACGCGAAAATAAATGCCGATTTTCAAAATGGCTCTTAATCGAAAGCAGATAAGTGAGTTGTGATAACGGTTTCTCATGTAAAATAATATTGTCTACGGCGCTCTTGTTCCACATTTCGATTATCATTTATCTATTTGAAGATATCACATAATTACTGTAAAATTAGCGGTATTTTAATTTCGCCGGGATGAAGACTTAAAATGTTGCCCTATTGAATAGTCACAATAATTAATTTCTTAATTTCCAATTCAAAAATTGATTCCTCCTGAGGTATTAGGCCGCCACTTTCGAAATACAATAATGTTCTTTATTTTGTACAACGCTCAGGCAAGGGTTGTAATGTAAAAAAAAAAAAAAAAAAAAAAAAAAAAAAAAAAATCATGTGTCTATACCAATATTTTATCTTGAGACAGTGGAAGGAAGGTAAACGTGGGATGGAAACGTTTAAACCCTTTGAACATGTTGGAGTTTCGGAGAAGTGAAACTCGGTAAGAAAAGGTCGTCTGTAAATTTGTGTACAAGTGTACAAATTACTAACTACTTGATGTTTAAGACGTCAAATAGGAGTGAAAGTGTATGGACATTTAATATGGATCACGTGTGGTTGTTTTCTTGTGTGTGAAATGTGCTTTGGACATCACTCGAAGTAACTTTTCCGCATTCCCCCACCATAAGTTTCTTTCGCAAGCGTTGCCGAAATGTTCGGGTGGATTTTGGATTAACATTGTGAAGGCTGCAGTTACGAGAAACAATATAGGTATTTTCTTGTATAAATGCCAAAAAAGAAGACATCATCTCGTAAAGTCAGAACGTTTAAGGTGGATCACTAGCTGTTCCCAATGTTATGTTAAACGCTGCTTGAATAGTGCGGCGTTGCCAGATAGTGTCGAGTGTTTACTGATGTCAGATAATAAAGGGAGTAATCATGGAATTCTGCTTGGATACATATTGGAGAAATTAATTTTCGACCCTTACCGCGATTATGCTTTTCAAACTGCAACACTAGAATCCAGGAATTTTCTTATTGTGACTACTACAGTAAACGTATACATTTGGCAACAACGCATTGTGCCGTTTTGCGCAAGTTTCGTCTCAAAATCTATTTCCTTAAATGTAAATTAATATTTAGATAAAATATGAAACAAAACACGAAAAACGGTCAAACAATATATCTATTTCGTGATAAGATTTTACTTTAAAATACTTTTACACATACAAATAAACATTTCATAAAACTGAGCATTTCTAGTAATATTTACCAGCAAGTGCCATCTTGTGTGCTCATTGTAAAACGAATCTAATATTTTCTGTTATTTGTTACATTTTTTGATATTAGGAGACATAACCAAATGAATAAGTGTCTTGTGCTGTAACTGAAACGTTACTCTATTTTATAGCACAATATTTATAATATGTAACATTTCACTGCGCAGTAGTTAAGGGAATGAGCTAAAATATGTACTGACTTCCGGGTGGTGATCCACCTTAATTATTTTCCATCATTCAGAATACAGGGAGTAAACTCCAGACGAATTTGTGGGAGACGAACATATCACAGGCAGCCAACTCCCAAAATTTCGTTTTGTATAAAGTTGAAAATAAAAAGCTAAATACACACACACACACACAAAAAAAAAAAATTCTCTCAAAACAGTAGAATACCTATATTATTGTGACGATTGTGTGCTAAAGGAACATTGAGAATACTAAGCACAAATTAGACCTATGTCAAATTGAATATATTTTCATTTACAAGAGGGTATATTCCTTGATTAATAAAGGACCAATTAAAAAATATAAAATTTATTGGATAACAAAAAAGTAGGGTCTACTTTTTTTGAAAGTGTCCGGTTGGTGGAATTGTTCAACAGTGGCATTTTCATCCCAGTCCGCCCTTGGTGAGAAACACTAGTTCAGTCAAGTCTTACAATTAGATTTCAAACATTGATTTAGTGGTGCATGATTCATAGTATAAACTATAAATGGATAAAGGGATTGTACGAACACAATGAGGATCACTTATCAACGTTTCAAGATATACAAGTCATTACACACACACACTCCAATAATGAATATAGTTTACAATGGGGTGGGTAAATTTCGGGCCTAATATGGTAAATGATCTCACATTTAAAAATTCTTTTACTCGTAGATCTTACGTAGCCATGTTTTAGATGCTTTTGAAAAAATAAAAATAATACTTCTCTTTGGTTTCAGGTTTGAAGTGACCATGCAAACTACAATGTGACTCTTAACAATGTCAAATGTGAGAAGAGAATAGTTATCAAGTAGCTCTTCGGAAAGAATACGGGAATGAGTGAAATCCAGGGGCGGATCCAGGACGGTGGGTTGTAATACTTAGAGCTACTTTTAAGAGCTCCAAACTCGGATGGGTTTTAGTCTGGGGGGGGCGGTGGGTTGTAATACTTATACTTAGAGCTACTTTTAAGAGCTCCAAACTCTGGGATGGGTTTTATTTATATATAAAACTAAAAAAATTTCCTCTTCTGAGGGGGGGGGCAAACGCCCCGATCACCCCCCCCCCCGGTGAAATCTAATATGAATTGACTCAGACAATCGCCACTCATTGTCCTTCATATAGCATACTGGACTCATGGGTAACGGAGCTCAGGAGAAGGGGCACTGAAGATGAAGAGGTGTAGAAGACTCAAAACAGTGGTGACTTTAGAAATTGTGCATTACATGCACGACATAATCTTCGTAGACAGGGGAATTCATCTGTCACGAACTGTTGAGACCCTAGGGATCAATGTAGAGCCTGTGCATCACATCGTGCATGAAGAAATTGGTATGAAAAAATTATCGTTAAAGTGGGCGTCCAAACACATCAATGCCGATCAGAAGCAGACCAGACCAGACGGGACTATACATAGAGTGTGATGCGCCGCTTTTCAATGAGTGCTTCCAAATTCATTAAACAAATTGATGTCCAAAAAAGTCTGAGTTTTACGTCCCACGGTTATGTCGACTAGGCTAAAGGAGACGGTGATGTTGAGAAATGAGTGAAATGAAGAAAGTGGGATGAAACGGGAGAACCCCGAGAAAACCCACGCACACGGTGTTTGTTCACCACAAAGATCACTTGGCGGGGCTGGGATCGAACTCGGGACCCCTATCACCAAAATTGATGTCCATGCAACGCCACTGACCATGAGACCAAAGTAGGTCACCAAGGCCGAAGAAATGTCACAGCCAAAATCCGCAAGAAAAGTAATGGATGTTATTTTCTGCGATTGTGAGGGGGTAATATGTGTAGAGAATATGTGCAAAACTCGGCACTATATTGAATGCTAAATGATATATGAACCTGCTGGGTAAATTGCATCCCGCGTACAAGGAAAAGAGACGAAGAAAACTGTCCAAATGCATCACCTTCTTTCAAGACAATTCTCCTTGCCATAAATCGCTCATCCCAACCACAAACTGTGTGAATTGAAGATCGATATCTCCCTTATTCTCCATATCTTGTCTTCCTCACATCATTATCTTTTTCGTAACTTTCAGATGCACCTTTTCGTAAAAAGGTATTAAATTTAGAGATGAAAATGCTGTCACAGCATGCTTTTCAGTGTAAGGCCAACTGTTTCATTTTTATGGGATAGAATTGCTGTAGATAGCTGTACCAAGTGAATCAACCTGAAAGAAAACTATAAATGTACCACATTGACTTGACACCTAATCTTCCGTTTTCCAAGCGCTGCTATCGGCTGAAGGAATTCCACTTCCTTTCGCTAAGGCTCTCTCGCTTAGCAACAGCTGAACCATTATTGATTCAACGCGTGGGTGTGTCGAGGGTGAGTTTTAGTTCGCATTTTTGCCACGGGTCAAGACATTTTGGCAGCACTTTAATCGCTGTGAACCTGACGTCATGTTTTCATCTCGTGGCCGGAAACTTATATAACCCCTCGTGTAAATGTTGTTATATACAGGTCTACCACTGCACATTAGTGGGTCTTAGAAGATTGTAATATTGGTAGATACCTATGTCCATAACTTTTGATTCTAGGATTTAGATTTCTGGGCTTTCGGCATCTATGGCCATATAGCCTATCGCGTATGAGGGATGGTGTCCCTCGGCGAGCACACTATCCGTTGAAAGGGAAGGAAGGAAGCGGCCTGGGACCTGTAAGTTAAGTACCGCCCCGGCATTTGCCTGGTATGAATGAGGAAAAACTCATTCGGGATGGCTAGCCTGAAAATTTTTACACTTTTTCGGCCAAGATCTCCCACCGGGAATCGAACCTGTGACCGCTCGCACCCAAGGCGAGAGCTCTATAGCTTTTGAACGAAAGCGAGTTTTTGAATTCTGCTTTTTCGCAATAGACTTCTACAGCGTTTCCTCGGCCGAGTTCCTTAATGGAGTGACTTCGTTAACATCTTCACAGATAACGGAGATTTTAACGGTGTTGTTCATATATAGATGTACGTTTCGTATGATCCTGTTTACTGTCTTCAGTACATTCATTTAAGCTCTCATGAAGAAAATCTAGAAAAATTTCACATATTTCTTTATTATTATTATTATTATTATTATTATTATTATTATTATTATTATTATTATTATTATTATTAATCCGTTAAGAATTATGCTTACAAAGAAATTCATTTTCACTATTATTATTCACGAACCGCTTTTAAGAATTTCATGAAAAGAAAATAGCCAATAAACTTGGAATCCGTTGTTTGTAATTACCTGTGGACACACGATGATAACAGAAATACCTGCACGCCACATTACACGACCTGCCACCGTATGACAAGTGCAAATTACAAACCTTTCATTTTCACATAATCGTACTAAATTACTGGTGTTAGATTTTGTTTTCTTTAATTAAGTAAAGGGTGAAAGTATGCTTGAACAATGCCGTAATGCATTCAAGTCTTGTTTTGTTTTCTTAAAAGGAAAGTCTTAGAAAATTGATAATGTTTTCTGTTTAGCACATGAAAGAAAAGAAGGTAAACGAATTAGTACCTAACGTGCTTTCATAATCGTATTACGTAATTCTACACCGAATCTAAAGTGGCCTCCGATGTAACAAACATCTAGTGTTCCTCAGCCGCATTTTATCATTTGTATAGATTCTAACTATACCAGGGGTTTTCAAACTGTGCGGCGCGCCTCCCTGGGAAGGCGCCGAAGATTGTTAGGGAAGGTGCAAGGACTTAGTAAAAAAAAAAAAAAAAAAAAAAAGATCTGTGTCTTGCCATTTCGAAAATTTGCCAAGATTTAATAAATTGTGTGACTCAAAACAAGTTTATATATTCCATTGACTTTGCTCAACATTTAAATATGCCGGTGTTTATTATTTTAATCCCCTCTCTGCTCGTATTTTTCTGTTTTAACATAAATATCTGACTTACCACAATTTATAATTATTTACACCGGCTAATAACATTCAAAGGTGTAGTCAGTGTACAATATAGATAACCTGTGTTAATGAGATATTTCCATTAGTGATTAATAAATGAAACATAGTTTATCATAGTGATAGGCTTTCTGTTAGAGATACATGCATATATATGTTGTTGACACATTTCATTTTTGACAGGGGTGGCGCGTTCAGATTTTGGTGGTTGAGGGGAACCTCAGCTGCAAAAAGTTTTGTTAGTAACACATCAAACCACGTAATTATTCTATTCCATTTTTAAATGCAAATCCCCCGACACCAAATGGTCAATATTTCCCGAATTGTTCCTTATTTACTAAATTATTTAAGTTTTCACTACACTTACTCTCAGTTTTTGATTTGTAACGAATAGTTTCGAGACAAGTATTTACAAAAAAGAATCAGATATGGTCTACAAAATGCTATTAACATCAGTTTACATGAGCACTAATAAGCAACAGATGGCAGCACATTTGCCTAATTTTCGGATGAATTTTGTATGCAGTGACAATATTCAAAATAGTTTAGTAAACTTCCAGGCATCAATATTCAAGCTTTGTTTTTAAAAATGAATAATTCATCATCATCATCATCACCACCATAGGCAGGCCGATAGTCAGCCCAGAAGTGTAGGAAGGGGGCCGGCTGAAGTTAGGGGGTCCGATCCAACCTTATTATAGTTCATCAACATATTATAGTTCATTTGCAAGCCTACCGTGAAAATTTTAGGCGGCCAGCAAAAATTTAGGGGGACCCAGTCCCCCCTAGACCCCCTTGGATACGGGCCTGATCATAGGTATTCTACCAATATCGGCAGGTCACTTGTCGCAACTGAGAAGCTTCCATGTTCCACGGTCTTTCACTAACCTTTTCGTCTTCACGTATGATCCTTCTATTTTGATATCGTCCATTAATTGTAGTCTCCTTCGCGCCCTCCCTCTCTTTCCTGCCACCATACCCTCTAACACGTCCCTCATGATACAGTTCTTTCTTGGCCAATGTCCCAACCAGCTTCTCTTCCTCTTCTTAATAATATCTAAAATTAATCTTTTCTCCCCCACCATTTCTAACACCCTTTCAGTAGTTTTCCGCTCGACCTAGCTAATTGTCTCCAATCTTCTTCACACCTACATTTCGAAAGCTTCCGCTCGTTATTTATCATTTTTGCGTAATGTCCATGTTTCTGACACATACAACACTCCACATGAAGCATTTTATAAATCTTTTTCTCAGCTCTTTATTCGAGGTCCCACAAAATAGTATATTTTTTCCCCCTAGGCTTCTTTTGCCACTGTTCCGTAACTAATAATTCGATTTCTTTTCGGAGAAAGCTTGAATATTGATGTCTTCAATTTGATTGAAATATTTTGAATATTTTCGCTCCAAACAAAATACATCGGAAGGATAGACAAAAAGTATTATACTGGTACTATTGGTTAATTGCTGCTTCTTTAATTGCATATTTATATGCCTAGGTATAAAAGAAGAAGTCCTGTGTAAGTGGGTGAATGGCTGATCAACCCAGGCCAAACCGCTTAAACTAGAAACTTGAAATTTTGACAGTGCATAGGATTTGTGATCTAAGGTACCACTAAGGAAGGATTTTTGAAAATTCAGCGGGAAAGGGGAAATATGGGGATAGTAATCTGGGAAATTCTGTAGAGTAGAGACATCAAATTTAGTATATGGACTTCCCATTTAAAATAGTTAGACAAGTGTTACCATTTTTTAAAAAAATATTTCATCTAGAAGGAAAGAAAAAGGATGGGGTTGCAATTATTACAACACGATGACCATATCTCAGAATTTTCTAAGGTTAGACACATGGAATTTGATAGGTTTTTCTTTTTCTTTTATTTAAAATAATTAAAGACGTGTTTCAGAACTTTCTTTTATGTCTTCCCTACAAGGGAAGGAAAAAGGGCGGTTGTAATTGTTATTACAGATGATCATATCACGAAATTAATTTTCGAGAAAACGGAATTTGATGTTACCACTTGCACCTATTTTCATTTGAAAAACCAAATGTTGAATCCAATATGGCAGCCGGGGTGGGTAATATGTGTCAGAGAAGCAGTACTTGATCCAGTTTCTTTTGTATATGACCACATTCATGTCCAGTTACATATAAAGAAACCAAAAGCATTTTGTGTCCGAGCGTTATAGTAGTGTATGATTGAATTCCGGATATATATGAAAGCCCATAAATAAGCAAATTACCAGTATGGGCCGCTAAAATTAGTACAATACGCATTGGACCGTGGAGAACTTTGAATTTGAATCAATTTTACAGGGGATCTTGTGAGATCTGAATATTCAGGACATTCGACAAAAATGTACTCAATACTCAAACTGACGATGATACACTCGGCTAATATAGTTGAAGATGGAATCCGAATCACCGCAATGCATTTAATACTCTGTCCCGGGAATTTAACGTGGGATCACGTATACTACAGGCCCGCGTGTGCTAATCATTATATCAGCGAATCTAGAAAGCAGGAGTCTAAAAGTATTTATGAATTCTCGAGTAGTATCCTTCCAAAAACACTGATAACAAAATCGACTTTGTTTGCTTGTCCCACTGTCTTTAACGTAATTTCCTGTTTACTTTTTCAATCCGACTGGTTTACTGGAAATAGGAACAGCAATCCTGTGACATCCCGGAGCACTTATTTGGAGATGATTGGATTTAACATACGGTTTATCTGGCGAAGTGATCCTGGCCTTAACTTTCAATCCATTTGTTAAACCTTTGTAACAAGTATATATCATACGCTGATACACGAACATATAGCATCTACTGAAATGCTCTACAAAATATATCCCTGCTTGAAAGTGTAGTTTCTTCTTTCATTTCGAGCGGTCCCGGCTTCAATTACCGGTGGGGACACTGGGTAGAAAAGGATAAAAGCTTTTTCAGGCCAACCATTCTGAGATATTTTTCTCATTCCCACTAGGGAAATGAGGGATGGTACAGTCCGCAGAAAAAACCTGCAACATGAGCATGTAAGTTTATTGTGAAATTACGCTTAACAGCCCAGGGAATCAACATACGTCTAAGTGGCACGAATCACGCCAGGATAAACTTTGGCGTCCTTCCCTTCACACTTATTTTGGGGCAAAAGACCTCACTGTTTCACAATAAACTTACATGCTCATGTTGCAGGCTTTTTGCTGCGGGCTGTGCCTAACCTGTAAGTCCCAGACCGCATCCTTCCTTTCCTTTGATCGCCGAGGAACAATATCCCTCATACGTAACGGGCTAACCTGCCCGTACATGCCGAAAGCCCACAGATCTAATTTCTAATACTTATTTCATTTCTTGGGAATATTAGTCAACAACAAAGTGGGTTCAAAACATCACTTGAAGTTTAGGCTTGAAACACAGTCACGTTTTGTAAGATGGCAACATTTTGTTCATTTGCTTGCCAATAAAATGGAAGGAAAGTGTTCTGTCATTATTATCGATATCTGAGTTATACAGTTCGTGCACAAATATTGAAAAATGAGTTATACCTTCTCCATTCACATTCCCCCATATTCAAAAAGTCTTTGTTCGGTGCGCTTGGTTCAGCTTCAAACGAGAGTTTCTTTCCGGTAAGTTGGTGTTGGATTGTATTATTAATATAAGTGAAAGGTAATTGAGTGAATTATTTTGAATGATTTGCGTGGCAATACTAGAAGAATAAGAACGTTGTTCTTGGGTTTGATTCTCTGATAGTGTTTCATCGAAGGAAATTATGGCGAGGGAATATTTTCATCTCATACCTACTCAAGACAACCCAATAAAATTTCGCATACATTATCTATATTTCATAATATTCTTCAAGGTACATTATGTTCTTGTTGTCTTGGCTGGGGCCGCCCCAGAGGGCGCAAAATTTCTCAGAAGGAATTTTTTTAAAGGAAAATTTCTCGAATTATCAACAATTTTCGCTTTTAGGTACATCAAGCACCTATGCTTATGGCATCGTTTGGAAGTTTGTTTCATTCGGAAGAAAATGACATACGAACTATGTTGATCTATGAGCAGTACTACATAATTGAAAGTCTAAAATGTCCTTTTAAAAATTCACACGTTAAACGGGTCAATAAATAAAGTATAGTTTATCCCACTTTCAACTGGTCACTAAGATCACTAACATTGTACACTTACCTGGGTGCCATCCAGCGTGAAGACCTTCCTGACTGCTCCTGTATCCAACTTGATGGACTCCGTGATGTCGGAGAGCACCTGCTCGAAGGAGTGAGCAGTCTTCTTATTGAGCAAAAGTCTCACTGCTTTGCGTGGTCTGATACCGTTCCGAATAATTGTGATTAACTTTGGTCGTATAAAGTCTCTGCCTTCCAACGGGGCTTCCCGTTCTAAACGAGGTATGGGAGGAATGTCCTGTTTTAAAGTAGTTGTGGTGTTCCACACAGGAGCCTCATTCTTTGCATAATCTAACTTCTTGAACGGCTCTGCTAAACCCGCGCACACGTAACACTGGCCTTCCTCCAACTCGTCCAAACCAGTCACTTTGCGTCCATCCGTAGTATACAAAATGCGAACGCCACTCGGAATTG
This sequence comes from Thermobia domestica, assembly GCF_964235325.1. NCBI lineage: Eukaryota > Metazoa > Arthropoda > Insecta > Zygentoma > Lepismatidae > Thermobia > Thermobia domestica. The sequence continues at coordinate 346,845,103 of NC_137456.1, read as the reverse complement.
TTACGTGGTCCACCAGAGCACGTGTGAGTTCAGCCAAAAGGCTCTCAAAAGTACGGAACTTCTCGGAAGTAACAGCCATCACTACACCTTTGTAAAAACGGTTGCCATTGCGATAGAAGCGCAGCTTCTTCGCCTTCTTCTCGGACGAGATCTTCATTAAAGGCGTACGGATGTTAGAGTTCTGGACACTTTGTGGACTCACGCGGCCATTACGCGACGAAACATTCACCTCCAAAGACTGCTGATTCCGCTGCGATCGCTGATCAGCTGCGCTGGTGCTTTTGCTATGTGGGCTAGAAAGAGTCTCGTGTTCCCGCTCTTCCAGCGAATGGCATGAAGATGATGAGGACGACTCTGGAGGTGGCTGCTGGTGGCTAGGGTGAGAAGACGTTGAAGTGCCTGACGTGGAGGTTTTGGCAGCCTGGGGACCTTCGGCGCTCGGTTCCTGCAACGCAGCGTCCGTCATGTTGCCATGAAGAAGAACTGTGAAGAAAAAAAAGACGTTATTAAGATTTCGGAGAAATATAAGACATAGTGAAAAAATATCACATTTATGCATCTTTTTTCAGAGACATCTAAAATTTAAAAAGCAAGTTACAGGAATTTGAAGCAGCGTTGAATGTTCGCGAGTTCCTGCCCAAGAAATCAATTTCCAAACTTCACAATCATACTCCCCTGACTTAGCACCATGCGACTTTTAGCTGTTCCCAAAATTTAAAATGTGTATTAAAACGTCTATATTTGATAACAGTCCGGACGTTCAAAGCAACGTGACAAATATGTTGAGAAGCATCTCGGGAAATGAGTTCCAGAAATATTTTCGGTAGTGGTTCAGTCGTTTAGCAAAGCGTGTTCCTTTACACGAAGAAGATTCTGAAGGTGCTAGCAGACATTACTGTGTAAGTAAACAAATATCTCTCTCTACAGTCGATTTCGGGGACTGAATCCTCACCTCCGATATATGTCTCAAAGACAATGACCATTTCGTCTTTTAGTAGCTTATAAGTGGACTGTTAACGAAACAAATTTTGAGAGAACACACAGCCCTCTTATAATGACATCTTACAGCAGTTTTAATTTGTGGATTTTTCCAGTTCTCTCATAAAAAGCATGTACGCCATTAAAAAGTAACAGAAATAACACTTGAAATAAATAAAATGAACATCAACTGCAAAAGAAGATGTAATGAAACACGCAAACCAAGTATCTAATATCTCAATCACACGTTATTTCTCCAATGAGACGATCTCCAAACATATTCCTCCACTTGCTAGCTCTTTTCGAGATTGCTTAGGTTCCCCCCTTTCGGGAGCTGTATTTCAGCTTCCTGCACGCTAAATCCGCTTTAACGTTCCTTCTTTTGACAGCAACAAAATCCATTACGTACACAGACCAACAACTACTTTCTCGATGAAATGGAATGGAACTGAGGCAATAACCAAGAACTTGCTACTTTTCTCAAACTTAAGAAGTGAGCAATGAATAAAGGCTACACTTTTAGTCTTACACAAAATACAAGTACAGGGTGGACCAAAAAAGTCACGGAGTAACAACTTTCAATAACTTTTTTTTTTTTTAAATCATTATTTGCCATTAGTTTCCATTGATATTTCACATACTTAAAGACCAAGAATGGAAGATCGTTTTCATTTATGTGTGGAATTTAATCGTAGGTAGATGCCCGCCATTATAGGCCTCTCAGATACGGTCCATGTGTAGTATACGTTTCATGACAGGGGTCAATACTTCTGGTCTGAGTGCCCGTATTTCTGCACGAATATTGTTCTTGGGCTGCTGAATTATTTGTGGTTTGTACGCATACACTTTGTCCTTCAGATAGCCCTAAACAATATTCTGTGAAATATCAATGGAAACTAATGATAAATAAAAATAATGTCTACATCTATGTTTGCATTTATCTACCTAATTCGAACTCACAGTTCAACCTGACGCTATCAAATTAGCCCTTAAACTTAATTTTGCAATACTCTCAGGGGAATATAATCATTTCAGGTTTGGTTTCGAGGCGGGGGAAGACCCTTTAATATAAGTAAGATTTCATGTTTTTCATTATTATTATTATTATTGTGATTAAAATACGTATTCGTCCCCCAAGTCAGGGGATAAATGTTCTTCTTGATGCTCCATATGACGGCAGTGCTTCCGGGTCTCAGCCACATACGGCTGTTTAGCTCTGTAAAAGCTTGATGCATATATCACGAAGATTCAGGAAATAATTCTTACACGAAAGTAATGGTCTCATATAGCCTCGCCATTGAGAAGAGACGCTAAACTCCTAATAATGTTTAGTGCATTTAAGGACTATTCCAAAGCGGATACTATGGGTCTTATGCAGAGTCGTTTTGACGTATGATTAGCGTCGTACAGGCCTGACCACTGCAGGAAACATGTTAGTCAAACTTTTTAGTATGGCCCTAATCACGCGTTAAAAGGACTCTGCATCAGGCTCTATATGTCTAATACACATGGTGGAGAGAATTGGAAGTAACAGTTATTTTCTCGCACTGTTATTCAAGATTGCGTCGAACTAGTTGACTCGAGCAAGAATAGAGAGTAAGTATGATATTTTTTGGTAAAAGAAAGTCGAAAACCTGTTGAAATTCATCAACTGTCATGTGTGTATGTATAGAACGTTCAATGATGTAAGCAGGGATGGCAAATGCATAATATATCGTGTACCAGGACAATAATTACCATATTCGGGGATCAGGCAAATTAAAAATAAATAAATAAGCTTACATTAAATTAAATGTAGAACGATAGCAATTTGAGAATACATTCTATTCTCTGAATCTTGATTACACTTCACGTATCATGGTTCCTGTTTCATATGCCTAGATCAGTTTGAGCCTGAGCTATGACCAGTTAAAAGTAACACTCGAAAACCTATAGTTTTCTAAAACTCGTCCCGGTACCAAGACCTTACCATGCACAATAAGCAACACACAATATTTTCACGGTTAAAAGTGAAGTCTCGATTCTGATATATCATAATGGCCACCTACACTACCTCTTATGTATGGAGTTAAGGTGGGAAAATACAATAAATCACATTTTAATTTTTATTCGTAGGTCGCCATTTGGCCATATCTGGTGTAAACTAACGATGGTCACTGCGGGCCAGGACAATATAAGAATCACACTTGAGGCCTCGAGATGACAGAATGTTGAATATGTGTAAGTAATATCTTTTCTGAATCTGTTCTATTTGTTGTATCCTTCTTCTCCCATATGTCTACGCCAATTACGGTTTGAGTTACGGACTTTTGAAACTGCTTAATTCTACAAAATCTGTATTTTTCTCAAAATTGGCTCTGTACCAACGGCCAACTAACTATACAGCCTATGGAACCAGAACGTTCAATACCGCGTTCACAAAAGCTCTCCATTGGCTTCTATCCTTAGCCAACTGGATCCACTTTCTTTGTATTTTCTTCTGCGAGATCCATCTTAACATTGTCCTCCCATCTGCGCATAGGTCTTCCTAATGGTCGTTTTCTGATTGATCTTCCAGTTAAAACTTTGAAAGCGTTCCTACCTTCTTCCATTCTGGCTACATGACCTGTCCACTTGAGCCTCCTAGAGTTGATGATCCTAACAATATTCAATAAACGGTATAAATTATGCAATTCCTCGTTATGAAGTTTCCGTCATTCCCATTTCTGTTGGAACCCGAATATTCTCAGGACCAATGGCCATATCTTCCATAATATTTTTTGGTAGTCAGGGGGTTGAAGAAGACATCTTTTACACTTAAAAGTCAATTCTCGATTCAGGTCGTATACATAAGATGGTCAGCTTCACTATTACTGTTACACACGAACCTAAAAATAGCACATATATTTTCGTGGGCCGTCATTTGGAAATCACTGTTGTAAACCATTTCCAACTCTATGACGTTACAATTTGTTACTACTCTTCTCTCGTATATTACTGTAATTACGAATAATAGGAATGAACTTATATTAATTTAACAATCCTTATTACTGCTGCATTTTACAGTGTGAGTTTATATAAACGAGATACCATTGTTCAGTGCACTTATTTCTGACTTTCTATATCCTCGCCGTTCTGCATTAACACATCACGAATTTACCATAAAAGTTATAATTAACAAAGAAGATAACGAATTTCCTTTTAACGCACTTTTACTGTACCTGGAATGAATTTTTAAGAAAACACCTTCAGAATTTAAAGACTATCCTGAAAGAGAGAGGAAAACCAATCAATTCCAGCTTGTTTGCAAGCGACCTTTGATGAAATTCAATCTTTCTGGAAACTGTTATGGCTTGTTGGACAACAATTTAGCACGAAACCAAGTTAAATGAGATTTTTTTGAAACGCGAGAAAAGGGGAAAATTTAGTTTAAAAATAAGAACTGCTCTTTGGAATACGCCATCTCTCGCCCTCTGGCTGTTGGTTTTCCATATTTCAGCTTCCATTCGTTCTACCTGATCGCTTGCCAAGGGAGAACAACCTCTACAGGATAATCAAGAGTAACAGGAATGGTGGTCTCCCCTTAGCATCGACTGTGGCGGCTCATTAAACAACAGGGGTGTCCCTTCCTCTGCGCTAATTGCCTTCGCGATAAACACGTGAAGTTCTCTCTCTTCTGACAGAGGATGAAGGGAAGAGGCCGCCATTTCTCTCCTCCCAAGAAGCGGAAATGAGGAAAAGGACGCTGTATTAGTTAATATGCTGAGGGGAACTCACATAGAGGAGAACTATTTCGCAAGGGGTCCCCGGACATAACTTCACTTTCCTGAAACTTCTGTTTGTGCTTTCAATTTCCATTCGCAGTAAAGAAGAGGTAATTTAGCTGAAATGAGCTCTCCTCACACTTTCCTGTCACATTTCATTTTTTATATTGTTCCTCTTCATAATGGCAATTTTTACGTAACCCTCGCAGCAACTTCAGACTGCAATATCATTACAAATAAAAATTACAAAAAAAAAAAAAAAATCTAAATTCGGACAAGAATTTTAGCAGTTGGGCTGCATATCTACAGATTCTATTCATTTGAATTCATAAGTTTTAGAATGCAAGCAATTAAAATAAAAAGGTTAAAAAAATGGATGTTTTCCTTTTCTTTCTTTAGTCAAAGTAGGATCTGTTTGGCGCAATATACTGGATACATGTGTTTCTAATTTCTTCATGGCGCTGGAGAAATTTTCTATAAAGAACTTCCTTAAATGATCCATTACAGAATTTTGTATCTCCTCAATGCTGTCAAACTCTTGTCGATGCAAGAGAATTTCGGTGTGTGTGTGTGTGTGTATGAAACGTCGAGATTGCAATATTTCTTTTTTTGCCCCAAAACTAACATTATTGTCCTGCATCAATTCGGACATTGTTATGCAATTGGTGAAACGTTGTAATAGGCAAACGAAGGGAAAGAAAATGAAATGAAATCTTTGAGTTTTACGTCCCACGCTTATGTCGGTTAGGCTAAAGGAGACGGTGATGAGGAGTAATGAAGAAAGTGGGAGGAAACGGGAGAACCCCGAGAAAACCCACCAGCACGGTGTTTGTCCACCACAAAGTTCATTTGGCGGGGGCTGGGATCGAATCCGGGACCCCAAGCACCAGAGGTGAACGCTCTACCACTGAGCCACCGCGGCCCCTAGGCAAACGAAGGGGTTGAATACATGTAATGAATGGGTATAACATAACAAACTTCGATCACTATTTGTTTCTGGTGGGTACCAACGAAATGTGAAATATGTGGAACTTACAATGGTCGTTTTGCGTTTATCCCTATAATTAGTGTTGCTCATGAAAACGGAAAGTAAGATTGCCTTGTCTTGTCTCAATTTCGCCTAATTTTATCTATGTTATCAAAATCCTTCCGCGTCTCGCGAGGATTACGAAGGGTCTGATATAAGATAATATTTAAACTACAAAGTATATTGTGCAAAAACATGCGTATTTTTAAAAGTTTATATATGTTAATACAATCTTTATTAATTTGCAGTTCTTAAACTTATTAATTATGTAATAATAAAACAAATATAAGCTACCCTTTGTGTCACCACTTTGTTGTCACTCTGTGATAGCTGCTTCTCCATATTTTATCTTAAGATAGAGATGTTCGACTACGTAACTACTGCGTTCAGTTGACAGCACTGGAAAGAAATCGGTTAACATTTAACAGTTTATGATTGTTAGTGTTCCGCATATTTCGATGTATCAATCAATTTTGATATTATCAACAACATTCCAATATTTCCGATACTTTCGATATATCGACCGAGTTATAAATAATTTGTCAACGTCGGTTTTAGATATCCAAATTTGGCTACGAACAGCCTTACTTAAAGAGCCCTAAAAAAACATTCTCGTCCCCATTTTTTCGCGTTTTCGTTCTTCATTTGATTTTTCTTTAAAAAAAAAAAAAAACAATTACAAGACAATATACTTACACAGACATGTTTATCGTATACGATCTACAGAACTCATCAAATACTGACTAAATCCGGCACAAAGGTAGAACTTCAACTATGCACGTAAAACATTTTCCTTTGTAGACATTCACTAGTTCCCCACTTATTGCTTATCATGTGAAATATTTTCTTTTGTGCACATTTGGTTCCCTGGTTATTGCTCATCATGTGAAATATTTTCCTTTGTAGATATTTGGTTCCCCAGTTATTGGCAATCATGTGAAGTATTTTCCTTTGTAGACACTTGGTTCTCCAAATACTGCTCATCATATAAAATATTTTCCTCTGTAGACATTTGGTTTCCCAGTTATTGTTCATCATGTGAAATATTTTCCTTTCTAGACATTTGGTTCCCCACTTATTGCTTATCATGTGAAATAATTTCCTTTGCAGACATTTCGTTCCTCAGTTAATGGTCATCATGTGATTTTTTTTTTCTTTGTAGACATTTGATTTCCCAGTTATTGGTGATCATGTGAAATAATTTCCTTTGCTGACCTTAAGTTCCGCATTTATTGGTCCTCAAATTAGCGTTTGGACTCAAATTTTTGAAAGAAAAAAATCCTAGTTGGTATTTACAAGATTTAAATAAAAAAAATGTTGAATTTGAAGTAGATGCAATATCTACTAGTAAGAAAGATTTGCTAAAACCATTGAAGAATTATCTTTCATTTTTTTTTTTTTTATTCAGTAAGGTACTGAATGTTATTGGGTTCGCTAAACAAATAATCTGTTGATCTTGCATTAGCAGGAAATTTACTGACTTTTTGTCACGATAACTGTTTTTAAAGTTAATTACTGAATTATGCTGGTAGCAATAACAATTTTTGTATAGTTTCGGTTTTTTTTTATTATTATTTTCATTCAAAATAAACTTACTCTCTTCTAAACGCATGATTCATTCTCGTCCTCCAACTGACAAATATTGTCAGCTATTCTAGTTGCCTTCACAATCAACTGAACTAGAGAAGGCGGTTTTCACCATTTTAAATGACGTAATAGCAGATACGCTGTATCGTTAACGTTAAAATGCTTAATCTAACTACAAAAATGCTGTGTTGATTCGTAATCCCCCACCCACACGTAGAATTACCAAATCTGCAGTAGGCGAGGAACGAGTGATTTATGACATCACATTTCCTTGTAAGCACACACCACGAACTACATGTGAAATCAACACCACACTTCATCAGCCGTAGACTGGGGGAGTGTACTTTCTATAATAATTAGTTCACGATGTTTATTCAATCTACAATAAAGATTTGGAAACAGTAGTATAAATACCGTGTTAATATATAAATATTGAACGTAACAAAACAAATTTTCATTGTTACCTTTGAAGTTGGTTACATTTTGTGGTTTTGTTTCTCATTATTCTATTGTTCTGAAAAGTGCGGTCAAACAGTAAAGCAATACAGAAACTAACATTATAAGACCTAATAGGTTTTATTCCGAGTCGTTATGACGTGTGATTACCGTCATACTAACACTAGTCATGACTGAATCATGTGATAGTCACACCCTTAGTAGGCCTATGACGTTAATAACAAGTAAGAACGACACTGAATAAGGCCAAATATTTCCAATTAATAAAGTCGCTCGATTAAAACTTACACGTCATAGGATATGACAATTTCAATGGAATGCGTATGAAATAACGAATGGAAGACAATTAGGAGTGCTCACCAGACGAGACGAAGCAGAATTTTCATGACACGACAGAGATCGTCCAAGTTCCAATAGAAAGGGAGACACTTTCACACACAACACTGCCTAAACTATTGTCTAGTAGACAATTAAAGACAATGTGGAGAAAGACTAAGAAATCATCACAACGAGAAATAGTGTCAACATAGCATAAACACTACTATCGTGTAAAAATTGTATATACAAGTTAGATAGGTACTTGTCTTTTCGGTTGGCACTTTTACAGCACCTTTGAATAAGCATTAATACTATAGCCACAAGATGCCTATCCCATCAAGGTCTTTTTGACACTCGCCCTTAAATCCCCTACAAAAGCAGCACGTATTTTTAAACTTTCCCAATGATTCTCTTCCTCAATAACCCCTTCTCCTCTCATGGTGGCGTCTTGATTATAGTCCTAAATGATGTTGTGCTACAAGTTATACACTTTTTACCTAAGTTTTTTTGGTAATAACTGGTTTAACATTTTTTCGCACCCCTGGAATTCTATAATGCACTTTTCATCATGGTTTCCCATTATGGGTACCCCTAGCACAGTGATATCCCCGCTGCTTCTCCTGAAAACACCATACCTCCAATAAAGGAAGAAAATTCTCCCCTGTATTTTTTCTCATAGCTTACTACAATGTTTATAATAGAAATGAGAAATGAAATTACACTTGGAAAAGTGCTTCAAGTTTTATTACTATTATTAGATTATATCACGATTTCATGGCCTTAACTTAATTTTTACTTTTGATTAACTAGAAAATCCTGTCAAATAATTACACTTTCATCCCATTTTCGAGTATTTCTTCTCTTTTACCTTAATTAATCTCCATTGAAGTATTTTGACATACCTGTGAAACACTAGTGGTAACACATTTTCTTAGAAATAAGGTTATAAAACTCTTGAGAGAAGTTGGAAAACTTCACGTCACCGCTAGGATAAGATGGCGAAACTTTTGAAAGGCACACGTCTTGCAAAAGTAATCTCGGTTTCCACTCTACAAGACAAGTTATTCTTAGTTTCTTCTTCAAGTTTCAAACTTTCTTTGTACAGCGTGAAAAATAAAGCCTTTTCGACATAAAAGTAAAGTCTCACCATATTCATTTGGAAATGTTGCCAAGCGGTAAACTTCTTTAAAAAAAATTAAACAAGACGAAACAATGAATAAACTGCTTTTTAAAACTGCTAATTAAGTGTTTGTACATAAGAAAATTTGTTTCGAATGCAACAACTGGAGACCTCATTCCCTTGTATTCAATGTTTATGTGCAGGAGTTATTAGCATAATCGCTAAGCACAAGCGTTAACGGGAATGCAAACAGCACAGTTTCATATGAGCTTACTGCTTCCACTCGAGTTACACGGAAACACACACTTGTATCACATGTGCAAACCAACAATCAGTTCCGGTAAAAGGAGGAGTTAGCGGTAGTTCCTAACAGACACGTTTTTGTTTAAAATATGGAGAAGCAACGACCCAGGATAAATGGCACCTCTGAAAAAGATGTGTTCTCAACATATATTACGTTTTTGAGACTATACATCTTTCAGTGCTAGCCGTATAGTCGGTAATCAAATTACATGCACATTAATTCTTGAAACATGGAATATTTATGATATTTTTTAAAGGAAATGAAATCTTTTAGTTTTACGTCCCACAGTTATGCCGGCTACACTAAAGGAGAAGGTAATCATGGCAAATGAATGAAATGGTAGAATGAAGAAAGTGAGAGGAAACGGGAGAACTTCGAGAAAACCCATACACACGGTGCTTGTCCACCATAAAGTTCACTGGCGCGGGCTGGAATTAAACCACGGACGTTTTTTTTAAAAAAAAAAAAGTCCGACGCTATCAACAGTTCAATTGATTATATCTAGACCGAAAATGTCATATTGTGAAAAATCGAACCCCAAACCACAAGCAACAAAAGTATGTGCGCTAACCATCAATTATACATGCCTATGTCTGAAAGTATGGTCGAATAAGATTGTAGCCGGTTTATCGCAAGACTAAGATAGCAAAGTACGGGTAGAGCGTTAAGTCTGTTTCATCTGTAGTACAAGACCTGAATAATTATTGCTTCATTACACATGTTTTCAGTTATACACATCAATTAATATTTCACCAGTATAACGAATCAAATTCTTCACTGACAATAATAATCATAATAATAATAATAATAATAATAATAATAATAATAATAATAATAATAATAATAATAATAATAGCACGAAACACCGGATGAAAAATTTAGAAAATGCAAAGATACATCAGAAATAATTGAACACAGTACGGGTTCTGCCATATAATGGCTCCCACAAACTATCTAAAAAGATGCCATATAATGGCTCCCACAATAAATAAATAAAAAAAACTGTGCAAAATGCATTAATCAGTTTTTGCCATATAACGTGGAATTAATTACCGATACCAAGCCACACTATAAATCATGTGCGCAGACTACGTGGGTACTCCAGGACTCCAGCACCCACACAAATAATCTTGTGGGTGAGGCGCACCCACAAGATTTTTAGTTTGGACCCGGGTTTCAGCCCGTTTCTCTTACGTTTAAGTCAGTCGTGTTACTGACTGAGCTAGGACAGCACCAACTTATCCTTATAGTACCGGTATATTTTACTTTATCACAGCACAGCCCTTTATGACAGTGTTCATAAAAGGTTTTAACTACAAGGAAATCAATCAAAAAATTATGGATACTCCCCTGAAAACATATAACACTCCCGCCATTGATATGCACTCACATACATTTTGGAAAGTCGGGGCCGTTGCTACAAGTACCAGCCAAGTGCAGTACTTGAAAACAATAAATACCAACTCTACTGGGATCGAGAAATCAGAACAGATGACAAGGCACCTGCGCAAACAGATCCGACATCACTATTATCAATAAAATGGAAACCCAAGAAGTAACCCTCATAGATGTAGCAGTATCACTGACTCGTAACATATGTACAACATTCAATACGAAAATAAGCAAATATCAAGACCTGGCAGACGAAATCAAAAAGTTATAGAAATGTCAGAAAGTTATGGTAAGACCAATCAGTATGTCAGCTATAGCAATTGTATTGCAGAATTGCTATAGCTGCTATAGCAGCTATCATATGGTCAGGAAGTTCTTTGGAAAAGAAAAACTCTTGAAATAATCTGCACTTGCCAAAGACGGCCGTCAGATAATAAACTGAAACCGGTTTAAACTAGTGGTGGGCACAAAAACAGGTTTTTCGGTTTTTAGAAAACCCGAAACAGTTTTTTGAAAATTTTCACCGAAGCCGGTTTCGGTTTTCTTCAAAACCGGTTTGGTTTTCACCGAAATCGGTTATTTCCAAAACCGGTTCGGTTTTCCACTGGATTTGGTTTCGGCTTTCTTCAAAACCGGTTTCGTTTTTTTTTAATTTGTTCTATTTCTGACCAGAATAGTGTTTCGTTATTTTCCGGAAACCGAATCCGTTTCAACAGAAAGTTTTGTGTGTTTTTGAAAAGTTTTCAGCGAAACCAGTTTCGGCGAAAAACCGAACCGGTTTTTGGAGAAAAAAGAACCGATTTTGGAAAAACCGAAATGTCGGTTTTTTGGGTTTCGGTTTTTCTAGAAACTGGTTTCCGGTTTTTATAAAAACCGGCTTTCCCCATCTCTAGTTTAAATCGAAATACAGCAATAAGAATAACAATTGGGGCTTGGAAGTTGAAGACCTAAAAATTGCCTAAATATCTTTAAAAAAAAGACACAAAAGCTTAAAAAAGGTCGTAAAAATAAGACCCAATGTAATTAGAATTAAATATTAAACGAATATAATGCTCAAGAAATACGAGCTTCTGGTAGGTTAATGGTCTGTCCTTCTTCCACAAACTGAAGTACAAACTAAAAACTTCCCCACTTTCACCATTTCTTGCTGAAGGACATTGTTACGCCTCCTTATCTGATTTGTGTTTGTTGCAGATTTGGTCTTATCAGTTCAGTCGTTGAAGAATGTCTTATCTTTTGAATTTTCTTTACTAAAGAAAAGATGTTTAAGAGGTGGTGGTGATTCGAGTTTACAGCCAGTAAATTTATTGTCGAAAGATGAAGTGCCAAAAAAGACAAGGCCTATAAAAAACTTTAAAAAAGACCAATAAAGAAAAAGGCAGGAAAAGGCAAAAAAGGACAAATAAAATTCACCATTTTCTGGCATACAATGACCCAAAATAAACATACATTATGTTGAGCCTCGTCTTCGGGCACTCGTGAAAAAGATATTTTTTCCTCAACTTCCGGTTAATAATAATAATAATAATAATAATAATAATAATAATAATAATAATAATAATAATAATAAAGCTGAGCAGTTTTAGCGATTAAATAAATCTGGGCGACGAGATGCCACACGCTCAACAGAATGATGCATAATCAGCGTTTCACAAGTTTCCTTTCTTAACCCGCTGTAGCACGCGCCGCGGAGAAAAATTATAGTATTCTTACACGGGAGGGTCCCACAAGTTGTCGCTAAAATCTGACTGTCACATAGTACACCTGATAGAGCATCATGAGAAATGTAAATGAGGAACATTTAAGGTGCTATGGACTAGAACGATAGGAGCTACGGGGCTTCAAAATTTGAATATCCAAAAAATTATATCATGGAATTATGTAAGTTTAAAATATCTTGAAAACCGTTAAAGCAATCAAAACAAAAGTTCCTCATTACAATGAGAACAAAATGCCGTATGGAAAACCACAAACAGTGTTGCCATAGGTGAAGCATTGTTGCTAACTCAGCATTAAAATATTTTGTTTGAAATGCATCATATACAAGTGTGCACAGGTTTAAAATGCACTATTATCACTAAACATAATAGTGAAGTGTACTGGTACAGTGTTACACACGATTGGGGCTACATGTACTGAAAATGTACAATAGAAAAACGAAATGAAATCTCTGAGTTTTACGTCCCACGGTTATGCCGGTTAGGCTAAAGGAGACGGTGATGATGAGTAATGAGTGAATTGGTGGAATGAAGAAAGTGGGAGGAAACGGGAGAACCCCGAGAAAACCCACGCACACGGTGTTTGTCCACCACAAAGTTCACTTGGCGGGGCTGGGATCGAACCCGGGACCCCAAGCACCAGAGGTGAACGCTCTACCACTGAGCCACCGCGGCCCCCAAATGTACAATAGAGAATGCTGATATGTGACAACAAAGGGTAATAAAGAAATGCACTAGAAACAAGTTAGGATTTTGCATTATACTTCTGTAGCCCCGATTATTAAGCAGACAACTCGCGAAAACAAAATGATACACGCGAGGAAAGAAACACGTGTTTTCTAATTCTGTGAACTGGTTCTCGATTATCTTATCAATATTTGGAAGAGTACTTTTTTGGTTTCTGTCTTTCGTGTTAAGTGACATATTCTTTTACATCCTCTCCTACATACCATATGATTATATTTGTACACTGTAATATTACCATATTCATATTGGAAATATAATTATTTAATTACTACCTCATTTCATTTTTAGTCGGCCAGGATAGCTGTGTGGTCTAGAAAGCTAGACAACCGACATATTAGACATCGCCGGTTCTAATCCCGCCTCGGACGTTTTTGTTGGACTTTTCACCTTATATTTCACTGTGATCTTTCTCTTTCATAGTGGTTCGGGTCCCACTTTACACTCCTATATAGATTCGGAGCTGACACAGGACGTAACAATGGCATCACTCAATTTTGTTTTTCAAATGAATTAATAATTTGTGACACTCCTGACATTTTGCTATGTTATACTATCTCTGTTATGCATTTGAACTAAAGGCATAACAGGTTCCTTTATTAATATCTGTTGCCACATATCACACTTCTCCATTGTACATTTTCAGCACACGTAGCTCCAACACTGTGCAAAACTGTACCACTACACGTCATATTATGTTTAGTAGTAATAGTGTATTTTAAATCCGTGCACACTTGTATATTGTGCTATTTCAAACAAAATATTTTATGTTGAGCTGGCAACACTGTTTATGGTTTTCGATAAAGCATTTTGTTCTGATTATATTGTGCAACTTTTGGTTTTAATTGTTTTAACGATTTTCAAGATATTTACTTTAAACGTACATCATCTCATTATATAATTTTTTAGACATTCAAATTTTGAAGCCCCCTAGCTCCTACCCTTCTGGTCCATAGCACCTTAAATTTTTCTCATTTTCACTTCTCATGATGCTCTATCAGATGTGCTATGTGGCAATCAGATTTTAGCGACAACTTGTGGGACCCTCCCGTGTTAGAACTGTTAACGGAGTTTGTGCTGTAAAATATACGTGGTGAATTGTCAGAAACATTGCAAAGAAAATATTAAACAACATAATATCGCTTCAAAACAAAATACACATTAAAATAAGATAAATAAATATTGCGGAGTGAGACGCCGCGCGCGTGCCTTGATGTTACAATATTGACCATTGGATATGGAGGGTTAATGTTATTTTTTAATTCAAGTACTTAGCCAATTGCTTCACGATATAAGATCAACATGGAGAAAAAAAAAATGTTCCCACTGGAAGTCGAATCCGGAAACAACGAACATCTGTATCTTAAACATCTCTCTAAGCTGACTAGATGAAACTAAAATATCATACATAGTTATGCACAGTAGTATTACTCATGTGTCTCATTTGATGGAAACAGGTCTCTATTTACCAGTACTTGTCACGTTTCCATGGTATTGTGTCTCCAACCAGGTTGATTGATACTGTACATAACGCATTATACAACATGTTTCATCTTACAACGTATGTTGGGGACCAGAGACAACGCTTTGTTCCCAGCTATTTATTTTGATATGCTGCACGAGTACTCCATCTCAATGTCACCACGACGTGACAAGCATTTATTTCCAGACACGAAATGAAAGAAATATAAAAAACGAACTGGAAAAGATAGCATTCCATTTGCTCGTAAAATACAACTCACTTCGGCCGACATATTTTATTTGTGTTTCCAGTTGGCTTTTCCTGTCTACTTCACACAACATATTCATCGTTCGGTCGGAAGTCCCGATACCACAAATCCCATCAAATAGAGCACACAAAAGGAAAACGACTAATATAAACGCCGTACAAATGAACAGTGATTCTCAGCATCTGAACAGGGACATCTTGGTGGTTCCCAAACTGGTGCTATTGGACTACACGTGTAAACTCTAAACTTAACGATGATGGTTTAGTTGTAGAACATTCATCTCTGGTGCGAGGAATCTCGGGTTCTGTTCCTAACAAAGTAAGTCTATGGTGAACAACACCTGTTTGTACGAGGAATGATCGAAAAAATGGTTTCAAAACATAAAACCTTAGTATTATTCACTATAACTTAATGAATTGAGTGGATTTTGCGTGTACGTCCTGTTCAGCACACAGGAAACATGAGACGTGGAGCTACTGGTTAACGTGGAATCCGAACCATATGAGCTTCCATCGAGAATCGTACCCGGGTCTTCCACGCCAAAGGGGAGTACGCTAACCGCTTAGCCACGGAGTAGCTCCTGTAACTTAATGAAAATTTATCTGTAGATTAATAACATTTCTGTCTTGCTGCAGGTTTGAAGACTTAGGATTCTGATTATGTATACCTGAGAAGCGAATATTAAAAAAATTATGACTCTTTTTGACAATTGGTCAAGAGTAAAAGTAAGGTCAATCAATGATCCGGTTTCTGTGGGCCAAAAACACTATAACTGTTGACATTCATAGGCACATTATAGAGGTGTATGTGGAAGGGCTAAACTTCAAAGCAATATGTATGGATGTGGTATCATGCCTTCAAAGAAAGACGGACCAATAATGTTAATAATAACCCTGCACACAGCGGTAGACCTAGTACTTCAACCACTGACGTTACGCTTGGAACGACTAGAGCACCCCTTCTACAGCCATGACCTAGCTCCAGTGGCTTTCACCTTTTCCCTGCTCTAAAGCAAAAAAATTATCTGGCATGTGATTATGTCAAAACTGCTGCCTCACGGTGGCTACAAGAACTTGATGCGGATTTCTATGCAAAAAGTATAGAAAACTTTATCTGTCCTTGTGATAAGCGGTTGAATAAATCGAGGACTGTTGTTGAGTGCCCTCTATCATCTTTAAAGAAACCGCAATATTCTGGGTTTCCACGTCTGGAAGAAAATATATGTCCAGTTTCATTAAAATC
This sequence comes from Thermobia domestica, assembly GCF_964235325.1. NCBI lineage: Eukaryota > Metazoa > Arthropoda > Insecta > Zygentoma > Lepismatidae > Thermobia > Thermobia domestica. Next base: position 346,828,744 of record NC_137456.1, on the reverse strand, counting down.
AGGTAAACTTTACGATAGGGAGTTATCGTAGGACACACACACACACACACACACACACACACACACACACACACACACACACACACACACACATACATATATATATATATATATATATATATATATTGAGTCCAATGGCAGAACCTAATTTCATTTATAACTTTTATGAAATGAAATTAAATCTCTCAGTTTAACTTCCCGCAATTATGGCCTTTAGGCTCAGGGAGACGATAATAATTAATGCAAATGAATAATGGAAGAACCAAGGACCCCATGCACCCGAGGTGAACGCTCTACCACTGAGAAATCGCTTTTTATGAATTGACTTCAACAGCTTCAGTGGATTTCTTTCAGCACGGAAACCCATTGATCTGAACAGCTAATGCAGGTTTGAAACTACAGATTTTTATTGTGCCACTGTTGTTTATAGCGTTAAAGAGCAGCTCCATTACTTTGTTTTGATCGGTTGATCAACCCGACATTAGTTCTACATCTGTTCGTTTCTAGTGAAGTGAAAACAGCTTCTCTTCTGAGCTTCGTTGCTGTTGGAAGTTATTATTTCAGTTTTATGGTCTGTCAAATGGTTCTATGGTCTCTAATTAATGTGTTCCACTTTACACGACAACGAAGATTGTTTGGAAATACGCTTAGAACTCTCTCATTTTTCTTTGTGAAATTAAAAGAAACAAAAACATGACATTTGTACCAAGTGAAAAAAAAAATAATAATAAACCTTCGAGTTTACTATTTAAGCAAGTCATTAAAAGCTTTAGAGAACTGTAGATCATGATATGTGTTTGTTGATGCCCTGCTTACGTCAATTGTGCCTTATGATTGCGGTCTATGAATGCCATTTACGTACATTCAATCCACTACTTTGGAAGAGGAAAATCAGGGTTGCACACTAGAAGAGACAACAAAGTAACGAAGTGACAGACGAGATAGCTCTTCCAATAATAACATATAAACTTTAACATCTTTTCGAGAACAACTTCTACTCTTATCTTTTGAAAAGTTTTACGCCCTACGATTATACCGACTAGGCTAAAGGAGACGGTGATGAATGAAAGAAATGGTAGAATGAGAGGAAATGGTAGAACCCCGAGAAAAACCCACGCACACGGTGTTTGTCCACCACAAAGTTCACTTGGCGCGAACTGGGATGGAATCTAGGACCCCATGCACCAAAGATGAACGCTCTACCACTGAGCCACCGCGGCTTCTCTTATCTTTTGAGTTTAACGTCCCACGTTTATCTACTCTTATCTCATAGGCACCAGTATGAAGTACTAACAACAATAGATAATGTAATAAAAATACTTAAAATTCATTTCAAAACAACAGAAAACAAGCTGAGAATATTCTCTGCTTATATCACCCAGTATAAAAAGATCATATTAAAGCTGGAACTTTTAGCTAGGCCCCCTAATCAAACTCTCTTGAGAAGTAGATAATGGGCCCGCAGCAGATTCAAGTCCCGAAGTGGTTCCTAACTAGTATGTTTTTCGAGTTGCAGAAGGAGAAAATACAAAAGCAATCAATCAAAATTCACGAGATGCGTCAGTCACGTGACTCAGGGATGCCCCTTTTGAGAATCAAATCTGGTACCTCGTACACCAAACGATGAATATTCTTTTTACTGGTATACTAGGGTTGTATCTCACGCGTCCACAGGATTTAGGAGTTAGATTTCTGGGCTTTCGGCATCGAAGGCCATTGAGCCCTTCACGATTTGAGGGATGACATCCCTCGGCAAGCACACAATCCGGGGAAAGGGAAGGAAGAAAGGGATTGGGGAAGGAAGGAAGCGGCCTGGGACCTATAAGTTAGGTACCACCCCGGCATTTGCCTGGTGTGAATGAGGAAAACCCACGAAAATCTCATTCAGGGTGGCTGGCCTGAAAAAGCGTGTTACACTTTTTCGACCGAGTGACCCCACCGGAAATCGAACAAGGGATCTCACCGTCCACAGTATCAAAGTTGTTTGTTTATTGAAATTTAGCGTAGGGTTATACGGGACGTAAACCCACGGTTTACGTTGGAACGCAAACCAGCGTAATGCATTCAAATTTCAATCTGCTCCTACCAGGAATGAAACCCGGGACCATGTGGATCAAAGTGCGCTAGCCACTACACGAGCGAGAAAAGTTATTGAATATCAAAATATTCGGATATGGCTTTTCTTTTGTCTTTTAAAGCTAATGTATTTTGACTAAGTATGTCATTGGGGAGCCAGACATAGGCCTCACAAACTGCAAATAATTTTGTTTTCAACTGTCTATGTTTTTTAACATTCTATATTCTGGAAGCTAAATCAATGATGATACCTAGTTTGTATGATATCCATAGTTTTATCAGTAGCCCCAGCTAAGCTACATTCCAAACAACGGAGACAGCTGAGTTTCTATTTCTACAATTACTGATGAACTACTGTAATTGACTGCAACACTTCATACGTAGAAGTAGATTTGGTTGCCTACCTAAAAGGAGGTAATTTTTAATGCACGTCAATATATCACATCTGTAATGTTTGCACTCCGTTTTCAGCATTGAGACTATAGATTGTGGTCCAAAAGTAGATATGCAGTCCCGTACTGATCGGTCATGACATTTTATATCATGTACGTATTGTTATCCATACAGGTATTGACTTAGTTTCTATCTTATATGTTCTTAATTTATTTTCACTTATACCTTAAGCTCGGAAAGATCAAAGCAAATAAATTCATTATCTTAATACATTAAAATGTCACACTTGATCGATGCTGGTTTGCATAACTACTTCTGAGCCACCCTGTATAAGAATGTGGAATTTAAATCATATGCATCTTACTGAGAGATTTGCACAAAAGGCACATGTTCTACCTACTTGACAAGCTCTAAAAGGTTTTTACATGCAAGCAATTTTGTGTACTTAAGATAATAGAAGAAATTGAAGAATTCCCAAAATATCATATCGTTGCATGAGAACCCGAGGAACGCAACTCCAAAAATGCGATTTTCGTTTTCTTCATGTTTGGACGTAATTTTGAAAGCCCCACTTGGTGTAAATGGAACGTAACGTCATCTGTTCTCCTTGTCCATCATCTGTTATAATGTAGCTCAATTACCATCTTATTAAAAACACATCTTTCTAAGAAAATAATATTTTTGTCCTCTCGCCGGTAAACCTACGAAAATGGAGTTACGTTCTTCTGCTTCTCATGCGACAATATTTTGTGCATCATAAGCTTCTACGACTTGGAATTAACTCTATGTCTTTGAACTATAGGCTGAGAACTTTACCACTAAGCTACCATTCTTCGTAGGGATGGACACGAGCGAGTTCGAGCGAGTTTTCATTGAAACTTGACTCGAATTTGACTTGAGTTTCGAGTCGAGTCGAGCCAAATGCTACGTGTAGTTTCAAGTACTTTCTTCAAGTATCCTACATAGACAATATAGAGCCTAATTATTATCAATGATATTACTACAAATTTTATTCTTATTCTTGTTATTATTATTATTATTACTATTATTATTACAACACCACCGTGTATAAAAATGAATAATAGAGGGTTTGTATCTGAATACTACAAAATAGTTGACTGCTGACCTCGGTAGTCGTGAAGTCGAGGAGGCAAAGACATTATTCACGAGGTTCTGGGTTTGAGTTCCGAAGGAACAAGTATCCAGGCTCGAACCAAAATTCGTTAAAAGTTAAGGGCGCCGGCGAAACATGTTCAAACCTGCTCGGCTCGAGTATAGGGTTCTCAACGGCTCTAGCGGCTCTAGCTCATTTACTATCGAGTCGACCAACAGTTCACCCAACCGAGCCGAAACAAACCGAGCTCATGGCTCACCACAACCAAGCCGGCTCGAGCTGATGGCTCACCTGAGTCGAGTCAGTGCCTCATCTCAACCGAGCCGGGTCGAGCTGCTCGCTCAGTTGAACCGAAATGCGCGAGTTAATATCACTACCTGGGTTGCGCTTCTGCTTCGGCTCAAGTTAGATCGTGCAGGCCTCAGCCTTGGTGGTAAGAATTATAGTATATATCGGTATTTACATTGGTGCTCACGACATTTGAAGGGTAAAGGAAAAAAAGAAGGAATGTCACAAAACTGCATTTTCGAGAAAACTGCGATTTAACATTGAAAACCACGTAACAAGAATAGGGTTAGTTACATCTTTTGCCCCTTTTTACATGGACATTTTTACATCTACTATGCATGGCATATACAGTCAAATAGTACCAAGAGTCGCCAACAGATAGGACAAAGCACCTGAAAAAGCACATACATGGACATTTTTTTGTTTTTTCCCCTTACCCTTCATTTGAGGCTGTCTCGTTATAAAAAATCCATTGTCGTCTTGTTAATCGAGACGAGACGAGATGCGAGCAGTGTCTCATCTCGTGAGCAACACTAAAAATATTCCATATTACTGCTTAAATTTCTCATAGATTTCGCTTTCCAGTCTAATCAGGCTATGATTTCAAAACGAGCTAAACGAGCGAGCTGTTTATCAGACTCGACTCGACTCGAAACTCGACCTCAAAACAGTGACTCGGCTTTGACTCCGCTCAAAACTCGACTCGAATTCGCTTAGCTCGACTCGTGTCCATCCCTAATTCTTCAAGGTTCAGAAAAACCTAAAAAAGCGTTATTTCCATTCGGCATACTAAAAGAACAGAATTTATATTTCCGGCAATTAATAATTAGTCGTGGAATAATTAAAACGGGAAAAGGGAAAATGAAAAATTTTGATTTGCGAAGTATTAAATGTTCCTGTTGAACCAGATGGATCACGTGAAGAACTTAGAAAGAATAAAAACTTATCCTCCGTTGGACTGAACATTATCTTAGCCTGGAGAAATACATCTGAAACTTTCATTTTATGACTTAGTAGCAGAAAGAGGACTCTTCCTAAAAAGTCCGCTGATGCGCTCAGTCAGCAAACATTCTTCAAAAGGCTGCGAGGATCAACATTATTCTATCCTCTTTGGGTTTTATCTCCCCACCAATCACTCTGCTTGTCAAGGGAACTTATACCAACTGACGCAGCCAATGACGCACAAAATCTGCCAACTACGATCATAAATATTCAACGGACCTTCAGACTACAGAATTACGAAAATTCCAATAGTAGTCTACTGAACAATATGATTATATATATATATATGTTCCGTTGATGGTCATTCCATAATATCTCCTGTTGTACTAAGAGTCGCAACGATGCTATATTCTACGAGGAATGATTCCGAAGTTCTGGAACTCTCATTTTACTGTTTGTCTATATTACAGTGTACTTTTCCAGTGTAATTTCAGTGTAACTGTATGCATTTCTCCTAGCGCTAAGTAACTTCTTCAGAGTCCATTTTATCACCCAATGATCGGGCCTTCTAAAATATTATTATTCCTAGAAGGCAAATAAAAATTCGTGTCGGTTTTGGTTTCTGAGTATTAGAGTGATATTTATGTTTCCGGTTTATATGTAAATTTGAAATACATAAAGGAAGAACAAGGAAAGATTAGTTATTAATACTAAACTAGTAAATTATCACATGAATAATTTTTCTTAGCTCCAGGGAGGCGCGAGTGTCCAGCTACGGGAGACTATGTTTTGGATAGTGAATTGAATGTTGGGTAAAGAAGATTTAGATAATTGATCCCGCAACATATGCAGTTTCACTTCGATAGAAATGCTATCCTATTACGGGAAGGGTTTATATATTTCGCAAATAATATTTCCTTTTATTTTTGTTTCGCCAATCCTAGCAATGTGTTAAGTGCGTAATTTTCGTGCACATCGTGCCATTGGGAATCGTATTACCGGTATACGAAAATACGCGGTACAGAGTCTTGGGCCCACCTGCAAACAGCTAGGAACCGGCCTTCTGTGAAGGGGACACCGGTGCTATTGCATGTGGTCCGGCGTATGGCGACCTCCGAAAATTCCCACACACAACGTTCGATGTCCAGCAAATGCCGTGCATCGCATTCGACAATAAACCGCACTATTCATAGGGATTTACGTCTCTGACGTTCGCAAAACCAGTGTGCACGCCCTAAAAGCATGTAATATTGCTAGGCGAAAAAAGAAATTGCACGAGGCTGTACGAACGTTATCTCGTGAGTGATTGGTGGAACTTCGTTATTACTCGTGATGAGGCGTGAATTTACCTCACAGACTATGGTAACGTTCATGCAATTTCATACAGACGTGTTCACGCCAAGGGCCGAAGCATTCTTTCACCGGTGCGCAGAGTTTCCCAAAAGAATTCGTAATTGTGGCTGGTTTCTCGTACAGGTACAAACTGCGTCTCCGACAGCTGGAGCGAAACTTCAAAATTGATTATGTTCTACCAGACTCATGTCCTGGTTGAAATGTTATCAGCATGAAATTTCAGCATTGTATGAACAAGATTGAACCGCAGGTTGAACTGCAGGAAAGACAAGGCATCCAGTCTGCACAGTCTCTGGCCGGTGGAAAGCCTGTAAAGGCGAATGGGATTCAACACCCAGCTATAACGCAGTCTCCTGCAATGTAATCTGCGATGGCGGACAATAGTTAGTAGAAGTGGTCTGCAGATCGAACACAATCGGTGGTGGAAACACGGCATTTCCTAGGTAAGTGGCACATTCAAATTCGGCTCAATATAAATGAATTAACCTCTGTATTTTAAAGGAAGAAAATTATCCATGTCCCGGAGCAATAGACTTACCAATACTAAAATTCAGTATTTCATGTATATATGAATAGTAAACTTGTTCTTCAAGGAACTCAAAAAAACTTACATAAAAGTCTTAGTCGCTGATTCCTTCTCTACCCACACATACAGGATGTGTGAAGGATGTTTCATTTCCTGTGTGATTTGCAAGATTTAAGATACTGCTGAGGATTTGATAACTCACGACACTTAACTCGTTAACTTACATGACTACTAAGGCGTAGAGACCAAAATTCAGCTACTGCACCGACAAATTTTTACAGTTGTTATGATTTTTCAGGTTGCCGAACGCGGGTGTTAAATGTGTTTCTATTCATCTCTAACTAACTAACTAACTAACTCTATGGCCTATGGAACCCGGAGGTTCAGTGCCGCGTTCACAAAAGCTCTCCACTGACTTCTATCCTTAGCTAATTGCATCCAGTTTCTACTTTGTATTCCTATCTCTGCGAGATCCATCTTAATATTGTCCTCCCATCTGCGCCTAGGTCTTCCTAATGGTCGTTTTCCTATGGGTCTACCAGTCAAGACTTTGAAAGCGTTTCTACTTTCTTCCATTCTAGCTACATGACCTGCCCACCTAAGCCTCCTAGACTTGACGACCCTAACGATGTTGGGTAAACCGTATAAACTATGTAGTTCCTCGTTATGAAGCTTCCGCCATTCCCCATTCTCGTTCCTCTTGGGTCCGAATATTCTTCTCAGGATCCTGTTCTCAAATACTTTCAGTCTATGTTCTTCCCTCAAAGTAAGCGACCATGTTTCACACCCATACAGAACAACAGGCATGATTATCGTTTTATATATTTTAAGCTTCAAATTCCTCGACAGAATTCGCGACGACAAGAGATTTTGAACCGAATAGTAACACGAATTCCCTGCTTTTAGTCGACATTTAATTTCTTCGTGAATATGATTTTCGTCTATTAATATTGATCCTAATATTCATCTCTAGATCCACAAATTAATTCTCTAGTATATTTTTGAAACTCAATATACCTAGGTACAAAATATCAATATGAATATGATGTATGATTTAATTCTAGTCATTATTACTAGCATCATTGCAATAAATAATAATATAATTACTACCGGTACATCAACTAGTTACACTAATCAAACAACCGGTTGTTAAATGGGTGATCTGAGTGAAATCGCTGGATAAAATATAATACTCTCCATAAAATATACAGTAATGCTCTCCGTGAAGACAAGAAATCACAACTGCAGCTCAACACTTTTTCAACAAACAGGCTACGAAATGTGAAAACTTTATGTAAAGTGTCCTAAGTTTAATTTCAAATCTTCACGCATTTCATCCAGACATTTTTATAGAACAATCTTCAGTCTACTGTAACTGAATTTACTTGTTGATTTCTAAATTTTCGTTTCCAATACCTTCCGTTGCAATTAAATGGAATTAAATCTTGGGATTACACTTTCCTTTGTCCAACGTCGCCAGTATTTCAATTAAAATTGTGGTTTTAATACATAGAGCAGTAAGAATGTTTTACTACTTCCTTAATGGCTATATTTTCTCGAGATAAGGTTTCCCACACTCCAATACGCAATTTCTTTGCCACTAACATGTTAAAGTGTATACAAATTAAGAACATGCACTCAAATACAATATATTAAGATCCAACTACGAGCGCGAATTATGCCAAATGATGCTTCACTGTGCTATCTTTTCTGACTGGAGTTTAATAATTCTTTTCAGCAATAAGGTTTATATGACTGACTGATTGATTTCAGGGCTCATAGTGGTCTGGTCTGGTCTCTTGCAAATAGTTGAAAAGTGACCAAAAGCACACGAAAAAGTGACCAAAAGCGCACGAAAAAGTTACCAAAATCTCATCATGACCCTTTTTTCCTTTGTCAATTTCTCCATCATCTCTCTCTTTGTTGTTTTGTTTCATTTTTTCTTCTTTACTTCTTCTTTTTGAGCTTCCTCCTTTCTTGGGTAGCTTTGTAGTTACGGTAAGCAGACTTAGCAGATGTAAGAAGCTTCTGAGTAAGTGGAACCAGTTCTGGCCTATTTCTGAATTTCTTCATCGCAGACATTATATTTAACTTAGCATTGAGAGTTCTCAAAGCCATGAAATATTCAAATTCATCACCTACTCTTAAGAACATCAAGAAGCGTAACACAAGACCAACACGATGAACCACACATACACACATAACGATGAGCTGAGCGTTAACTATTACGAGAGAAAACTAAAAGACTATTATGATAGAAGAAAGAATAGACACAGAAGGGTTCTGAACCCCACCTTGAGAACTTAAGCATTCACCAACCATCCACTGTACTTTAGAAAGAATAAAAGCTGAAGTGAGAATAAAGCTGACTGTTGCAGATGTGGCAGCAAGTACTAAAGCTTACAGAAGAGTAATGAGTAACAAGTTTCTGCCTTTTTCCATTTATTTTTATATTTTTCTTAGAAAACTACCAATGCAAAACATAAATCACACGAAAACGTCACTTTACCTCCCCCCAAAAAAGTAACTTTTAGTGGCAAATTTGAAAAAAAAGTAACTATTAGTGACCAACTTGATAAAAAGTAACTTTTAGTTACAAAAAAAAAGTGACTCGCTATGAGCCCTGTGATTTGGAATTTAGCGTCCCATTCAGCGCCGAAACTAAATGAGACATGAATTTACATCTTAACGTGGAATCCGAACCACATGAGCTCCAACCAGGAATCCTACCCAGGTCTCCTGCGCCGAAGCTTATATGAGGCGGACCATTCACTTCAAGTGAAATCCGAACTACTACGAAGAAAGCACCTTCTGGGAACGGAACCTGAGACCACGCGAGTTAGTCACTCGGCCACGAAAGGGATTTACAGAGTTCTTAATGAAGCAGGAATACATTATGCTCCAGCCGGTGACGGGCACATTTGTTGTTTTTTTTTCTTTCTTTTATCCAAATTAACGTCATAAAAGGCAAAATTCACATATTAACAATATCTTGCATTATTACAATGTAAAAAAAGCAAACATGTTAAATTCAGTCTTGAGGAAAACGTACGGTGGAAAAAGAGATGAAAAAATGGATGAAAAGAGAAAGTTGCAGATGCATTTATACTGCTTCCGAATACAATGCGGATAACTACTATACATTGAGAATATTCAAAATGAAATATTTCAGTTTAACGTCTTACGATTATGCTCGTTAGGCTGAAGCAGATGGGTGATTAAGGCAAGTGAAAGACGATGGAAGAATTTGTGGAATGAAAGTGTGGGAGGAAATGGAAATGCCGAGAAATCTCAAGGACACGATGTTGCCCACCACAAACTTACTTGTCCGGGTTCGAACCAGAGACCCCACGTACCAGAAGTAAGCGCTATACCAATGAGTCACCGTGGCCCCCTTATCTACTAAAATAGATGGGACACATGGTTAGAACTTTGTACGGGTCGAGTACGAAAAATGTCACAGAAAAGACTTTTAGAACAACAACAATATGAAGAGCAATACTACGAAGAACTGAAATAAATGTTGATTGGTTTATTTTCAAGCAAGACAGAATCTACTATCGAGATTACTTCTACCACGATAAACCTTCATCGTTTTTAAACTAAACAATTCGATACACAATATCGTAAAAGTATTTTGTACGTTTGTTTAAATATACATGAGGAAATGTTTATACAAAATAGCAGGAAAGTGCATGTTCCAGTAACAAATCCCGAGAAGAAATCGCTCAACTTGGTGACGTGCGAGGAAGATATACAGGTGGAATTTCACCTAATTCATTGGGACAGAAGGACATTCCTTCTAGATAAACTGGGAACGTGCTCAGTGAGACTCCTATACAATAAAATAAAGCACTCAATCTATATAAATATATCAATACTTGTATATACAATATCTCAATCTTTCCATTCATGGCACAGAGGCTCAACGGTAGAACGCTTATCTCTGGTGTGTGGAGTCCTTGGTTCGATCCCGGGCCAATAAGTTTGTTGTGTTCGTGGGTTTCCTCGGGCTACTCCCGTTTCCCCCCACATTCTCATTCCACGAATTCTGTCATCATTCACTTGCCTCAATTATTCGTCTTCCTTAGCCTAATCGTGGGACGTTAAACTGGAAGATTTCATTTTCTTCCTTTGGGTTTGTTCGTTTAGAGTTTTGAACTTGCTTTTTCTTCACACCGAGAGTAAATACGAACTGAATCGAATTCTTTTACCGAGAATCGAACCAGTTTTCTGAATCATATCTATTTTTCTTTTCTTGTTAGTAGTAGTCGTTAACGCTCTTGCCTTTGGTGCGAGCGGTCCCGGGTTCGATTCTCGGTGGGGGGTATTTGGTCGAAAATATGTGAAACGCTTTTTCAGGCCAGCCACATTGAGTGAGGTTTTCCTCATTCATACTAGGCAAATGCCGGGGTGGTACCTAACTTATAGGTCTCAGGTCGCTTCCTTCCTTTCCCTATTCTTTCTTCCTTCCCTTTTCCCGGATAGTGTGCTCGCTGAGGGACGTCATCCCTCAAACATGACGGGCTAACATGGCCATCGATGTCGACAGCCCAGAAATCTAAATCCTAATTCTTTTCTTATTCAAAAAAATGTTACAAAATGGTAGGCTTTCCTCCGCACCCTGCCCTCATTATTACTACTTACTCAAACTTATAAATCCCTCAGTATCCTCGCAGTATGAATTTCCTTTATTTCAAGAACATTACTAAAGCAGCTTTTTTTCACGGAAAATATTTGTAAATTACTGTATTTTGTGCCTGTATCTTAATTTAGTTGTGTAACTTGAAAAGTGCAATTTGAAGCTGACACGACTGAAAGCTACAACAATAAAAATTCTTCATACATTACTTTAAAGACCAGAAATTGTTCACACTACGTACTGTTATCAGTTTCTCTAAAGTTTACTCTTATGACTCCAGATTTAATCTTTCTCTATTACAGCTTTTTAGGCAGTGCAGGTACAGCTTGGTGTTGAGAAGAAAGAATGTGTGTAAACACGTGCATAAACCACTTTACTTTTTCTTTGAATTATGCATTCTGGTAAGGGAAAGTTTTGTAGCCGGTAGAAATAATTCGAACACTGGAGTAATTCTCTACCAATTGTGGAATATCACTTGAGACCAGGGTGGATTGATTTAAATCAGTCTGATTTAAATCACGATTTAAATCAAGATTTAAATCACTTGATTTTTTAAATAAAAATCGTTGATTTAAATCAAATATCGAAAAAAAAAATAATTTAAAGTGAAAATAAGTAAAATCCCGTTTCTCTTCTGTTATTTCGGTTATGGAGACTCAAATGTACAGTATGTAAGCATAGTATGAAAATTAGTGTCATGCACTGGATAATTAGGGAAAAATCTCGTTTTGAACGGGTAACAGAGCAATCCTGCTTTCTTCTCTTCGTAACAATGGGTTTGGGTTTTCAAATCGTTAACTATTCCAACGCAAAAATCACCATCGACATTTAAGACGAAAATTCTATCGTGTACGCGTCTGCTTGTTTGCTCCCAGATAATAGGGCGTATTTAGAGGGGTCCTATTCCCTCTCCGATTTTTTAAAAAGATTTATAACTTTAGGCAAAATTTATGTATTTCGTGCCTCAAACTAGTTACATTTTTTAAAAAAAATGTACCCCTGCCAAATATCAGTAACTTTTGTGAAAAAAAAGTATCATTTTGATACTATACTTTTATACTTTTTTACTCTACTATGCTTTACTATACTATACTTTTATACTCTATACTTTTTCCTTAATGCTTAACCTTTTAAATTATATTACCTATGTTTATCCTATTAAAAATTGAATCTTCATTATTCGACTCAAAAAGTACCAATAAACCTTTTTACTTCGTGTATTTTCAAGACTGGAGGCATTGTAGAACATGTTACATATGCTTTCACGCCTTTCTGCGTCGATACATAGTGTGTAATGACATCATAAATTTAAAAAGATATTTTTTGTTATGCCTATTATTCTCTTTTCTTGGGCGGGCTTACATTTTGCATTCAAAACACTGAAATTTTGCACACTCGTTCAGTGCACCCCTTAGTATTTTTCAGATCTCTGCGTGAAAACAGGGGGTTCCAGAGGAAAAAATGTATTTAAAAAAAGGATACTTTTCAGAAAATAGCTTTTTTTCGCGATTCAGATGAAAACATATGAATGGTACAGTTTGAAAGGCTGTTATATTCTGAAGAGAATGATGTACGAACCATGATCCTAGGATAAATAGGGATGTTTCATGAAACTGTTACCTGAGATCCTGTCTTATACGGGAATCTGGAGTACTTGGGGGATATTATTTTTCGCGGGATTACTTTTGCACCTAGAAGATTGAAATTTTGCACATTTATTCAATGCACCCCTTAGTATTTTTCAGTGTTTCAGATCTCTATTTTAAAACAGGAGGTTGGTCCAGAGGGGTAAAAAGTAAAAAGGATATTTTTAACAAATTAATCCCTTTTTTCGTGATTTTTCCGCCCCAGATACACGATGGAGACATTTGAATGGTACGATTGAAAATCTTTTTTATTCTGAAGAGAATAATGCACAAATCACGACCCTAGGATAAATAGGGATGTCTGAGGAGATTTTTATATTACATGCGGGTTATCTGGGACATTGTGAGGATGTTCTTAGCTCATTGTTAAATATTTTCCCCGCCCTTACTATTCAAGATAGCTTGAAATTTTATACACACATTTAGTACACCCCTTAGTATTTCCCAGTTGATTTTGAGATATGTGCATTAACACAAGGGAGTCCAGAGTGGATCAAAATTTGAAAAATAGCCAGAAAAATCCCATTTTCTCTCAAAATTTCCCGCTTCAAGGACACGATAGGGAAATGTGAATGTTACCGTTTCAAAGGCTGTTCTTTTCTGAAGAGAATGAGGCATGAACCATGATCCTAGGATGAATAGGAATGACGTTGTAGCTGCTTGACTGAAAGTCTATAATTTACCTTTAAAAAAGCCGTAATTTGAAAGGGTTAAGAAACATTGTTTCGGATTGATATAGGTTAACAATTGTGAATTAATTCAAAATTCAACCCTAATACTTTTACTTAAAAGGCATAATTAGCATTTAATACTAATTCCTAATGCTTTTTCTTCAGTTCGCGACTTGTAATTTACGAGGAGAAAGATTTGATTTAAATCAAAGAAGTCGATTTAAATCAAAAAAATCAACAAAAATGATTTTTTTTTAAAAAATCATGATTTTTTTCCACCCTGCTTGAGACTAATTCAATTCTCATTTCTCAGGATTTGTTTTCTTATCAGCGCCCAGTGCAGGCTAGTTGTTTGTATTTTGCTTCGCAATCAGAAAGTCCTGGGTCCGAATCTAGTAGTCGTCCTGAGTTTTTTCCCCTCAGTTCCATCAAGCGAATTCCCGGTTGCCTTCAAATAAAGGGCTTGAGAGACTTCTTCCATTGTTGTCATTATTATAGACTGTTGGGGAGAGCGGTGACACAGTGCTTTCTTCTGGTGAGAGAAATCTCCGGTTCGATTCCAGACTTTTGAATTTATTGAATTTATGGTGGGCAACATCATGCCTTAGGGTTTTTCTGTGAGTTCTCCCATTTCCTCCTACATTCTAATTTTATATTAACATTTTTATAATAATTCACTTTAGTCTAAGGAGCATATAATCAATCTTCTTTAGCCTAAAGAGCATAAGCGTGAAACGTTTAATTAAAAATTTATAATTCACTCATGTTGCAGACTGTTAATTCCAGATCAAATTGCCCTCACGGGCTTATACCTACAAGTTTAAAGAAATATATCTAGAGAGGAGAAAATGTACAGTATGTCTGGACTGAAATGCCCTAATTTGAAATATTTTGAAGAAACCGGGAGAACTCCGAGAAAACCTAACACACGGCGTTTGTCCGCCACAAAGTTCACTTGGCGCGAACTGGGATCGAATCAAGGACCCTATGCATCAGAGGTACACGCTCTAGCACTGAGCCACCGCACTCTCCTCAGTGTTTCTTTGGATTTATATTAAGATGAAGGGGGGGCAATGCTTAAATGAATGAAAGTGGTAGTTGAAAATACGAAAGCTAAACTAATATTAGCAAAAATTAGCGAAACTGTTGACTTTTTTTTTCGATTCGAAAGGCTACCCCCCTCTGAACTACACACTAGCCGTTTCTTTGTCGTATAGAACGGTCCAACTTTTAGGTCCAGAGAGACTCAGTGGTAGAGAGCCCTCTTTGGCGTTTGGAGTTCTTGGTTTGATTCCAGCTCCCATCAAATGAGTTTTGTGGTAGACAAACACCCCGTGCGTGGGTTTTCTCGAGTTTCTCCTACTCTCGTCATTCCACCACTATAATTAATCTTAATATTATCGTCTCTAGTCAGTAGCGGCGCTAGACTCGTAATAATAGGGGGGCAAGAGGGGAGGCAAGAAAAAATTTGGGGAGGCGAGGCAGCCACACTTGTTTTGCTTTGAATATTATTATTATCGATTTACATGTTATTATATTATTCACTGGTTGTACATAGAAAAATGGGATGGGCGAAGGGTGGGCTAGAAAAATTTTTGGGGTGGCGGTCGCCCCTCCTAACCCCTTGTATCGCCGCCACTGCCTTTAATCTCGGCGCATAATCATGGGACGTTAAACTCAAAAAAGAATAATGAATTTCTTAGAATAAGTGTAGATGCAAGATAATACTACCTCCTCCTACTACGATTTGCATGCCGTCTTTGATCTTCTTTTAAACACTAAACACAACGTTCGGCACTTCACACAAAACTCAGAACGCTACACACAAGCACTAGCTACTAAACAATACGTTAACGAAAATTACATTGCGAGCAACTCCGTTTCAGGCACTGTTATATAAAATATTTACGAAAGGAAGACTCATGCACAGAGACAAAACGACAAATTTTGCTCTGTTAAACGTGCGAGGTGAGGCAAAACAAAATGAGGAAGTCATCAAAAGATAACGGCCTTCGTTCACTAACAGACCTTGACTTTCGTAGCACAGCAGATTCTTCAAGAAACTTTCTTCTGAGAGCGAGTCATCAGAGAAACAAAAACGCTCATTACAAAGAACATACAGGGATATTAAAAAATGGAGAAAACGAAAAAAGGAAGAAAAAAAAAACTTGCGCTACTTTTCTTACCGGTTGTGCAGTGGCAAATCAAGAATGATTCACTCACACAAGTCACAACAGAGATACACAGTACATGAGAAACAAATCCACGGTCTGCTTCACACGTGCGCACCAACACAACTCAACATCTATAAATATAAAAGATGAAAGTCCTACACAAACACTGGATGTTCTCAACACACCAACACTGCTTGCTTGCTTGCGTTTCTCGTCGCCTGAGCCAGACTTTCAAAACAACTGCACAGAGCAGTCCTCTTGTTCCCCTGAGCGTACGATGACTCACTGACTGAGCGAAGGGGGAACTCTCGACTTGTCAAGGGTGGGGTCTCTGCGTGCGCGCAACACTCCGAATAGAATGCCAAATCCAGACTCCACGATGTTAGTTAACATACCAGCAAAAATATGCATGCACATGATCAAGTTTTCTTTTTAGACAGCATCAAAGACACATCATTACAGTAATAATGACAGAAGTATTAAGTATAATACAACATTCTGTGAGAGCTAACTTTGTACCTGTCAAAAAATTGGTGAGGTTGCTATTCAAATTGCTGCTACAAATTAAACATAAATACGTAAAGAGACAAATATCCACCTATGACTTATGTCAAATTTGTTATTCGAGACACGGTCGTCCGGTCCATCTGCTGAGACTACGGCGAAAATATATTGCGGGCCAAAGAGGTAGATGAGAATTTCATATCCAACATGAACAGAATAGATTATTTTATACCAATTTTTAACTTTTCATAACAATGATAGTAATATCCCACTATGAGTACATTTCGCGACATTAAAATTATACGGCCCGCTGATCTAGTGGCCAGCGCGCACCGCTTTGGTACTTCCAGGTTCGATTCCCAGTGGGAGAGTACGAAGTGTCAACGCACTGCAGTAGTTCGGACCCCCACTTTAAAGTGTAGGTCCAAGTCTCAAATAGCCTTTGTGCTGAAAGGCGCGCTAAACTACAATCCTATCAACCAATTAATAGTACACAGTCACAGTGGCGGGTCTAGCCCAGGGTCTGTTTTTTGAGCTATTATTTATATATTTTTGAAAGTTTATAGTAAACTCATGGTATACCTATCATAGTCTGTGTTCTGGCTCCCCCCAGTTTTTATCTTCTAGATCCGCCACTGCACAGTCGTAAAAATGTCTTTCAAAATAATGGTTCATCACCTAAATATTTTGAATCCCAAGAATAAATCAGGAATAGTAAGCTTGTAACTTTTTCTGAATGGTGTAAATTCTCTTCTATGGCGCGGGACCTAGGGCAACCGCCCTACTCCTAAGACTGCTCTGTTTCCAGCAATATTCTTTTCTCCCTAATTGTTGGTAATACTTCTTCTTTGGCTTTCTATTTGATCTAACGTTTTCCATAACTCTTAACCGTTTATCGTCGCTTATTTTGTAATATTCACGTTTCTGCTTGAATCCGGAAAGGATCGAAAATAAAACTGAAATGGAATCTTTGAGTTTAACATCCTACGATGATTAAGAGTCTTCACCCCGGCGAAATTCAAATACCGCTAATTTTACAGTAATTATATGATATCTTCAAATAGATAAAAGATAATCGAAATGTGGAACAAGAGCGCCCTAGACAATATCATTTTACATGAGAAACCGTTATCACGACTCACTTATCTGCTTTCGATTTCGAGCCATTTTGAAAATCGGCATTTATTTTCGCGTTTCTAAACGGTTGAAAAACGGGAAGACACTAGGTGACTTGTAATAACGGTACCTCACGCAAAATAATATTGTCTAGGGCGCTCTTGTTCCATATTTCAATTATCTTTTATCTATTTGAAGATATCAATAATTACTGTAAAATTTGCGGTATTTTAATTTCGCCGGGATGAAGACTCTTAAAGGAAATGAATGATGATGGGATGAGAAAGTGGGAGTAGGAGTACGTCGTGAAGACCCACAGATACGTTGTTGTCCACCACAAACTAACTTAGCTGGGAATCGAACCAGGGACTCCACGCACCAGAGCTAAGTGTCCTACCACTGAGCCATTGGAAATGATCGAAAAGAGGCAGTTTCCACTTTGGGTAGGATCTTTCTGAGCTATTTTCTCAAAATCAATTCACGCGATTTTTGTTAAACAACTGAATAATAAGTGCAGCATGACATGGAAAAGTGAGAGCAAGGAACTTTAGTGTAGTGGCCTGTACTTTTTAATTCCATTCACTTTCCAACCTCCAACTTTGACGTATCAACCTACTTCTGTATTTTATTTACAAACCGAAGAAATGAAAAAATCTCGATTAGAATTGATCGACTTCGGACTGAGTTTTCATGTTAATATTCACACATCTAACACAAATTAACCATAGTTATCTATGTACACTCATCTCCAAAATTATTGTCGCATGTCTATAAATGTGTTGTTGTAGGAATATAATTTGATAATGTATTCGCTTGGTATTTCTTATAATCTTAGTATGTGTTTAACTGGCAAAAACATGTATGTGGCAAATTTCATGTCAAAAGAGCAGTAAACAAGAACAATAAAACGAAAATAAAACTATCTTGTCCATTTAGCAACATTTTGTTTTAGTCATTTTAATTTTCGTATTTACAATTCTTTTCCTATGAAATTTACCACAAATATACATTTCCCGATTATACACATAGTATCAGTATTAACAGTACCTTGCAAAGTCATTATCAGATTATATTCTTACAAGAAGACAGTTATAGATATGTGACAATAATTTTGGACATGAGTGTACATTTAAGAAGCTTGACCGCAATTAACAGCTCAATGTAAGTCACACCTAGCAAAGTAAGCTTTCAATCAATATTAAATTATGAGCACTTTGCACTAGACCAATTCCCCTTAGTAAAATTAATCAATGTAAATTCTGGACAATCTGAATTACTACCGAATTCTCTATAAATAGTGGTTATCAAATACAAAATGTAGATAAATTGGATTAGCAATTTCCTTTGGGTATTTTTTTTTCTTTGTCGTTTGTTTCCTCTTCAGTAAATTGAGCATGTTATTTGCATTATGTTGTATTTTCAGCTGGGTTGTTGGAATTTTCCCCAGTCCGAAAATTCCCGGTGGGTTTTTCGGGTAAAACCCACATAAAAAAAACACAATATCCCCCCCAAAATTAAAAAAAATATACTTCAAAACTTTCATGGGAAAGACCTTAATGTGATTATAATTACTTCCTTCAATCGAGTTTCTTAGTATAGGCCTACGACTAGTTTCAGAATTGGCTTAAAATATGTAGTTATCAAGAGATCATCACCAGAACAGAATACCATTGAAAAAATAAAAAGTTTGGGAATCATGCATTTTTTTTTTTTTTTTTTTTTTTTGGTCTGATCAAATTCCCTGTAACAGTGTTTAAATGTAATGCTTATCTATATAAATACAATTGAAAGTGACCATGTTTATAACTTAATAACTCTTGAACCACCGATCGATTTCAATCAAATTTTCAACATGGAGAGCTTCGGGTCTGGGATGGAACCAGGAACCTGCACCAGAGGTGAGATAGTTTCGTGTGTACAACAGAACATGAATGCTTAAATGCTATTTTAAGAAGAAATATGGCTTTAAATATACGGACAAAATTTGATTTTTAAAAAATTGCCCAATAAAAACCACTTTTTAAACTGGGTTTTTCACAATCCTGGTAATTACAGATTATTTTTCCTTGATAGCCTACCCGTAGTACTGTTGAGATCAGCGAGTCAGTAAATGATCCGGCATTTTATTTTCTATTTTCTAAATGAAACTCCATACGTGTAAGAATAACAGGCTTTTTTTCCCTTTTTTAGTCACTTTTCGCAACAACAGAATCCGCTGGCCATATGTTAGCAACTGATACACTTACACAGAAAGTTAAGATTTCTGCTTCAAAACTTTCTTTTATGGATCTTTACAATAACAGTCTTGTATTGTAAATGCAACGTTGACAACAGATTCCATTTATAGTTGTCTTCAACAATAAAGAATTTCTATTCTTTTTTTTCGTAGAAGATTTCTATATTCTTATCATTTTAAAAAAAATCCAATATCCAAATGAGTAGCACACCTGTGTGGTTCCTAGTTCCATTTGTGTTAGGAATACAGCATTTTTGGCACAGAACCAGCATCACGAGGCAACTGGAGATTTCCCTGAATTACGACTGTGAATCAAGAATGCCAGTAATGATGCTGTTCGGAACTCACGAGCTAACCACTCACCTTCTAGATGACCGTGCGCCACCTGTTTAACCTCTTACCCCTGTAAAAGCTATACAAATACTATAAACATAACCGCACTTTTAATGTTTTCATTTGATTCTTGTAATAATAATAATAATAATAATAATAATAATAATAATAATAATAATAATAATAATAATAAGCTAGGTTGACATGTTGCAAGAATCTTATAGCTGTCATTAAATAATCTTGCAACCCCATCTTTCTATTTACTGTTTACACATTACAACTTTCTGAAAGCAAGAAAGATATCTCCACCAATACAGCTCAGCACTCTAGTGGACAAATAGTTAACCTCCTCGTTAAAAATGTGTATTTTGGCGCGCTTCCCTTCCCCGTCCAAAAGAATCCGTCGTTTTGGAAGCGGTGAAACTGTTTTTTTAAGTCAGTGGGAGGGCGACAGCAGGTAGAAAGCAAGACAACCCAGAAAGTTCAGAAAGGTTTGACTCCTTGCAAGATGAGAAAATTGTTGCATGTCCCTTTCAAGACTATGTTTACATGGAGAAATATTCTCGAGTTTGCAAGATTGTTTTAATGACAGCTACAAGATTTTTGCAGCTTGGCAACAGCTTTATTATTACAAGAATCAAATGAAACCATTAAAACTACAGTAAAATTTATAGTAGAAACTGTGTTGTAAGTTTGAATACTGATAGATAGATAATTTGAAAACTGCCTGCTAGTTGGCAGCACCAGATGAAACGCTATATGACGGTAGAGTAGCAATGTAAAAATGGAGGCACCACTGGTAACATCATCCAGAGAGAGGTTTGAAGAATAATCGACACTTCCCAGCACCAAGTCGGAATCTACACGAAAAAGGAGCAGTAGTGTAAAAATCGTGGAACCAATGACAAGTGTTATGTTACCCATTTTCTGAGTATAGATGGATCAAACTTTGAATTTCATGGAAAAATAAAAAATGCAACATGGTGGGCGATTACTGCACTCAATATACGAAAATGCTACGAAGTTTCGAAACTGTGAGAATTCTGTAACAGAGAAGGCGAGATCCTCTTCAAAGTACGCTGTAATTAGTATCGCCATTTTTTTATTACTGCTCCACCCTTATATAAAGTCGCTGATATCTGTCGGTTAATCTTCAAACAATATCTAACATTAAAATGTTTCAGGTTAACTGCACGCTGGCGGGCCTGAAGGGGGGGGGGTCTGGGGGCCAGGTAACCTTACCCGCAAACTGACCCTTTCCTACAAAGAATAAAATGATAATAAATGTTAGAAACGGGTATATCCTTTTGAAATCACCCAATTTCAGATTAAAAGTTTGCTGACAATATATATATATATATATATATATATATATATATATATATATATATATATATATATATATATATATATATATATATATATATATATACAAAAGTTTTAATACTCTCGGAATTAAAACAATAATTAATGGTTTTATAATAAGTCACAATAAAACTTACAATAACAAGATTATTAACCGAAATGACATAATTACACTGCATTCATATAAATTACAATTTAAATATATAATTACAACGTCAAAGAAAAACTAGTGTCCAGGGATTAATATATATAAAACTATTCTTATCAGAGTATGAACACCTCATCCAGTTCCTTTCCAGGAGGTAAAGTGCCAAGGACCGACGAGACGTTAACACGTTGGATAGAAACAGATATGCGCTGTATTAGATAATTTATTCACAAGAGGAAGAAATGAAACATGCTACCACTGATAGACGACACTAAAACAAATATTTGCTACATGAAGACGAAGAGGTTACATGAGAACCGTGAAAATTTTCAGTTTGCGGGATATAACCTCAGAATGATGTTAAGAATACCTCTAACGATGATAATGATGTATTATTTAGTGAAGTACGACTTTGGTTCAAATAGATCCTCGTTTGTCAGAGCTCAAAGGAATTAAGTGATTCTTTGCAGTCCTAATTCTTTGGACAATATATAATCAAAACTAGAAATTCCTAGTTCTGGAACAAATACGATAACACAAAAATTTGCATCCAGTTTCATTATGTAATGGTTACGAGCAATAACTCTTCCAGATACCTCTTATGTCTTAGACCATTACTAATGCCCTCTTCAGAATAGCAGAAAAGCAGAAAATCAAATATGACTGAAGATAATCAGAAAATGATATCATTCAATGACCTTGTACACTTACGTAGCAAATGCCTAGTGCATTATCGTTCGTATGAATCATATCTATGACGAAGTACGAATACAAAATCATTCCCTATTTAGTAAAGGAAAATAATAGAGAACAGTTGAATCTAATCGAATTTACAAATAAGTCTTATGGTTTAAGTGTTACCAAAATGATACGTTAAGCATTAAGATAAGCGTCTTATCAGAAAAGAAATAATCCTGCTTTCTCCCACATCACTTATCTTAGTTATGTGTAATAAATGCAACACACCGACATGAGTATTTGGATTGTTTTCCGTGTTTAGTATAAGTGTATCTCCCCCTCTCTAGGTATGACGTTATCAATTATACTGTCCATAAATACATTACTATTTCACCTTTTTTTGTGCTCTACAGCTAGTATTTATGTAAAGCAATATGCTGTCACCTTCACGAAAAAGGAAATAACAGCAGATACAACCTGTTAGTTATCAGTATATTTTGCTACATATAGGACCTAAGGTACGCAAATAAATAATAATTTCTTGCAGGAAAATACAAACTTAATTATTACTTCCAACTAACTAACTCTATGGCCTATGGAACCTAAAGGTTCAATGCCGCGTTCAAAAAAGCTATCCATTGACTTTTATCCTCAGTCAACTTGATCCAGTTTCTATTTTGTATTCTTATTTCTAAGAGATCCATCTTAATATTGTCCTCCCATCTACGCCTAGGTCTTCCTAATGGACGTTTTCCGATTGAACTTCCAGTTAAGAGGCCTCATCTCGGCGAAATTAAAATACCGCTAATTTTACAGTAATTATGTGATATCTTCAAATAGATAAAAGAGAATCGAAATGTGGAACAAGAGCGCCCTAAACAATATCACTTTACATCGGGTACCGTTATCACGACTGACTTATCTGCTTTCGATTTCGAGCCATTTTGAAAATCGGCATTTATTTTCGCGTTTCTAAACGGCTGAAAACGGAAAACCACTAGGTGACTTGTGATAACGGTACCTCACGCAAAATAATATTGTCTAGGGCGCTCTTGTTCCACATCTCAATTATCTTTTATCTATTTGAAGATATCACATAATTACTGTAAAATTAGCGGAATTTTAATTTCGCCGGGATGAGGCCTCTTAAAACTTCGAAACCTTTCCTACTTTCTTTCATTTTGGGTGCATTATCTGCCTGCCTGAGCCTGCAAGACTTCAAGACCCCAACAATGTTTGATAAACGGTGTAAATTATGCACTTTTTCGTTACAAAGTTTCCACCATTCCCCATTCCCGTTCTTCTTAGGTCTGAATATTCGTCACAGGATCTTATTCTCAAATATGTTCAGTTTACGTTCTTCCCTCAGAGTAAGTGACCATGTTTCGCAAACCAGACAGCACAAGAGGCATGATAATAGTTTTATATATTTTAAAGTTTCAACTTTCTGGACAGAATTCGCGACAACAACAGATTTCGAACTGAATAATAACGCCAATTTCCTGTTTTCAGACGACTTTTAATTTCTTCGTGGATATGGTTTTGGGCTGCTAACAATAATCCTAGAGATTTGAAATTATTTCCAACAAACGATATATTTTTAACCGCCGATAAAGTCAGTTTTTCTCTGTTTTGTTAAAAAGTATGCAAGACAATTTACCTACAAACCTGTGATTTTATTCAGTTTCATTTGTTCTTCTCTTTGGACAATATTTTAATTACACAGAAATTAAAATTTAAGAGCCAAAGATAATTTTAGGTTCTAGTGCCCCTAGATTGGTTAGAATGACCTAGCTTTGTTCTCCTGGCCGTTCACCTCTGGTGCTAGGGGTCTGGGGTTCAAACCCTGCTCCCGCCAAGTGAACTTTGTGGTGGACAAACACCGTGTGCGTGGGTTTTCTCGGGGTTCTCCCGTTTCCTCCCACTTTCTTCATTCCACCATTTCATTCATTACTCATCATCACCGTCTCCTTTAGCCTAACCGGCATAACCGTGGGACGTAAAACTCAAAGATTTCATTTTATTTTTTGTTCTCCTGGCCGTTCACCTCTGGTGCTAGGGGTCTGGGGTTCAAACCCTGCTCCCGCCAAGTGAACTTTGTGGTGGACAAACACCGTGTGCGTGGGTTTTCTCGGGGTTCTCCCGTTTCCTCCCACTTTCTTCATTCCACCATTTCATTCATTACTCATCATCACCGTCTCCTTTAGCCTAACCGGCATAACCGTGGGACGTAAAACTCAAAGATTTCATTTCATTTTTTGTTCTCCTGGCCTCCCAGATCTCCGGATTTAAAGCTATGCGACTTCTTCCTGTGAAAGTACGTTTACGTACCCCCACCACCGCAATCATTAGTCGAGCTCAAAGAACGCATCAGTGCTGCAGTGCAGACAATTGACAGAACTATGCTACAAAATGTATGGGGTGAGCTCGAGTATCGTCTAGACGTGCGTCGTATCACCAAAGAGGCATATATTGAACATTTCTAGATGGTGTATAAACTTAGTGAGTTTGTGTTCTTTTCATATATCTTTCATATGTGTATATGTGTACGTGTAACACTTTTTAAAGTATTTTAAGCCTTTTAAAATGAATGAGTCATTTATGCTAACTCTCTATTAAAGACTTTATTAAGCCATTTCGATCCTTCATGCTTCGATTAATATAGAAATGTCTACCCTTCCAGCAAACTACAAGTCCGTCATTCCACTGTGTGTGAACTCCGTAGTTTTCACTACACTTAAAATACTTAATAAAATAAGTAAATGATATCAATAGTGAGTAACATCAGGTTGTCTCAAATGTATTGAGCATTTGGAGGACACAACTGAAACCTACTTACTGTCATTTGGAAATATCATTCTCAAATAACACATGGACAGTTTGTTCGTTAATCTTCAGCCATTTGTTTGCTCACACCATAATTCCGTCGTTATAGAACTGATATGGTTCCTGTTTTTTTTTTTTTTTTTAAATAGTTTTCACAGGTATACTTTTGAATCTAACATCATTCAGGACGTTCTGCAGAGACCGAAACAAATGATACTTTGATGGTACCACGTCCGAGCTGAGCAATGAATGCATAAAACCTTCCCAGTCAAGTTCTCTCAATTCCTGATGGGTCTTTAAAAATATACGCGGTCTGGCGTTGCCAGCGTGGTACACGACTCCCTTTCTGTTGACCAGTTCTGGACATTTCTTTGGAATTCCTAAATGTGCTT
Organism: Thermobia domestica; assembly: GCF_964235325.1. Taxonomy (NCBI): domain Eukaryota; kingdom Metazoa; phylum Arthropoda; class Insecta; order Zygentoma; family Lepismatidae; genus Thermobia; species Thermobia domestica. The sequence continues at coordinate 346,803,321 of NC_137456.1, read as the reverse complement.
GCGCCAAGTGTATACAGTACAGGTCCAAATTATTTTTCTGTCGCACGGCAGCAGCTTGTGGTTCAAGATGTCCTTCCAATACCCCAAAATGCACAGCGTTAATTTTTCTGGGCATCACTACGGGCTTTGCCACAGACTGTAGAAGTTTCTACTTCGATCACGATCTTTGTCGCGCATTGTCGTCATTGGTTATCCACTTTTCATCACTCATGATCAATGTTTTAAACGTGGTTGGAGTGCTTTACATTTCAATAGAGTTTCGCAGACAGAAATTCAATCAAATAATTCGATTTTGAATTATATCATGTGGCACAAAAACGTCGAGCCTCTTTTGTAGCCAGCTTGCCCCAAATGATGTAACATTATTTGGTAATGGATTTTAGGTCATAATCGATGCCATGACTGTATCGTCCAGTCCAATTGCCAAAATATCACCCACTTTTTCTGTGATTGGTTGCCTACTGCGAGAAGCATTTTGGACATCCAAACTTCTACAATGAAAGTGAGTGAATCGTACTTCGGCTGTTTCTTTTGATAACGTATCTTGTCTACAGACAGTAAAAAATTCTTCACGAGCCTGTGCAGCATTTGCGCCTTTATCCAAATAAAATTGTAAAATGTAGAAGAAAGGCCACTCATCTTCACGACGATATATCTTACTGATTATAAAGATTCCAATACGTTTTACCATTAGTTTCAACTATCAGCTGCCAAATGACATTAAGCCCGATCCGCTGCGACTCATACACACTGAGATTTGGGTCACTAATGTCATCCCTTCCGCAGAAGATTCCATAATTTTTAGAATAACTATTGTGCTGCCAAATTGTCTTGATCCGTGGCAAAAATGCAAACTAAAGCTCACAACCCATGTGTTGAGCCAATAAGGGTTCAGCTGTTGCTAAGCGAGAGAGCGGATGACGAATGAGAGTGGAATTCCTTCAGCCGATAGCAGCGCTTGGAATGGGAGACTAAGTGTCAAGTCAATGTGGTATATCTTTAATATCACATATCTGAGTGGCAAAGGCGCGGAAAAGGCGCACAAAGCACAGGAATATCCTCCATAACGCGGTTCACTGGTTCCAAGAGACATCCGCGTTCTTGAAGTCAAAAATTTAGGATAACACTAGCTGAACCTGCGCTGTCTACTCAGCGCATCATTCTATTATGATCATGAATCTCCTTCCCACTGTGCATGTCTCCTTACTCACACAAGTAAAGGATAGGAGACTCACAAAGGAAGGGAACTGCTATGTATGGATGTTGGAGTGAGTTTGTAACAAATCTGTAGAAGTAACACGATATGAAGTGGAAATATTCTTTTCTAATAAATCCATATTCGTTCGAGTACGCCTCATTGCGTCTCTTGAAGCCTTTGAAGTTGCCAGCATGCAATGCGTTTTTTGCCATTCAGATTTAAGCAAAGCGCCTGCAATGTCCGTCAACCCGCGATACGTAATTTCCCTACTGGTTGCCTAACACCGTAATTTCGGTCTGCAACAATCTTATGGGCTCAAAACGGCCCCTAGAATGTTGAACAGAAGAATAATGACATGCTTTTTGAAAATTTGAATGAGAACTGGACAATCTACACAAAATTTGGAATCGACCAGTAAAAACGGAACGTTTCTAGCACTTGTGGTTGCTAGATCTCATTATCGAAAGTACTGCAGACAAACATATAAACCTAGCATTTTAATATATAGACTAGCTGAACCTGCGCTCTCTACACAGCGCATCATTCGCATATGAGCATAACTCTCCTTATAATTCCTTACAACATCTGTACATGTCCCTTTACAGACACAAGTTAAAGACGTATTGATTAAAAAAAGCCAAGGGGTATCATAAAGGGGAGACTTTTTTCGATTATTTTTTCTCAATATCTCGCACCGTTTGCAAGATTTGAGCCTGCTTCCGGTTGGAGTTTCTAATTCATGTATGACCAGTGTTTTCTTTCTTCTTGCATGCAGTATGTAATAAACAAACACATTACATACACAGTTAATTATAGCGTCAGTTATATATGGTGTTCATTGGGCAAAACACTCCCATAAAAAGGTTCATCTTAGACTGGAGAAATGGTTATCCTTCCTTTTCCATTATTATTTGGCTATGAAACAAACGCCTGAGAAATACAACCTCTATATACAACAGTGTGGTGTTGGAATGTATAATGCTTAGGGTGTGATGCTTTAGTTTTTTTAAAAAAATTTCAACACTTCCAATGTACTCGTAAAAATGTAATAAAGAAATAGTGCCCATGTTTTTTAAATATTCAATTAGAACTGGACAATCTACATGAAATTTACAATCGATCAGTGAAAACGTCATATTTCTAGAGCCTGTAGTTTCCGAGATCTCATTGTCGAAAGGATTGGCCATAAACATATAAATGTAGTTTAAAAGAGCTCCAAAGATGGCAGCACAATTCATTTGCATTTATTTCGGAGAAGGCTTATTAAAGGCAAAGGCCTTTGAACAATAATTTAAAAGAATAAACTTTGTGAAAAATATTTCTTTAAGTAATTTAATTAAAGTACACTCTTGTAAAAATATTTGTCTTTGTTATAAACGTAAAATCACAAATAACCGTAAATCAAAGGTTTGAAAGCTACGGTTATAGGTTAGAGCTCGATCGCTCTTATTTGGTACTGTAGCATTTTAATAGATAGATAATGAGTTTTAAAATGAGTATATATTCTTCATTTAGAACTGAATACACCTAGGTTCATTTTATGGCTGAATCTCTGGATTAAGTGCACAGGAGACTACTCGAAGGCCGTAAGCGTTCCTAGTCTCTAAGTAGATGCAAACAACTTAATCTGCGAAGAACAAACTTTTCTGGCAGACCTCGTATTTCAAAGAAGCGTGTTATTTGAAGTTGTGAATTTTCCGAACGAAAAAAAAAAAAAATAGCTCCGGCAGTGCGCGAAGTATAAAATGCATTATGCACTTGAGGAGAATTCAAGAGTGCTTTAATTAGTAGCTGAAGTGGAGGTGAACATGGTTGCATCTTAACGGGGATCACTTTTATCCAAGAGTGTGGAGTGTTCATTATCCTCTTGAACATAAAACAAAGTCAAACAACGCACGCGCTCTAGAAATACAATACGTTCCAGTGTGTTGTCAAGATAATATATTTTAAAGCACTGTAAACATTATTCATCAAAACCCACTTTACAGAGAGGAGAAATTAGCATAAACAATTAACAAATAATCCGTTTCTTCTTTTATTATTAATTTTATGAGAAAAATTTAGGTCACTCTTTCACAAAAAGATCAAAACAATTCCTAAGTTTTCAGTGGATGAATGAACACTCAACAAGTGGATAATTAAACAATGTATCTCTCTCTCTCTCTTTGTCTGTTTCATGTTAAACTGTGTTTCATTGTTCTGATAAGTGAAGATAATTGCAGCAGTATGTTTGTAAATGAGCAATATCATATTAAGAATAACTGCAACGAAAAATTCATTGAGATTTCACGCAGAAGCAACAGTTAACTGTAGTTTTCATGCACATCTCTAAAGAAAAACAAAACAAACCAGTTGAGCATGCTCCAAGAGCATTGCCAGAACGAACTTAAAACGAAATTTATATGAAATTGTATATTAAATTTATTTGATCAACTAATGACGCAATAGTTATTGAATTAGTAACTGTAGGCTGACTATAAAATCTGTGCTAAGTACAAAAATTAAAATGTTGAGTAAAAAGCTAAGATTTTACTTCAGAACTGGTGGGAAATATACCCACGCGTATTCTTCTGGTGAATACTTAAACTACTTCCACAATGAATACTAAATAGCCCGTTGTTCACTGAGTAGTGTTAGGCACATAGGCCACATCTTGACATTAAGGTTGGATTAAAGGGACAAGTTTTGGCGATAGATGGCACTACAGTCTTCGTATCTCTCCCATGTATTTTTTACCTTTCATTAAAATTTACAATTTCTCTTACAAATTTCAACCTATAGACTTCAAATTTTTAGAAAAGGAACTTCATAACCTATTAAAGAGAACAATCCGTGCCGATTTTTTATTTAGAATTTTCTTCATTGTTGAAATGGCTTGATTGTTGAAATGGATACCCAAACCTTTAACAGTGGAACTGTTTCAACAGTGAAGAAAATTCTAAATAAAATAAAAAAAAAAAAAAACGGCACGGATTGTTCCCTTTAATAGGTTATGATGCTTCTTCTCTAAAAATATGAAGTCTCTAGGTTGAAATTTACAAGAGAAATTGTAAGTTTTCGTTAAAGGTAAAAAATACATGGGAGAGATACGAAGATTGTAGCGACATCTATCGGCAAAACTTGTCCCTTTATATTAACCTTAAATCTAACTTTTCTATTTTTGGCACTTACCACGGATTTTGTTTTCAGTCTACATCTAACTATGCAATAATTATTGAATCAATAACCAATAACACACACTATTGGTATTTATCAACACCAATATCATCTATGACTTACCGTTCCCAAGATATTGCTCCTTAGATCTCCTAAAATCGGAACTTATTTAAGCCAATATCTGGAATGGTAAGATGACGCAAAAAATTCAATCACTTCTTTCAGATATTTTTTAATGTTCTATCAAATGGAGGGCTCAAAATTGAAAAATTCGCAAATAAGAGACAGACACACACAAATACACACAGAGACATATAGAATTAAGTAACGAAATTTTTAAGTTCATTCAAAATAGCAGGCATTTTGTTCGCATACGTGACGACAGAATTTTTAAACATAATATCCTGCAAGTTAGACTGATTGAAAAGTAATCTGTTTAACAGGTTGCGTGTATTCTTTTTAAATCAACAAATATATGATTCAAATACATTTCAGCTTGAATGTGGTAGAATCTAAGTCAAAGTAAAGTACGACCTCTCATTTGAGACAGAACAGCGTAGCTTACGAATAGCGTGCAGGTAATGTTTTACGCCCATGAGACAAGACATGAAAATAATAATCGAAAACGACCAGTATCAGTGCCCACTCCGAAGTTTTCGGGATCGCTGAGACGAATAGTGGTATTGTCGACGAGAAGGGGTAACATCACTCATGACGATAGAGGGGCAAGAGGGCTTTCCCCAGAGACATCGTCCATACACACCCCAGAGGTGGGGTCAAGTAACTCAAGATATGAGTGCGTAAGTGGGTCGAGTGGGTCGTGGGTCAACAGGACGTGACCCTCCACCCACCGTCTCACCATGACTCCACTCTGCTTAGTGCACTGCAGACACCATCTTGTGAACGCTGGTGAATTTGTCTACGTTTTACTTTCAAGGTCTCCATTTTTCTTTCTCTTTCATTTGGTTCCATTTACTTACCTCAGATGAGTATATCTAAATGGTAAAAGAACTTCAGGCACTTTTGGATATTAGTATTTGTAATTGTAATAACAGCAATAAGACTTACTACTTGGCTTTCGAGACACAGTCGAATTTTACACTGTTTGTTCATTTTTTTCTTTCTTTGCATTGGTCTACTTTACCTTGCTTTGTGACTTTCAAATGTCCTATTTTCCACTGAAAAGTATCTATAATTCAAGAAGATAATAATTATATATGATAATTAAATTGAAATTCTCGTAAACACTTTACCATTTTATATTGTAAAGGTCAGATCCACCGGTACTGTAACAGAGCGGTGCTTGAGCGATTGACCGTAGAAATTGAAACCCCGATCAGTGATAGTTTCACAGCCTTGTTTTATTACAAGTTTAAACTCTCTAGTCAGTGGTGAGGAGGGCGTGGATCATGGGTCAGAGTTGATGACGATGGGTTTTGGTGGGTGGTGAGTCAGAGTAGGTCATGGTACGACACAGTAGGTCACGGTGGGTGATGGGTCAGTGTAGTGTACGTCACGTAGCACGAAAATATTATTTTCAAAATAATAAATAAAAAAGACAGTCCCCCGAAAAATGGTTCTGTCCTCTCCCACGAAATTAAAGCTGGTATCATTACTGAGTAACATTATGAGTTTTTGTCATTAAGCTTTTGTTCACTTGCGTATCAGGAGGAAGGGGTTCACACGCTTTCCATAAACCTACTCTTCCCGTTTGAAGAAATGGCGTTTCAGCTAGTCTTCTATAGAAATAAAGTTGAAACGACCGTAGAAAGGACGCAGAGCAGATGTTTGGTAAAGCAACAGATCTTTTAACTTCAGTGATCACCACCTGAGATCATTAACAACCGAAGTAGCCACTGAAATTCAATGAAGAGTGGCGGTTCAGTTCTAGATGGTACACCACTGGAAATTTAGGAAAATTCCCATTGCAATAAGATAATCTATGACCCGAAATTATCTCCAAAATTAAGATCACGATAATCCTTTATCTCTAGGCTTTAGAATAATTCTAATTCTACACGTAGCTCCCAGTATAGTTCTGATAGAGAGAGGGCGGACGCAAAGCCGGAGGAGCAGTTTCACGCTGGAATATGAAAATCTCAACCTCTGAGTGAAAAATATCTAAAAGTAAATGCTTGAACTGACTTTAGCGAATAAAGGATTTAATGGAATGCAGATAATTAGGGGATGTATTAATTGCATTGGTGATGCCACTACAAAGAAGCAGAGCTGGATTAGCCCACCTGGAGGTCCGGAGCTAGAAAAAAATATGTGGCGACTGTTGACTTCACCTAATACATTTCTATGAAAGTACAGTAAGAAAGATAAGGGAATATATTTTATATTTTTGGTCATATTTTATTTTATGATGGTTGTATCTTCATGATTCTTTTTAGATAGCCAGTTGAGATTTGATCAGAGATGAGGCCCCTATCTACCTGGAGACCCGGGGCAACAGCACCTCCCCCCTTCCCCATAATCCGGCCCTGCAAAGACGAAGCTCAAAGAATCACTAAGCAATTTTTTCATTGACTGATTTCTAATCCATTATGGTCTCAGCTACTAAGCTACGGATCTGCGGAATGTGGTTTAATCCAAGCTAATGGAAACTTAATAGTTGGTCATTATCTGACAAGAGCATTACGGGACATAAATGACCGAGATTCATATGACATAACACAGCAAGTGAAGCGTGTTACTTGAATAATAGCTGAGTGTACCAGCCAGTGCCTGTCAATCTCAAGAATCACGAACTATGGAAAAGAAAGAAAGGCTTGTTAGTTTCAGTTGGGTGTTTTGATTTGCATAATATTTTCTAACACGTACCTCACGTTAATTGCATCACCAGATAAATAAATGCATAAAAAGGGGAAAAAACAATTCAATTATTCGTTTGATGAATAAACAAACATGCATAACACTTAATATAAGATTCGCGTAATTAAATATATATATAAAAAAAAAACTCGTCGATGCATAAATACTACATAAACATTCCACATATAATCTTACTTTAATTACTGTCAATTACTACGACAGAAAATGCGTGGTCAATTAGTGTAAATGGATATTACAGAGCATTAAGAATTCACTTTGGCTTGATTACATTACTTTTTGTTGTTGTTTAAAAGAGAAACACATGCATAACATTTCCAAATACTTTTCTGGTTCATGAAATAGTGTTACGTTCCAAGATTATGTTCTTTAGGCTAAAGGAAATGAACGATTAATTGTAGAGAATGATTATTATGAAAGAATGGGTGGAGTGAAGATGTGGGAGGAAACTGAGAACTCCTAGGAAACCCACGAAGACGACGTTGCCCATCACAAACTCACATAGCCTGAGATCCAACGAAGGACAGCTCGCACCAAAGATGGATGCTCTACTACTAAGTTCTCATACCATGCTTCAAGTCTCAAGAGATACAGGGTTTGTATGATAAGTAATGAGACCAGGTCTGGAAACATTGTTTTATTGATCTGATCTGTACAGGGACTTAAAAGCTTTCGAAGTACTCTCCTCTTGCGTCGATGCACTTCTGCAATCGATGTTTCCACGCTGCAAACGCCCCCTGGAAGTCAGCAGCCGGCATGTCCTTTAGAAATGTGGTCACGGCTGCTTGGATGGCTGTGACGTCTGCAAAACGGGTTCCTTTCAAGCGTGGCTTCAGCTTCGGGAAGAGGAAGAAGTCGGCCGGGCTCACATCTGGGCTGTAGGGTGGTTGTGGAAGGACTTCCACCCCAATCCGGGTCAAAAAGGAGGTCACTAAGAAGGCGGTGTGGGCAGGGGCATTGTCGTGATGCAACTTCCACCGGCTAGCGATCGCCGGTCTTTTCCGCTTGACGCTCCTGTGCAGTCTCTCAAGGACTTGTTTGTAGAAGGCGGCGTTGACGGCTTGTCCTTGGGGTACAAACTCCTTGTGGACCACCCCCACATTGTCAAAAAAAACAATCAACATTGTTTTCACCTTTGACTTCGACATTCTGGCCTTCTTGGGGCGCGGGGACGCAGGAGTGTGCCACTCCGCGCTTTGACGTTTCGTTTCAGGGTCGTACTGGAACACCCACGACTCGTCACCTGTTATGACGTCATCTTCAAAGTTAGGGTCACTGTTCATGAGGTTCAACAGTTCCTGACAACAATCAACACGTCGTTGCTTTTGTTCGTCAGTCAACACTCGCGGCACCAGTTTCGCACAGATTTTTCTCATTCCCAATTGTTCCGTCACAATCTTGTGCACTGTTGTGTGGTTCATATCGAGTTCATCAGCAATCAATCTCAACGATAATCGACGGTCTGAGTTCAGGAGATCCCTCACTTTTGCCACAGTTTCGTCCGTAGTCACTGTTGTCGGGCGTCCAGCCCTCTCCAGATCCTCAACGCTTTCCCGGCCGTTCCGGAACGCACTGTGCCAACGAAACACCTGGGCTTTGGATAGGGCTTCCTCTTTGTAGGCCTCCGTGATGAGAGAAAGCGTCTGAGTAGCCGTTTTCCCCAGGCGAACGCAAAATTTGATCGCATAACGCTGTTCGATGGAACCCTCCATGTTTGTTGATTTTCCGCCGTGACAAGAATGTTCACAAGGGCTTTGTCCAAGGCTTGTCCGCGCTCCACTAAGGCTCGGAGCCAACTGACGCGCGGTGCCTTGCTTTGCTCGGACCCCCCCCCCTACATCCTCCATCACCGACAAACCCGCTCCAGCGACACGCGCGCCGCGGCGCGGCGAGTCTCATTACTTATCATACAGACCTTGTACATTAAAATTTATATTTCTCTGTCATTAAACTAATATTGTTGGCAATATCAAATGCGGCACGGAGATAAGGAAGCTCTTGCCACTGAGCTATGTATCATGATTCACAGTAATATTATATATCCAGCTCCCGGAACGCTATGGTTGGACACAAGAACTTTAATATGATAATCTCTGGTCCACATATCGCTCTATTTCTGCCTTTTTAGACCGGAGTTCGATACCTAGTAATTACCACGATGAAGAAGAGGTTCGTCCCACTCCCAGATTGATTCAGGCAATATACATGATACCTCAGCCGTAACATAAGACTGAAACCCTATACTTTGGATTGAGCTGGTATCTCGTGGAATGTTCTACTCAGTGTTGTTGTGAGTTGTGGCACACAGTGGAGGGAAATGACCTTGCCGGTGTCGATACTGAATATGCCAGTAGAGCCATTGCTAGGGAAGTTCCCTCTATTCGCATGTATAACGGGAATACGGACTTCGGCCGATCAAGAAACGGGTGTACTTCACTACCCCTATTGGGTTACCAACTACTCTAGAAAAGGCGAGTGAACGGTGGGCAAATTGTTCCAACTTGTAGTCTTTCGTGAATCAGGTCATCCACTCCATATTTGGATGGGTGGTGGTAAACTCGTAAGTTGTCATAAAATATTCACCTTAGTAAAGTCTAGAGTCAACCTAATGACGGCCCACTGAGCTTATTCTTTATCTCAATCTCGTACCTTATAATTCCAGTAGCCATCCTACTGCCTTATGATGTAAGTTAGCATGATACAGTAGAGCGTCGATTATCCGAAGTAATTGGGGGATATGGGTGTTCGGAAAACTGGTTTGTTCGGATAATCGAACTGTACATGTTTATTTGCTAAAAGAAGTACTGTACAGTAAATTTATTCATAAAAAGAAGTGTGCTGATTGTTGAAACACAGCAACTGGCGGCTTGGCCGGTCAGCAGCGCCTTATGAAGGCCCCATTAGAAGCAATGTTCCGCCAGCGGTGGCTCAGTGCGGCGACTACTGTGGGAAACTTGGTTTGGGAGTGAGGGGGATGATGGACGGTAGGGTGGGAGAGTAACAGGTGCGAGGGAGTACACAGTTCGGTTAAGCGGTTGTTCGGTTGACCGACGTTCGGATAATCGACGCTCTACTGTAATTCTAAAGTATGTTGGACCATAACTGACACAATGAAAACACGTAAAATGCAGGGCGAGAGAGATTTTATCTGAAACTCAGTTACACGAGAACACGGAGTATAATTTCAGTGAGACAAAGAAATAAACATACCACAGCAAATAGCATGTGTTTAGCGTACATTTGATCCGCTGAACAAGATGTGTGGTTTTAACTCTCCAACCGTTTCTGTAGACCTGCTGGATCAAAATAATCCAGAAATCTTGCACCGGACGACACTGAGGAAATTGGACGGGTTCTTTAGTTTGGGTACAACTGAGTCATGATTTTCCTGCAAGAACAACACATTTTTCTTGGTGTAGCGCAAACTTGCTTTGTCAGGCTGAAATACAGGCCTGTATGTAATTGTTGGCCTGGTGGTTTGCTTGCACGAATAGTAGCGATCTCTTTTGCAGACACCCTTTAATGTAAACATCAGCGTTAATGGCATTGTTACTCCGACTGACGAATGCAGATGAAGAAGCCCACTAGGAATCGGCAATCCACACTAAGCCGTTTGGAGGAAACTTCTCAGTTGCAACATATTTTACTTCGGAGGGGTTTTTGCTAATATCTGATACGTAGAAGTGGTTATGATTACATTTATTGACAGTTAAATTGGCTCCGTCATCCAGAATGATGGTTCTTCTTTGGATATGTCGGCTAAATGCGCAGCACTGTTTCTGCAACACCTGTTCTCGCACCTTATTGTACTTTGGAGTCGTCTTCTTCCAACGAACTTTATTTTTGGTCTTTATTGTAAACAATTTTGTGGACACTGAAGGATGCACAGTTAAACTTTACAGCAGCATCCCTCAAAGGTACATCATCTTTGTGCTCCATGAAATGCACAAATGGCGTCAACTTGTGAAGTGCATAAAGCATTTTGAACACAGCACTTTGGCCTCCAGTTCGGGTCTTTCTTGCAGTTTTTCCTGTACCTTCAGACCTTGTTTTTATTCCATACACTTTGTGTGTGTGTTTCCTTAGGCCATAAAATGCTGGGCAGTTGCTAATTTGTTCCTCTGTGTCACTTTCAGATACTGGTTGTTAACACGTAATCTAAACTGTTGTTGTTCAGTTTCCGCCATCTCCAGCCAGTATACTTTGCGCACGTGTGCTCACTTTGTCTGTGGAACAAGCAACAATAACAATCTCCTCTTCTCTCACTACACAACAGCCGATATTGACATGCTTCACTTGCCCTGCCTCAGAGGCACTGATTCAGCGCCTCAATTTTGTTTTAACATACGTTATGCTCTATCCAGAACCGACCCGAAATTACACCACACATGGTCACTATTGAGATATATGGGATAATAATAATAATAATAATAATAATAATAATAATAATAATAATAATAATAATAATAATAATAATAATAATAATAATAATAATAATAATAATAAGGGCGATGAAATCAAATATTATTCAATGGTCTGCCAAAACTCTACACCTTACTTTGCCATTTATATCGGAATGAAAACACTAATTGAGGTATGGTTTATGGAGTTAGGGAGAATGACAAGGTTCCCTTTTTTTAAATATAAAAACAAAATGATGCAATGTTCCTACATTACCGATAAACAATATAAGCGGAAGGTATTTCGCTGGCGACTGTATACCCGTCTATTAAAGCAGGCAATGATATGGTAATAAATGCTAATGGGAACGAACGATAGGACAACGAGAAAGAAACAATCTTCTCGAGAAAATGTTATCACTCAGCGTCTTCTCTACAAAACAAAAAATGTTATTCACGAATTGTAATTATGATTAATATGGTAAACATATCGTCGCGGGTCCTCATTCAATGTTATGCGCCATGACAAACTTTAATTGAAATATTACAAAAAAAAAAAAAAAAAAAAAAAGGTAGTTTCAAATATGGAATTAGACGTAGTACGAGGGTTGTTACATAAATTCTAAGCCGAACCCAGAAACATTAGAACCAGATATATAATACTTGTAGGGCGTACTCATTGAACCTTCCTATGATGTTATGGTATTAATATCGACTTTTATTGTGTTGTTACAGGTCCAGAAAGACAGACAAGTGTGACCAAATGGGGAAATTCAAGACGAGAGGTGTACTTGAATATCTCCACAATAAAGCTTTAAAGCCGCAGGAGATCCACACCGACATGGTTGCTACTTTAGGTGATAGCGCCCTTTCATATACCACACTGAAGAAATAGGCAGCCGAATTTAAGAGAGGGAAAACCCCCATTGACAATGACATTCTATCAGGAAGGCCCGTAGAAGCATTAAACCAGGAGAACATTGACAAAGTCCATGAAATCATCATGAATGATCGGTAAATGGCCATCAGGTAGATTGCTGAGACGATGGACTTATCTAATGAAGGCGCTGACCGAATTATCACTCAACATCTAAGAAGAAGGAAGGTTTCCGCGAGATGGGTGCCAAAACTTTTTTACATCTGATCAAAAGCTCACCAGATGCAATATTTCAAGGGACAATCTTAATCTCTTCCGGACAAATCTAGATGCCTTTCGCAATCGATTCATACAGTAGATAAGACCTGGCTCCACCATTATCAACCAGAGTCCAAACAAAGTTCCAAGTAGTGGAAACACCCTCATTTTCCTTAAAAGTGATGGCTACAGTTTTCTGGGATTCGGAAGGGATAGTGATGGTGGATTATCTTCCAAAGGGTGAACAGTGACTGGGGAGGTCTTCTTGACAGCTGCGTGATATGTTCGGCAAAAAGCATCGTGGGGAAACGGACAGTAGGTATGCTTCTCCATCAAGACAATGCCCCTAGGCACAAGTCAGTCATCGGAATGGCAGTAATTCACGATTGCGGCTACGAATTGATCCCCCACCCACCTTACTCGCCTGATTCGGAACCTTCTGATTCGTCTCTTTCTAAAGCTCAAAAAGAAGCTGGAAGATACTCATTTTGACACTGATGATGACGTCATGCATTCGGTAGATGAAATTTTACACGCCTTCGACAAATCATTTTTAACTAGCGGCATTAGAGCACTTGAACATCGATGGGCAAAATGTATTAACTTATCTGGGGATTATGTTAAAAACTAACAGCATCCATAAACTCTCTGCTGTTCCACTTCCTAGGCACAATTAGAACTTTTGCAACAACCCTCGTAGATGTATAACTTTTTAAGCTATAGTCTCAAAGCTGGAACAGGACATTAAACCATCAACAATCACCCATATCTTAAAATCTCTCAATCTCTATATTTAATACATTTCAATGACATTAAGAGAGCATATTTCCTTCCAAGAGATGCACATCAACACTAAGTATGCACGATTTCTTTTAAATCTTTCTGACAGTGCAAGAGGTAAAAATACGAAAAGCAGTGTTATTGGATTAGGTAAGGATGATTATATATCCATACAATACTAATTCTCTGCTATTATGGACTTTAATGCGACTGCCCACGAGGAGGAAAAAAAAAGTTAAATGAAATCTTCCAGTTTAACGTCCCACGATTATGTCTGGCTAAGGGAGACGATGTTTATGATAAAAGAATGATGACGCAAGAATCGGTGGAATGATAATGTGGGAGGAAACTAGTAATCCGCAGATACGATGTTCTCCATCACAAACTTAACTGGCCGGGGGTCGAACCAGAGAGCCCACGCACCAGAGGTAAGCGCTCTACCACTGAGCCAAATGCCCCCAACCCACAAGAGGAGACAAGACAAGACATCACTTTCAAGACATCTTTCCGAGGTCCCTTGACTCGTAGCCGTGATGGAATACGGGGACCATGTGAGTGTTAGTTGGTAGGGATGCGCACGAGACGAGTCGAGACAGAATTTTTCTGACAAAAATCGAGTCGAGACAAAGCTCTTAAAATAGAGAAATATACATTTTTCGAGTCGAGACATCGCTTTTACAGCACATTTTCGAGAAGAGACAGCCTTAAACCTTGTTTCGTTCTCATCCCTATTAGCTGGATGTGTCGTCAACTCATCGGCTTTCGGTGCCGTTACTTCCAGCTGTTTAGACCATAGTTCAGCATCTCTTAATTTAATTAGCTTCCTAATACTCCACAATTCACGATTGTGAGCCAACACGAAAAATGTGCCTTCATTACGAATCGAGCCCAGGACCTTGCAAAACAAGGACATGAGCCTTAGTCATACGTTACAAAACCTCCTCGACGGTCTAGTCCATGTCTTTGGTGCACGAGGTCCCAGGTTCGATTCCCAGTACCTGATCAAACACAACAGTGGTTTAGTTCCTCATCACCGAGCGCACGCTACTACATACATTATTTTTCTGTATCTTTTCACTTAATAAAAATATTTCTAGTTTCTAACGGGGTCATTTTTAGATATACGCTATCAGAGGATGTTATTCCATCATTCTTTATTCAAAATGCGCTTAATCTCTCTATATACAAAATAAATCCCGAATGACTTACTGATCAACGCATAGGGAACTTGAAATTTGGAAAATACAGAGGGTGTGTGACTTAAGTTACCACCAATGACGGATTCTTTGAAATTCCAATTGGAAAGAGGAAATCCAGGGTAGCAACTATTATAACTACAGTTGCTTCCTCGAGCCTTGGGCTTGCCTCAAATTGCCTGCACATTAGTGACATCTATTGGTGTCATGTAGAAGATAGGGCAGCTAGTGACAACTGAATTATTAGTGGCGTGACTCACAGACTGAGGCGGCTTTATAATAAGAATATGATGTCCATATATCGGAATGCGCTAAGATTGTGCAAATGAAAGTTGAAATTTAGACTTTTCGTTTAAACAAGTTGTTTAATATTCTCCCTGCTAGTTATCCTATGCGTACACATGGAAAATGGCATGACCTTTAAGAGTTAGGTATTACACTTCTCGGTTTCCGGGATCTATGGCCATGTTATCATGTCACGTATGAGGGATGACCTCTCGGCTAACACACTGTCCAGGGAATTGAAGAGGAGGAAAGGAATGGAGGAGGAGAGAAGCGGCCTAGAACCATTACGTAAGGTACCATCCCGACATGAGGTGTGAATGAGAAAAACCCAGGAAAAAACCTTACGCAACAGGTAGCCTGAAATAACTCATACTTTTTCGACCGAGTGTCTCCACCGGGAATCGAACCTGGAACCGCTCGCACCAAAGGCAAGAGCGCTACCGACTACGCTACGCGCGGACCACTGCGTAATATTCAAGTCCACAAATTCTGAATTTCTGTGACTCTTACGTAACAAAGCTAGTTACATCTTAAAACAAAGGGTCTCAACAATGACCAAGACACCTTCACAAGGGCGCCCATCGGACGGGGGGCAAGGTGGGGCGCTTGCCCCCCCAAGAGGAAATTGTACTTGGGAATATCGAAAACCCAATAGAATTTTTACATTAGTTACAGCAAAATTTGAAACGTCGCTTATACTTGCCCCCCCCCCCCCTTGGAAACCACAACATGGGCGCCCTTGCACCTTCACTATACTGTACTGCAATCAGCATTATTTTCGTGGTTCTTGATAAACATATTCCATTAAGGACATTTTGTTTTCGATTCCTCGTCGTCTTACTCCCAAACATTAGTATAAACAATGGGACACAAATTATTCTGTTTCTCGTGACTACATAAAAAAAAAAAAAAAAAAAAATCCCATACAAAAGGGGGAATATATTTTCCTTTCATGCTTTTTAAATCAAACATTTACAATATTCTATTTCCTACTGCAAGGTCTTTCCAATATCGCTACAATCACGCAAGTCCTTGATTCCAATTTTCATATAATCCAATTTCTTGATAGAAATTGCATTCCTTCTCGGAGTTTCCATAAAAACAATATTTATCAATCTTTAATAAAATAAAGTTTTTTTTTTTTTTTTTTTTTTAATATGAAAACTTAATGCAAGTTCGAACGGAACAACAACTCTAATCTAGTTTTTTCCTCCTTCGCTTTGTAAATAAAATATGGAAGTAGGCTGATACGTCAAGATGGAGGTGGATGTGAGACTGGAGAGGGAATGCAAATATAAGGTACTGGCTACCGCACTAATATTTCTTTCTCTGTCATGCTGCAATTATGACTGAACTAATTACTTACAAAATACAAGGTGGCGCAGTTAAAAGTAGCCGGCATCCCCTTTGAATGCGAATGCAATATTTCGACTTCTAAAATTGAGTAAACAACTATAACAATGGACAGTTTATTAAATTATCGATTGTAATTTCTGCAAAAATCGATAATATACGACAATCGATGGGTATATTATTGCACGTGGGTTTTAAATAACATCAAGGATGGTTTGATTACGTCATGAGTGATGAAACATGGTTTCATCTTTCCAGTCATGTGAGTTCACAGAACACGAGGCACTCGGAAATGGAGAATCCTAACATTGTTTGTCAGCAACCACACCATGATTTTTTTTTAAAAAATCGGCGTTTGGTGCGGTGTAACAGGAAGGCACATCATTGGACCGATGTTTTTTGACACTTCCCTCAACACAGTTACATATGGAAATTTTTTATGCATTTTGTGCTCAACTCGCTGAATATGAAAAACAACACTGCTTCTTCCAGCAAAATGGAGCAGCATGCCCCACTTCTAAGGTATCCCTGAACCGAGTCCATGGATGACATCTCTGAGGAACGAACTGTCAGCAAAGCTTTGTGGCCACCATATTCGCCGAATCTAGCAACATGTAATTTCTTCCTGTGCGGACACCTGAAGAGCAAGGTCTATGAAACTAACCCACAGACAATACAGGAACTGAAAGACAACATTAGCCAAGAAGTTGCCGCCATCGATAACTGAACTTTACACCTGGCGTATCTGAAAATGCTTATACATTCAGAGACGTGTGTTGATGTCGCAGGGGATCACTTTCAACATGTATAAATGTATTTTGCTCTCTATTTTTCATTGTAAATAAATGGTAAGTCCATTTCAGATCTTCGTTTCTGTAATTTCAATGTATTTCCTTTATTCTTACACGGGTTACTTTTATCTGCGCCACCCTGTATAAACAAAACTACGTAAATTGTTTTAAAGAAAATCGTTCAAAAAGAACTTACTCAAAGAGGGACCTACCTATTCTCGATCCTTTCCAGTGGCTCAGTGGTACTGCGCTTACCTATGGTGCGTAGAGTCCCTGTATCGATTCCCGACCAAATAAGCTTGTGGTGGACAACATCGTATCCGTGGGTTTCATCCACTTTTTCATTTCATCATTTGCCTTAATCATCGGTCTCCCTTAGACTAAAGAGCATAATCGTGGGACGTTAAACTGGAAGGTTTCATTTCAGTTTTATTTTCAATTCTTTCCAGGATGACTTGTTTAATCTTACTATACGAAGCAGAAACGTGAACATTACAAAATAAGCGACAGAAAACGGAACGGTTAAGAGTTGGAAGTAATGGAGAACAGAAAAGAATATTGCTAGAAACAGAGCAGTCTCGTGTGAACGGCGGTTACCTTAGACCCCGCGCCACAGAAGAAGAAATACTTTTCAAGAAAAGTAACAAGCTTACTATTTCTAATTAATTCTTGAGATTCAAAATATTCAGAGATGATGAACTTCCATTCTGTAAGACATTTTTACAGCTATGTATTATTATTATTTAGTTTAACGTCCCATGGTTACGATTCAAAGCTAAAGTAAGACGTTGATTATGACAATGAACGAAATGGTAAAATGATGAAAATGGTAGAAAACAGGGAGAGGCCATGCACACGGGTGTCTGTCCACCACAAAGTCCAATTGGTACAAGCTGGGATCAAACCAGGTGGACCACATACCAGAGGTGAGCACACAGCAGCTCCTGTATGTAATATTAATAATATAGCACAGTGCACAGTGCACTCGAAGTGGATTACTATTATCATTGATATGAGGAACCCAAAATTAGGATTTAGATTTCTGGGCTTTCGGCATCTAAGGCCATTTATCCCTTCACGATTTGAGGGATGACGTCCCTCGGCGAGCACACAATCCGGGGAAAGGGAAGGAAGGAAGCGGCCTGGACCTATAAGTTAGGTACGACCCCGGCATTTGCCTGGTGGGAATGAGGAAAACCTCATTTAGGGTGGCTGGCCTGAAAAAGCGTGTTACACTTTTTCGACCGAGAGCCCCCACCGGGAATCGAACCCGGGACTGCTCGCACCGAAGGCGAGAGCGGTAGCGACTACGCTACGCGAGACAAACCCAAAATTGTCACAGATTAATTTATTCATGATACAGATGGAATTCTCACGTACGTCATTGGACCAGCAATTTACTTTCACATTTGGACGGGATTTCTTTTGCTGGAACTAATAAAACGGAAAAAAATGAAATGAAATCTTTCAGTTTAAAGTTCCACGTTATGTTCATTAGGTCAAGGGAGACGATGATTAAGCCAAGTGAATGATGATGGAAGAATTGGTGGAATGAGAAAGTGGGAGAAAACGGGAGTACCCCGAGAAATCTCATTGACACTATGTCCACCGCAAGCTTACTTGGCCGGCGATCGAACCAGGGACCCAACATAACAGAGTTCAGCACTCGAACACTGACCCACCGTACCCCTTCAACAATAAAACGAGTAAAAGAAAATGGTTAGGTCATGGTATGAAAAGAAAGCGTATTCCGGAGAGCGTAATATAAGGTATGGTGGAAAGAAAAGAACGGAGAGGAGAAACTACCACAAATGGTGGATACAACAGAAACGATAACTCTTATATCTAAACAAACAGATAACCTATAAAACATGGACGCTTCTTAATTTATGGAAAATGAGGTGCCAGTAAAAGTGCATGATGATAGTGACTAGGGATGTGTACGAGACGAGACAGAATTTGCCTGACAAAATTCGAGACAAGCCAATTCTTTCAATAGAGAAATATACATTTTTCGAGTCAAGACATCACTTTTACAGCACATTTTCGAGACGAGACAGCCTCAAATATTGTTTCGTGCGCATCCTTAATGGGACGATATGAATCGAAGTTCGTTACTCGTTAATGCAAGCAGCTTCCCAATCCTATCACGATTCTGGTTGAGACGACTACGATAGTAGAGTTGAATCTGTTTCGTCTCGAAAAATGTAAAAATGATGTCTCGTCTCGGAAAGTGTGTCGGTTTCTATTGAAAAAGCTATATATTTTTTTGTATCTCATAACGAAAAGTGTCTCACCTCTCGTCTCATGCCAGCAACACTAGTTCTGGTTAACCTAATAAAATTCAGTGGCAAATGAAATTAAATCTTTGTTTAACGTCTCATGATTATGCCTTTGAAGCTACGGGAGACATATGACTAACGCAAGTGAATGATGATGGAAGAATGGGTGGAATCAGAATGTGGGAGGAAACGGGAGTACCCTGAGAAAACCCATGGACATGATGTCCACATCATACATACTTTGGCGGGGATCGAACTAGTGATCCTACGCACCAGAGACAAGTCCTATATCACTGAGCTACCATGCCCTCTTAAACTTTAGTGGCAGAGATCAATAAGCTCTCTAGAGGCCGTCCATTCGCTTGTACGTTGACATTTTAAGACAGCAACCACAAAAATTGATTTAAAAAGATTGCAACCAAGGGGGGATCCAAGGGGGGCTATAGAGGCTATAGTTTAGCCCCTCCCTTGATCATATCCTGGATCCGCCACAGATTGCAACTGTAAAGTTTTGAAGTAGCTGTACCACCTATTCCTCATGATAATTTACTACCATTTCACTTCTTAGTCTACATCCAACTAGAGGATTTTCTTCAGAAACGGAAATATAATTCAGTAGAGTAACGAATAAACCATTTCAACGGGCAAGTAATGCAGGAAACATTTGATGATAAAAGCCTAAAGCGGTGAGGCTTAATTTGAAGAAATGGTTAAAGAAATAGAGCGAGACAGGAAGTCCCTCAAACTCACTGAGCTTTTATATTAATTAGCCTACTTTTATCACATTTTTATAAGAGAATCACTTTACACGTACGCTTCCGCAACACGAATTCAAAAAGATAGCTTCCTCTACTCTCAGAATTATTAATTATTATTACATTATGATTTAGCTGCCTCTCGTTTTTCTTTCTTTTTTTCCCTTAAAAAAAGTCTTCCTGGCTGAAAGGACTGTTTCATTAGAGATTACCAGTGTCTGCAATTACGTATGTTACACTCTACATCTTACAAAATTAATAGCGTTCGAAAGAAACAGAATACTGTTATAGTTACAGTTTAGCGCCTCTTTCTGCACCACGGCTATGAGAGACGTGGATCTACAATTCCAATGCTTTTCTACCGAGAATCCAGCTCAGGAGCACGTATACTAAAGGTCTGTGAGAGCTCTTACGTGGCTAAGCGGTTAGCGTACACGCCTTTGGCGTAAGAGACCCGGGTTCGATTTCTGGCGGAAGCTCATGTGATTTGGATTCCACGTTAAGCTTTAGGTCCACGTCTCATATAGCCTAGTTGGTGAAAGGGAGGCTAAACCCGAAATCAAATCAAACCAGTGTGCGCTAGACTCTTGGTGAGAGGCCCTGGGTTCGATTCCTGGTGGAACAGCATCTGAACGCATTCCACTTTAAACTGTAGGTCTCATCCTAATACAGTGTCCCTGTCGACAAGGGGAGTACGTAGAAATGAAATCTTTCAGTTTAACGTCGCACGATTATGACTTTTAGGCTAAGAGGACGAATGCTTAAGGTAAGTGAATGATGGAAGAATTGGTGGAATGAGAATCAGAATGTCAAAGAAAACGTGACTACACCGGAAAAATCCACGGACACGATGCTGTCCACCACAAACTAACTTGGCCGGGATTGAACCAGGGATCTCAGGCACCATAGGTAAGCACTATACAACTGAGCCACAGCAAGATATTTTATTTTTATTTTCGGAAGCTCAGCATATTGAATGAATCGGATTGGATTTGAGTTTAGTGTGAATTCAGCAGCGAGGCTATATGGTACGTGTGAAGAACTTATAATAAAATAACACTAAATTTCCTTATTCTCGTTCAGAGTATTAACTACGTATTAATTATATGCCAGTAATGTTCACTGATAGCATTTGATGTATCTGTTCTGAAAGAACATGAAACTAGAACACTATAAAAAATAACATTTTAAAATCGGTTTCACGTGCTGTAGCGATGAATTATGTAGTGATAAAGAAAAGGTTGGAAAGCATGCTCTAGCGAATTAATTAATTAAAAAAAAAACAACTATGAAGTTTAGAATAATTATTACTATTGTTTTGACAATCTGGCAGCAAACAAGTTTTGAAGCATTTGTAAATTATTAATTTGAGCTGCAAAATTTCCTGGGAGAAAAATAAAACGTCTTTCAGTTTCTGTTCTATGAAAATAGCAAAAATAGCAACGTCAAAGCCCTTTTCTCTCCTTAGAAAATTCTCCAGCTCTTACAGGGAACAAGGGATTTCTAAACATTTCACTAGCAACAAACTAAATAGAAGTTCTCTTTTCTTATGTATTTTTTTTCTCCCTTGATAAAAATGGACTTACAAGGAAACCGATTCAAGTGTGACAAGAAATTGTAGACGAGTTTATGCGCAAACGAAGAGTTTTTGTGTACAATTAAACCCATTAGAGGGGAAAACCCTCGATTTCAACCGTTAAGGAGATATAGAGGAATAAGGGGAAGACTGGTGCTCCGATATTTTGTGAATTTTCAGCTATGTTGCCAGTGAATACGTCTGAAAATTGCGATGCATCAGAGCGAATAAAAGTGGTGTTGAATGTTGAGGTGAGTTGCGTAGCTTTTACCCGTGGCCGGAGAAAGAAGAGGCAATGAGAAATAACAAACGCCATTGACACGAAGAACAAAATAGTATGATATTACTTGCTAAAATATCATGCCTTTAGTTCGTAGAAAATGAGAAAACGTGATACGAAAATGCATTAATTATATTGCCAAAGGAACAGAGACGTTATTATGTGAACAAAAATACAAGGTAATATTCTGTTCAAAAGCGCTATAGAAAAACAAATCAAATAATATGAAACATAAATACATATTGTTGCAAACGTAAGTACAACAGTGCGTACTTGTGTGACATATATTAAAACGCAAAGTAAAAATAAATAAACAAAAATAGTATATTCCATTTACAAAGCGAAAAATTGTACGCCTGATATACTGTATATCACATACAGTTCCAATCGGTTAATAATTGTAGAAATCTATTATATAAAAGAGAACGCACAAATCCTTTGTTACCTCATCACGCTAATACGGCTGAACCAATTTCTTTTATTTTTGGGGGGTTATTAGGATTTGGACCCTAGATGGTTTTTATCATATCACTTTAATTTTTAATTACCAGTGTCTTGAGATAATTGACCATTCAAGTGTCCATAACGTACAAATCCTTTGTTTGTTCATCATAGGTAAAAATAAACGTATTTATATGCAACCCGCATGACCGTGTCACTCGGCGGGTTAACATAAATGACAGGCGATATAATGTTAACATTTACTGCAATCTACTATGGTTTTTATCATATCACTTGAAAGCGAAAACTTCCGGGGTGACCGCAGCGAAGCGGGGCGGGTTAACATAAATGACAGGCGATATAATGTTAACATTTAATGCAATCTTCTATGGTTTTTATCATATCACTTGAAAGCGAAAAAGTAAAAATTATCTAAGTAACAAAGTTTATTGCGTTCCGGGGTGACCGCAGCGAAGCGGGGTGAACGCTGCTAGTTATAAATATTTGAAAAGTTCGGACGGCCACTATTTTTTTACACTTTTCATCCTATTTGACCTGATAATGCTTTTAGTCGATTCAGCGTACCAAAAAACCTATACAGACCCGCCTTACACGCCTATTTCAGGCAACAATGGAACTCCGGTATTTTCGCCTTCCTCCCCTCCAAAACAATCTTCCCTTAGAATTTTTATGGACTCTTCGATTTTGTAACCCTCATGTCTAAAGTGACGAATTACTACAGTTTCGTGGATGAAGGAATTCTTCATTTTTAAAAGTCTCTTTTACTTGTACTATCGCTACATATTCAAACATTAGCAAAATATCGGAGCACCAGCCTTCCACTTATTCCTCTATATCTCCGGAAGGGTTGGGATTGAGGGTTTTTTTCTTTAATGGGTTAAATTGTACACAAGAACGCTTCGTTTGCGAATAAACTCGTCTACAATTTCGTGTTACACTTGAATCGGTTTCCTTGTTAGTACTGAAACGACGCAAGCGTGCAGAGTATATGCTTCTCTTACCATTTGCTGAATTTATAAACTACACTCTTTTGTTATGAAATTCATTCTATATGAGTCAAGCCTTAAAGAAAGGAACTGCACCGCCTTCACAATGATTTGCAATTTACTTTTAAGGAACCACCTACCTACAACAGAGGTGGGTTTCTGTTAAAATACTGAATACCCAATTGTCTGCAGCCATAGTGTCAATACACTATATATCCTCAACTGACGTCTAAGCAGGTTGTATACCCCAAGAGGAACCAATGAATTCATGACCTTAAGTCTCCATCCCGGCGAAATTAAAATACCGCTAATTTTACAGTAATTATGTGATATCTTCAAATAGATAAAAGATAATTGAAATATGGAACAAGAGCGCCCTAGACAATATTATTTTGCGTGAGGTACCGTTATCACAAGTCACCTAATGGCTTTATGTTTTCAGCCGTTTAGAAACGCGAAAATAAATGCCGATTTTCAAAATGGCTCGAAATCGAAAGCAGATAAGTGAGTCGTGATAACGGTTTCTCATGTAAAATAACATTGTCTAGGGCGCTCTTGTTCCATATTTCAATTATCTTTTATCTATTTGAAGATATCACATAATTAATGTAAAATTAGCGGTATTTTAATTTCGCCGGGATGAAGACTCTTAAGGATGTAAATACAAGACACACTCTCTCTCTCTCTCTCTCTCTCTCTCTCTCACACACACACACACACACACACACACACACACACACAAAATTAGACATTATAATGTACTTGGTTTCCTTGCTGGTCTAGCAGAAACTTGAATGCACTTTAGTGGGTCGGATTCAATCTTAAACTTTAGGTCCAAGCTTCATATAGCCTCGGTGCTAAAACGAGTTGCTAAACTTCAATAAATAAATAAAAAGCAGAATTATATATTTGATTGAATAGTCAATTCTTGCTCGTTGCTGCTTGCTTTTAAGATTCTGAACCTCACTAAATTCAACTCAATTATCCTGTCTTACAGCTGTGCATTCGGTCGTTTGCACTGCGTAGGCCAATGATTAGGATGTCATCTTCAGTCAATATTTAATTCGTTAGTTCATTGGAATTTACTATTCTATTTCAGAACCACGGCTATACGAGATGGGACCTACTGTTTAAAGCGATATGTCCCGGGTTTGTATCCGAGGAAAGTACACCTTCCAGGAACAGATTTCGGGACGACGTGACGTGCAAAGAAAACCTTGAAGTCAGCCACGAAGAGCTAATCAGTAGCGTTTACATCTCTTCACAATAATAATAACTGAAGACTTCTGTGAACAAGGTATACCATCAAGCATAAGAATAAGATACTAGGTCCCTAGGTGCTCGTGAGTCGAGGAGCAATACACCCTCTGCGAAATCATTAGAAAATTTGACTCTTAAATTAGAAATTATCAGTCTGGTGGTTAGAGCGTTGGACTCATGTCCCGGCCGATGCATCCAAATTTTCAACGTCGTGAGGCAAATTGAGGAGTCACATGAATAAAAGACGTGATGGCCACTAGGTTCAAAAAGCTTCGGATAACGCCTGTTAAAGACAGAGTGACACAACGTACTGAGACCACGCATTCGTCGACGGCGTTGGAGCGGCTCAAGTTCAAAAGGACTGTCACCAGTGGGGACCCAGTGGTTAGTTAGGGTTATGTTTATTCTTATGATGCGACTTACACTTTACCAAGAAAGAGAGGAACATGAAACCATGGTCTGATTTTCTACGCGACATTAGAGAAAATGTATCTTCTAATCACTCTGAAGTTCATCACGAAAAGACAATGTTATGGACATGGAGAAAAAAAGATGTCAAATTCATTCTACGCAACACACTGAGCTTCAACACGTTTTTTCGCAGCTACAACTCATGGTGGGCAACACTATTTCACCCAAGTTTTAGGTCTGAAACAATGTTTTCGTGTTTCATGGTTGATTGTATAAAAATATGAATTGATAATGTGACTGTACGAACACAATGAAAAGCATTTATCAACGTTTAAAGATACTCAATATACTCCAACAAAAAATTTGGTTTGAATGTTGCTGACTTCTACATGAAACTAAGAAAAAATACAAAACGAGGTTTGATATTTTCAAGATAAGGCGAGAAAAACTTTTCGATAATTTAAACAAACGACACTTCTTTAAAAAAATCGAGGCAAGACGAGAATACCTTAGTTTTGTCTCGTCGACAACTCTAGCCAGTACTTTGCTCTAAGCTAAGCCAACATTAACGGTGTTGAGAGTGCTAAACAATCTAGGTTATGATGTAATGTCCGCGTTATGTCAAAGCTCATTGCCATAATAATCCATACATTATACATACAATTCCGTCTACGGACAAGAGGTTATACAACTCCGAAGAATATTACAAATAATGGGTTCTATAAAAGTCGCAGGCGTATATTCAATCGTCCGTGCTCATGCTTATTTTTAATTAAAAGCTTGAGCATTTACAACAAATCGACAATTCCGTGACCTAGTTTCTAACCAAGCAAATTGTTCCCAGATCTGTAACCTGGAGATTTGTGATCTCCTCTCGCAACATAAATGTACAGTATATATAAAATTGTCTAATGTGTTTGTAGTCAAGGAGTTATGCAACCCAAAACAAAACTATGAATTGCGGGTTGCATAAGGTCTCAGGTGTATATTCAATTATCTGTATCCATATTTTTTATTATTATTATTACTATTATTATTATTATTATTATTATTATTATTATTATTATTATTATTATTATTATTATTATTATTATCGAACATTTACAACATATGCCAACTCCGTATCCTAATTGTCAAACCAAACAAACTTTCGCTAACTTCTAATCTAGATACTTCAGTAACTTACGCAAAGGTTGAAAAAAATGAAATCTTTGAGTTTTACGTCCTACGGGTATGCCGGTTAGGCTAAAGGAGACGGTGATGATGAGTGATGAATGAAATGGTGGAATGAAGAAAGTGGGAGGAAACGGGAGAACCCCGAGAAAACCCACGCACACGGTGTTTGTCCACCACAAAGTCCACTTGGCCGGGGCTGGGATCGAACCCGGGACCCCAAGCACCAGAGGTGAACGCTCTACCACTGAGCCACCGCGGCCCCCCCGCAAAGGTTGATAATACCTATTAACCCCTTAAGTATGAATAGCGTAGATATACTGTACGTGTGTCCATGATAGAAATTTGTAGTGGGGATAGCGAATTCACAAAATTCGCTATAAGTTCTAGAAGCTATTCCAAAAAGTCGTTCCTGCAGTGGGAGATGTGCTGGGAACGACATAGTAATAGCGGAGGGGACTATTTTGAAGGAGATAAGTGTGAATAACTTCCATAAACGATTAGAACTATTATATTTAGAAAGTTAGGTTTCTTTCTGGACCTCGTAAATACAGTTAAGACTTTTCTGTCTCAATTCTGTCTGTAGACGCGATTTCAAAACGTGTGCTTTGAATTTGATTCTAGTGGAACTCACTGTGGATATCATAAATATACTCCCAAGCAATGTTCGCACGTTTCCTTAGAAAATTTTCCGCGACTGACAATTTTCTTCCTTTTTTAAAAAATCGAATTTTCCCTAGTTTGTAGAGTTCAAATTCCTATGACAGAAGTTACAGGATAAAATTAATTTAGCTATATTATGGAAATGACAATCACATTTGTTTTTTTGCTTCTATTTCTTTCACTTTTCCTTCACTTTTTTACAATATATATTGTTATTATATTGGTTCATTTCTGAAGAATAAATTTAAAAAATATCTATATTGGTCAACCAGTCTACGGGAGAATTTCCCTGGATTTTCACGTCTTATCGAAAATATCCATTTCCCCCATTTTACTTTGCTCCCACGTATTTCTTCTTCACAATTTTGATACGGGACTACGTGGTCATGTTGTCGCAGTAGATAGAATGAAAAAAATACAAAATTTTCTATGGATTCTGTTTTCAAACAAATTTGCTAAAGAGGAAGAAGGAAAAACGCACTTTTTTAGAATCGACTTGTCCCCAAAAACTCTATACCTAAGGGATTCACTATCATTCAACGGATCCCCTGCCCCGGGAAATCCAAAACTTTGACTCTTATATCAAAAACAACGATAAGAATTTTGTCAAAGGCAATAAACAAATGAGAACGAATGAATTGGAAAAAAAGGACTTACCCTGATACAGCATTTGTTGTGAAAACAGTATCACACATAACACATTGCCCATGATCCACTTTCAACTACTGAAGAGAAACTATTGTTGTCAATTGAATAGGCGCAACAATTAAAATCCACCAAATCCCGCCTTTCTACGGATACTGCAGCCGAAACAGAGAATGGAATTGCACCATGCATTCACACTTCGCCATGCCAAACAACTGGAATATTTTTGCACCATAAAAGTTGGATACAAATCGCCTTTCTCTCACCATTCCCTCCCCTTCCACCAATCTCAGAAAAAGAAGAATCAGAATTTTTTAAGGTTTAAACGTTTCTCTGCATGCTTTAATACGCCGCTGCCCTTTTTTCCGCTTACCTACACCTCACAGACGAGTAAGCACGAGCAAAGAATCTTCCACCGTTGCTGCCAGCAATGTAATATTTATCACGCACCACATATTGCACGAGGTTTTATAATTGTACAAAACAAACTATTAACAAATATTTCCCACATTTTTGTTCCTAATTCAGTGACACGCCCCTTCCTCGTACGGAAAGTCATGATGATCACTTCCCTTCCTTGTGTGTCAATCAGTCGCATGTGGAGTATTACATCATTGTCATTATAGGTATTCCGCCAGTATTGGCAGGTCACTTGCCTCAAACTGAGGTATAATTTGTTTCTTCAACCGAAGTGCATTTTGTATATAAAGGATGCCGCCTTCTATGTATGGTGGCTCGTGCCATAAGTAAATCATCATCCACGGGAACTTGTGGAAAATTTCCTCGATAACTAAATGGCCAACTAGAACTCTCATTTCAAACAATTGACAGCAGCTTGCAACTCCACGTGGAGTCTTCGTTGCCACGGTTCCAAACGCCTGTTCCCGTATCATGATTCCCAAGACCAGCTTCCTTTGGCATGGGAGACTCGGAATCAATTTCCGGTCAAAACTTATGTAGTTCGGATTCCATGATAAGCTCTAGGTCTGAACTATAACGAACGAACAAATAAGACTTTTACATAACTCTTTGTTAGAAAACCAAAAATCAACTCTTTGTTAGAAAACCAAAAATTAACTGTTAGAAAACCAAAAATTAACTGTTAGAAAACCAAAAATTAACTCTTTGTTAGAAAATCACAAATAGGGATGCGAACGAGACGAGTCGAGGCAAGATTTTTCTGACAAAATTCGAGTCGAGACACGGCTCTTCCAATAGAGAAATATACATTTTTCGAGTCGAGACATCACTTTTACAGCACATTTTTGAGACGAGAGAGCCACAAATCTTGTCTCGTGCGCATCCCTAATCACAAATTAACTCTGTTAGAAAATCACTAATTAAATTTTCCTTCTTTCTATTATTAGGCTACGCGTTGCTTCAAAGTACTGACAAAACCAAAGAATAACCTTTTATCTAATGGAATGCCTAAATTAACGGTATTCATTTTTTTATTATATCTTTCTACCAATCAATCATTAAAAACACTTTTTACCAGAAAAGCAAGAACTAATCTTAGAACTACTTACGAAATATTACTTCCTGTTTCTGATTATTTCATTGATCGAATATAATAGGCACATCAGAATCGACGCTGTTTTTCTCTTACGAAAAAGGTCAATGGCCTAAACTTGACTCTCATGAAAACATTGGCAAACAAAAAACTTACAAGAAAGTTTAAAAAGAAAAATTAGAATAAAAAGTTCGTAACAAAAACGAAGTTCCTGAAAGGAGTTTAAAAAAATAATAATACCGCTAACTAAAATAAATCCAACGGTAATAATAAATGCGAAATATTATTCCTGAGCAGTTTGTCGCAACAATACAAGACGTATATATTTTTTAACGTTGAAGAATATCTCAAGAACACTAAGGTACAGCTCACAGATGACAAGAACCCTAGCAGAAGTAGTGTGACGTAGGTATGGGCTCGCCCACTTTTCGCACGGGGGTTTCAAATGACACCACGGAATAGCACACAGATAACTACCCGGAGTAGCAGACGGCATCTAAGTGTAGACCACACCTCAAAAACCGAAAATGGACTTGACTGTATCGTTGACCTTTCCCCGCTCCCCTGTTTTAGGGTTTTTCTCGTCATCTGTGAGCTGTACTTATCCCTACTAACACGCGTGCTATCCAGTTTGTAGTTCTGGATTCGATTCCCGATGACTGTCTCGGGTACTCTGTGTGTAGCGAGTGTTTCCGATCCCATTTTATGTAGTAGATGTTATCTCATGGAGCCTGTCCCAAAATGATACGTTCAACCCCCCATCAATTAATCAGTCACACTAATGCGTCAATATCTTATAGTCTACGTATTTCAGGACAACAAAAAGCTTGAAGAGCGACTCTGTGGTTCAGTTCACGAGTCGCCAACAGGGGTCACTGCTTATGTCAGAAATACTTCTATATAGATGTTATATATATACACATACAGAACCATCCCATCGATGTGGCGGAGGCGCCTGAAGCAAAAGTAAATCGCGAGAACGGTGAAACACAGAAAGAGCAATATAGCCGAGGAAGGAGAGGATGCGGACAGGGACGTACGCAGAAATTTCTTTCGGGAGGGGTCCAAAGCTTTTCAGGGGATCCAAACACAATTTCAGGCCAAATTATATTAAAAATTGTAAAATTGCTCCTAAAATTAGGCTAAATTTACAAAAAAATCCGGATTTGGGGGGTCCGGGCCCCCAGGGCCCACCCCCTGTGTAAGTCCCTGGATGCAGAGAGTGGCGTCTAAGTGCAAAGACTATGTATCTCAGTCAGAAAGATGGAGAGACATTTGTGTAGCACGTAATCGAGTGAATATGACTGGGGCATTGAAGCAGTCTAGAAGTAAGTGCCTACTTACAGGAATTAACAATAAACACATTTAAATTAACGATTTTCATGATTTCGTAATTGAAAATTTAAACTCTGCAGTATTAAGACTATTTTCTCTTAAATAGTTTAACGGCACAAGCAATAATGTATCAGTAATTGTAATTTATGTCGAAAATATCAAACGCTTTGGGCGAAGGAAACTTATAATCGCAGGTGTTAAGAGAATTTTTGTGTTGCAAAATGTGTGGTGGTTCCGAAAGTCTGGGATACCTACGTACTACATCATTTTTAAAATAGCTCGTTCGTGGGTAAGTGATTAGCGCACGCACCTTTGGCGTGGAAGACCCCGGTTCGATTCCCGGTGAGAGCTCATGTGGTTCGGGTTCCACGTTAATCAGTGGGTTCACGTCTCATATAGCCTCGCTACTGAGAGGGACGCTAAACTCAAAATCAACTCAACTCATCATTTCAAAAAGAGAAGAAAACCATATACAAATCAATACAAACCAATACTTTCCTTCCTTGCGTGACACTTGTTTCACTACGTATTAAAACAGTACTTTATTATTTAAAAAAAAAAAAAATCTATCTCCCGCATGTTTAGCCTGGCAATTTGCATATTCCTCTTTTATCTAAATGACTTTTGTGTTGTGGGAGGGGTTTAACACTGGCATTAGCAGGAAGCTTGGAATGAAATCATAAACTCTATGAAATATTCAACAAGTTCCGTTCAGTGGGCTTACAGCTACAGACTATCCATGCTACAAATCTTTCTTTCTTTCTCTGGCTCTCAGCAGAGCTTTGTATCCCTTCCTCTCCAGCTCCCTTCTTTCTTGGCATACAACAGTAATACAAAATTTAATGAAAACGACCCACTGGCTTCAATTTTATTATGTTGGCTAGACACTCGGTTGAATGAAGCGCATTTTTTTAAATGCTGAAATTATACAATATTGGATTAAGGAAGCGCTGGAAATTTCAAACTTTTCAATAGAGGCGAAATGTAGAATTTTATTGTTGTTGTTCGAGGTCATAGCTAACAAACAGAAGTACAATATTAAAGGTAAATGAACCTACACTCTGTCAAATGTAACTGTTAATGACGAAAGGAAAGGGTTACCAGACTTCTCTTTTACCCGGATATGTTACCTCTTTCGAGCCCTAAAATCATAAGATTGATTGATTGATTGATTTTGAGTTTTACGTCCCGTTCAGCTGCGAGGCTATATGAGACGTGGACCTACTGATTAACGTGGAATCCGAACCACACGAGCTCCCGTCGCTAAAATCATAAGAGTATTTTATTATTATTATTATTATTATTATTATTATTATTTAGGAAAATGTTTCTTATTTTGGGGCTACAGACAACTACTCCAACTTACAATAATTGTAAATAATTGTTAATGCTAATATTGTAACAACATATTCAATAAATAATTCGCAAATTAAATTAGTTTTCCTTATACTTAACATAAGGAAAATCAAAGCTAGCAACCAGAGCCTAGAATTGAATGGTATTCACCAGGTTATGGCATATGCTGATGATGTAAATTTAACAGAGAATGATAGAACAATAGAAAGATATGCAGACGTCTTATTAAACGTTTGCAGGGACATGAGTTTAGAAATAAATGCAGAGAAAACTAAAACTTTTGATAAAGTGGGTACTTTCAAATATCTAGGAACAATATTAACAGATGAAAACCATATTCACGAAGAAATTAAATGTCGACTAAAAGCAGAGAATTCGTGTTATTATTCAGTTCAAAATCTCTTGTCGCGAATTCTGTCGACGAATTTGAAGCTTAATATATATATATATATATATATATATATATATATATATATATATATATATATATATATATATATATATATATATATATATATATATATATATATATATATATATATATATATATAACGATAATTATGCCTGTTGTTCTGTATGGTTGCGAAACATGGTCGCTTACTCGAAAGGAAGAACATAGACTGAAAGTATTTGAGAACAAGATCCTTAGACTAATATTCAGATCCAAGAGGAACGGGAATGGGGAATGGCGGGTGGAAACTTAATAACGAGGAACTACATAATTTATACATTTACCAAACATTGTTAGGGTCATCAAGTCTAGGAGGCTCAGGTGGGCAGGTCATATAGCCAGGGTGGAAGACAGTAGGAACGCTTTCAAAGTTTTAACTGGAAGACCAATCGGAACACGACCATCAGGAAGAATTAGGCACAAATGGAAGGACAATATCAAAAAGGATCTCGCAGAAATAGGAATACAAAGTAGAAAGTGGATCAAATTGACTAAGGATAGAAGTCAGTGGAGAGCTTTTGTGAACGCGGCATTGAATCTCCGGATTCCATAGGCCACAGAGTTAGTTACTTATATTTAACATATCGTTAAAAAAAAGTTTAAGCTAAACGCTTCTTTCGTCATATTTGTTATCGAGAACATATATACTAAGAATTATGATAAAGAAGCATTTAGTAAGAAGAAACGTCTATTTTGTGGATTCTTGAGTAAAGAGTTAATAAAAAGTCATAAAATGTTTCATGTAGGGGATTGTACTCTATGAAGCCGAAACATGGACATTATGCAAAATCTTTTAAAATGTGAATATGAAGAAGAATAGAGAGTTCGCTAGGTTGAACGAAAAATAAACGAGAAAAGCTTACAAATCATAGGAGAAAAAAAGAACAACTTTAGATTTGATTAAAAAGAGAAACAGAAATTGGTTGGGACATTGGCTAAGAAGAAACTGAATCATGAGATGAGTGAAAAAGGGTACAGTGGCAGTAAAGAGAGAGAAACTGTGATCAAAATGTAAATGAAATATTTCAGTTTAACGTCCCACGATTATGTCCTTTTAAGTTAAGGGAGAGGGATGACTAACGTAAGTGAATGGTGATGGAAGAATGCGTGGAATGAGAAAGTGGGAGGAAAAGGAAGTACCTCGAGAAAATTCACGGATATGATGTTGTCCACCACGAACTTACTTGGCCGGGGGTCGAGGCAGGGACTCGCACCAGAAATAATCACTCTACCACTGCTCACCCCTCACCCCCCGGAAAGTGCGAATAGGCTACAGTTGAAGGACGATATTAAAATAGAAAATTCTCATGTGAAAATGAAAAGGTTAGCTGAAGGCTGTATTATGTGGAAGTTTCTCAGTTCACAACATGGCAGAATACCTATGATCGACGATATAGTCTATATAAGTTAGTTCTCCTGTTCAGAAAAAATATTAGCGCTATGTTGTCCTGCTAACATCCTATGAAGAACATACTGGCGGAATATTTAAAGACAGGATCGCATTGTACTTGTAAATAATTTTGGACTTATACTGCAATCACCACTCACTCTCGTTTTGAGAAATTTGTAAATTCAAGTTCATACGCATATGCACATTCCTTTTAGTTCTCAAGGAAAACAATCCCGTTTTAAAATAAATAAATATACCACATCCATTACGGAACACATCACAAAGTCAACAAGTATTTCTGTACACTAAACAATGTAATGGAGAGAAAATAGGAAGAGTATATCGCGACCTAGTAGCCCGAATAACCACGATGAAACAGCAAAAGAATTAACATTTTCGTAGGCATCTGGTACTATAAATCCTACCTTGATTACAAATCTTCGTTGGTTAACATGGTTTCAAGTTGATTTCAAGTACTGGACGAGGACAGCTGACCTTTTGTTTGCTTTAGTTTATTTTGTAGAAAGTAGAAATTCTCATTAAAAAAAAAAACTGTTTAAGACAACTTCTTAAGGAAAAGAAAAGACAAAATAATGTTTCTGCGTATACCTGGGCCTGCGCTTAATACAGGGTCCAAATAAAATCATTGCTAGGGCTTGAAAAATCTTGCTTGCAAGTACTAGCGTGCCAAAAAATCTACTAGCCAGACCATTTTGCAGTCACAGTGTTTACGCAGACTTTACTCACCAAATGTGAAAAAGTACTGGCCATTGGCGAGCAAGCGAGTGGATATTTCAAGCCCTGATCATTGCGGATGGTAAACATTCAAAAATTTCGCCCCTCTTCGAAAGATGAATACTAATAATCAGAATTAGCCAATATGCCTAATTTGTTCAGTTTACTTGT
The DNA here is from genome assembly GCF_964235325.1 of Thermobia domestica. Classification (NCBI taxonomy): domain Eukaryota; kingdom Metazoa; phylum Arthropoda; class Insecta; order Zygentoma; family Lepismatidae; genus Thermobia; species Thermobia domestica. Next base: position 346,768,748 of record NC_137456.1, on the reverse strand, counting down.
TTATGTAATCGGAAGTGCGAAGTGCTAATAACAACACATATTTTTAAAAACAACTAATTGTTTAGACGTAAAAATACATCGGAATTCACAAAGTCAAAATATTCGACTGGGCTTGGGATCGATCCCGAATGTTAGGAGGATCATTCTTGCAGTGCGTTAACGACTACACTTTCAAAATTTCCAAATCATAAGTGGATTAGGTATTTAAATATAATGCGCTGTTAATAACATTTCTAAATATGCCATGGATAATTGTTGGTTTGTTCGAGTTTACCATCCATTTTTAGCATGGAGACTATATGAGAGGTGGACATACGGCTTATGTAGGATCAAAACACGGGAATAAAACAGAGCTTCTAACGGAAATAAAACGGACCTTCTGTGATGAGGCTGCATATTGACCAGAGGAAGGCCAGCCAAGCCGAGACAGAAGCGAACGGAGGAAAAGACTGAGTTCATTGACTGTGTACGTATTTCAATTAGAACGCTAGAGAAGCCTTTGTTAGGATTAGAATTAGAAATTAAGAGTTCTAGGCTTTCGGCAGCTATGGCCATGTTAGCCCATCACTAGGATTAGGATTAGGAATTAGGCTTCTAGGCTTTCGGCATCTATGGCCATGTTAGCCCATCACTAGGATTAGAATTAGGAATTAGATTTCTGGTCTTTCGGCATCTATGGCCATGTTAGCCCATCACTAGAATTAGAATTAGGAATTGGATTTCTAGACTTTCGGCGTCTATGGCCATCTTAGCCTAACACTAGGATTAGAATTAGGAATTAGATTTGTGGGCTTTCGGCATCTATGGCCATGTTAGCCCAGCATTAGGATTAGAATTAGAAATTAGAGTTCTAGGCTTCCGGCAGGTATGGCCATGTTAGTTCGTCACGTATGAGAGATGACGTCCCTCGGTGATCGGAAACTAAGGAGTAAGAAAGGAAGCGGCCTGGGACCAGTAGGATTAGGTACTATCCTGACATTTGCCTGGTGTGAATGAAGAAAACAAAAAAAACATCAGTCAGTAAGACTGACCTGCAAAAGCTTTTACTGTTTTCACAACCGAGTGACCCCATCGGGAATTGAACGAGGGACTGCTGACACCAAATGTGAGAGCGTTAGCTACTAGCTACGAGGGCCAGAGAGAGGCCTTTGTTTAACACGTACGAGGTTTTGTTGCAATGCTCACAGCATTGAACCTTCAGGTGACTTTACTGTCGTTTGATCAATGTACGATCGGCCTTATGCTAATCATGTAGTGACGAGGGAGCTCACAATAGCTGTCACTTGTGGTAGTCCAATACAATTTAAATCATTAAGCAACGACGACTTGAATAAAACTGTTTGGCTACTCTGAGATGGCTGCATTGTGGTTAATAAGCATGTCCAGCACAGTAAGCTGGACTCGGGTACGATACTCTGCAGAGTCGCACATTTTCACGGTTTGAATTCCAATTTTTCTCATCTGTTCTAAGAGATAGATGTACTTGATATAAATTAAAATGATTCATGTACACTCATGTCCAAAATGATTGTCGCACATCTATAACTGTCTTCTTGTAAGAATATAATTTGATAATGATCTTGCAGGGTACTTTTAATACTGATACTATGTGTATAATCGGGAAATGTGTATTTGTAGTAAATTTCATAGGAAAATAATTATAAATACGAAAATTAGAATGAGTAAAACAAAATCTTGCTAAACGGACAAGAAAGTTTTATTTTAGCTTTATTATTCTTATTTACTACTCTTTTGACATGAAATTTGCCACATGTCTTTGCCCATTATAGACACACTAACATTATAAGAAATACAGGGCGAATTCGTTATCAAATTATATTCCTACAATATAATCTTTATAAACATGCAACAATAATTTTGGACATGAGTGTACTTAATGAAACATGGCCGAACATCACCCATACAAAAGTCATATCTTAATACATCTGATATCTTACAAATAGGTAGAGTGACATGTTTTGATAGACGAAACAGAATTTAAAAAAAAAAAAAAACTTCTATTTGAAGACTATCAAGAAGAGGAATAACAATAGATACGATCTGCTAGGTAAGATTTTTTTACATATATAAAATAAATTAAATAAACAAGGCACACATAAAATAAATAAACAACCTATTCCAGGAGAATACAACATATAAATTATTATTGGCAACGAATGACATATTTTTCAACACAATAAAAGTTTCTTTTTTTATTTTCTCGGAAACTACGCATGAGAATTCACCCTCAACCTTATATTATCTATCAACTGATACATATCACATTAACCATATTGTAATATTCAGTAGATAACGGTACACGTGTTTACCCTCACATTTTTATTATCAAGATTTCTACACAGTTGTACACTAGATTAAGTAATTTCCCTAATAGTTCTTTTCTCTATAAGTTGGAACTCCTGTCTAATAACAGCTTCGAGGTTTTAAGGTTTAAATGTTTTAAGGCTAAGAATGATTTTGCTTGTTGCAGCTGGGTTTGAAGGAAGGTTTTGGTTGATGTGTCTTAGAGGTAGGGTAGTATTTTTTGCCTGTTGCAGCACGGAGATAGGTAAGGCTATCTCTTGCTCTTTGCAGCACGGATACGTAAGGATATCTCTTGCTCATTACAGCACAGAGATAGGTGAGGATATTTCTTGCCCGATGAAGCACGGAGATAGGCGAGGGTATCTCTTGCTCGTTGCAGCATGGGGATAGGTGAGGATATCTCTTGTCCGATGCGGTACGGCAATAGGTGAGGATATCTCTTGTCCGATGCAGTACGGAGATTCATAAGGATATTTCTTGCTCGATGCAGCACGGGGATAGATGAAGATATCTCTTGCCCAATGCAATATGAGGATAGGTAAGGATATCTCTTGCCCGATGTAGCACAAAAATAGGTGAGGATATTTCTCGCACGTTGCTGCACGGAGATAGGTGAGGATATATCTTGCTCGTTGCAGCACGGAGATAGGTAAGGATATCTCTTGCTCTTTGCAGCACGGATAGGTAAGGATATCTCTTGCTCGTTACAGCACAGAGATAGGTGAGGATATCTCTTGCCCGATGGAGCACGGAAATAGGCGAGGGTATCTCTTGCTCGTTCCAGCATCGAGATAGGTGAGGATATCTCTTGTCCGATGCGGTACGGAGATAGGTGAGGATATCTCTTGTCCGATGCAGTACGGAGATGGATGACGATATCTCTTGCTCGATGCAGCACGGGGATAGATGAATATATCTCTTGCCCGATGCAATATGGGGATAGGTGAGGATATCTCTTGCCCGACGTAGCACAAAGATAGGTGAGGATATCTCTCGCACGTTGCTGCACGGAGATAGGTGAGGGATATCTCTTGCCCGATAAAACACGGAAATAAGTGAGAATATCATTTATCCGATGCAGCTTAGAGGAGTTTTTTTTCTACCCAATACAGTTTGGAAAGATAGATACGACGTGATTAGTTGATAATTGATGCTTTTGCCTCGAGGTGTCTGCTTTTATTGCTAGTCTTTGGAAACGGAGCCTGTTTTTTTTTTTTTTTTTTTTTTTTTTTTTGTGAGGGTATCTATCGGCTGCTTGTAGGTGCTTGTCCTAAAGCGGTTTCTTTTATTTACTAATATGAGAGGATATTGCAATATTATGTACTGTCGTCTTGTTAGTGGGATAATGAAAAGCTTGATTAGTATTTACTTCATCTATCAGTCTTATCTTATCACGTCACGTAGTCGTCATACAATAGCAATTTTTAGGTTTACAAAAATTCGTTTTCCACGAAAACTACACCTCAAGATTTATACTCTCACCCATGTCATTTTGTTCGGCACAATGACAATATCGAATGGTACACGACTTATCTTTCGACACTTCTAGTCATACGCTAATTTTATTGAATAATTTCTCTCCTTCAGTCTAAACAAGAAGTAGTAAATTTAAATTTTTATTTCTGCTTTTATCAATCTCGTATTCCACTATCTATATACACGAAAATGAAATGAAATTAACTATGTTTGTGACTTAACTCTTGAACCACGCAACCAATCTCGATCAAATTTTCAACATGGATAAGGTTCGGGCCTGGGATGTGTTTTACCTATTCACTTTGACGGCGCAACTTGGAGAAGGGACGGGAGATATATAAAGATATCGCAAATTACCGTTATTAAGTGCGGTCGCTGTTCCGCTGCCGTTTAAATCCGAATTCAGTCCCGCAAGCTGGAGGAGGGGGAAATATATAAAAATGATCGAAAATGACCGATATCAGCAAGTGCTTCATTAACAGTAAAAAGTGACTCACTAACGGAACATATTACTATGTTTTCTTACTTTAACCCAGCGAACCGAGTAATTGACGCTAGACAATATTAAGTTGATCTGCAGTACGTTCAACGTAATGCAAAACAAATCTAAGTTGGTTTCGTTACTTAATGAACACAATGACTGCGTATCTGTGGCTTTATATATTTAAAAAGAAAAAACACTGTGTTGGTTCCAATTTTCCATCTGCTACGTGAAAACATAAACGTTTATGGATCTCCGTTATGGATTCGCTCCACCACCTGAACTAATAGTGCGGAGACGCCATTCTCGAAAGAGGCAGGGAGAGAAATAAGTTCGGAGATTCACTTCACAAAACAATGGATAAATGTACCGGAACTTCAAATGAATATCACGCTATTTTTGCATTGTTGTCAGGTTCCTTTCTCATCGTTCTTCGCTGGAAGACGAACCTTCTCTGAAAGGAAAGTTGAAAAGGAGACAAAAGAATAGCGGCTTTTGTCAAAAGGAAATAAGCAAAAGGATTTAACAAGGAACAATAATATGTCAGTTTCTAAGTTTCAGTCAGACATCAATCTGGTTTGAATGAACTTAGTCCTCGTGTAAACTTCAAAGCTTAAGCTTGTATTCTTTTAACCCTAAAACAATGCTTACAATTAGACAGAATTAATATTCATGATCTAAGGAAGCTTACTTGAGATTTCAAAATTGGAAGCTATAAGACGAAAAGTGGGAAAAGTCTTATAACAAAAGTTTAACATAGATCGCAAGCTTCTGTGTTGGGTCTTGAAAGATGTCACTTTTATTGCTTCAAACTAAGTTGAGTTGATTTTGAGTTTAACGTCCCGTTCAGCAGCGAGGCTATATGAGGCGTAGACCTACTGATTAACGTGGAATACGAAAGCTTAGCTAAGATACTGTTACATACAAGTATTAGAACATTAGGTCAGTTTCTTTTAGGTAAGTCTCTCTTAGTTTGAAGAGAAAAAGTTTTTTTTTTTTTTTTAATCGACGTAACTTCTCTCGTGAGCTGTTATTTAGTCGAATACTAATTTTTAGTGTAACAATTCCCCCGCCCCACACACACAAAAAAAGATAATATCTATCCTACCCACGTTCTACTCTTTTACAGTAAAATGTGCAAAATAAAGGTCTCTCTCCTCTCAAATGTCAGAACATGTCACGAAGGCCCAAGAGTTGTGTGTCGAAGTAAAGGTTCCGCATTTTCGGTTCATTTTCTTTCTTTCTTAAAAAACGCAAAATTAAGACTTAGTATCTTAAACTACTCTAATAGATTATGCAGTTCTACGGTCAGAAACCTTACTACGTTTTGCATTTGAAGGGCCTTTGCGGAGAAACGTAAAAAGAACCGCCCCTGCTAGTGGTTCAGTGGTGTCTGAACAGGTAAGATTGTACTTAAAGTGTGTATGTGTGGACAACAATCCTTGTGGAATAATAAACTTTCAATATGAAATAATACAAACTTTCAATGTGGAATAACTTGATTATACATATTGTGTGCTTACTATTCTTACGTTAAGTATTTTATTAATTATATATATACCCATACGTCTTTTCCCCATACAATTCCCGAGTAGGGTCCTATGCACCTATGAAGGACGTGTGCACCCCATCTCGGACCCCTTGACTTCATCTATATTACGAAATACGATGAATTCTTATGACGTTGGACAGAGTGACATGTGTGCTCTAAACCACGACTAGATACAGTTGACAGGTGCGCAGACCAGCATGAAAAAAAAAAAAAAAAACCTCCTTGCCATTCCTCACTACACTATCTCAGCATGGAGACAGCTTATTACAGGACCATGCCATCAGTCCGTCCGTGATCTGTGGCTACTGTGAAGTAAACTGCCCTTTTTAATCTCTTTTAGCACTAAAATAAATATCGAAATTTCGTTTTGGAAAATCTTTAGACTTAGGCTATTTGAGAAAGCGTTTTTGATGCGTTACCCCCTGTAGCGAACGCGGCCAAGGTGGCTGTTCAGTAATTTCACTTTCACCAGAATTGTAAATCATACTGTGAGCCAGTCAGGGTTTCCAGGTCTTTTGCCAGGCCCAGGTGTGTAATAGCAGAGTTCCAATACTCTGCATAAACCATCTTCCAAGCAGCTGTTTCTTGCTATAATCCCCTTGCCTGGCAACACGTCTTTCCCTTTTTCCCTTCCTTTTGAAATCTTTTAAACAGCAGGCGGTCTATTGTTCCGAAACGCACCAAATGCGCCCGAGCTGACGTTTTCACCGCGTTTTTATTGCTTTCGCGTTTGTGATTAGCCATCTACATTTAAATACATGGTCAGCGTATTCCAAGCGTACGCATGAGTAATAAATACGCTTTGCGATCGCCTCAAATAGCCGGGTACTTAATCTTCTCTTCGAGTACACGATCAACTTCACATTGATAAAATACGAGGACAATTAAAAAAAAACTCCGTTTGCGCATTGGCTGGGAAGAGCGTTGTCAGTCCTGTGGCGCTGTGTGCAATAATTCAGTAGACAGTGAGCAATGGAAGGAGACGGTTGTATTGCAGTTCACTCATCCGCTATAACAACTGAAAACGCTCTAATAGAAAAACCCGCCAAATGAGAAGTGTGCGCGTTAATACGATCCCTGAGCGCGTAAAAGAACTTTCGACAACTGCGATTCATCGCGAACTGATGTACACGATGCCACAAAGTGGGCGCCCATCTGTAGTCAGCATTGAATTCGTGCAAGGATTCCACTGGCATGTTTTCATCCTCCCTATAGCCCAGATTTGGCGCCGAAGGACTACCACCACTTCAGGCACATGAAACCATGGCTTGCGTCGCACCACTTCAACAATCACAATGCTGTTAGCGGGTGGCTTCATTCTCAGGCTAGAGATTTTTTACAGAAGGAATTTCAAATCTTGTAAAACATTATAACAAACGCCTCGATTTGAATGGTGAATACGTTGAAAAGTAATGTTGTACTTTTCTAATGTGTAACATAAAAGTTCTGTATCTGCGAGTTATGTCATTGGTAACGGCTTTTTTTTTTTTTTCGAATAACCCTCGTATGATGGCATTATTATGCATATATTATTATTATTACTTAAATTCAATGGCAGCTACGACAAAGAAAATTTCATACAGCAAATTAACACAAATTTCCCGCCCATGATCTAATTGTGTTTTATTTGTTCCTAGACTTCATTGTCATTTGTTAACGTAAGTATATGAATTTTCATCTCAACACATTTTTATTATTAATGATTACGGTGTTTCCGTGGATACGGACCCGGGCTGTTAGCAGGCACTTTTACGCTAATTTACTTGGAGACCAATTTGTTTACACGCCGACAAAAGAATATTGGTGGTTTCTGTATACCGTCTCGTCGGGAAAGAAATGTCGTCAGAAAAGTCGATGTTCTTTCAATATTCAAGTTTTGCTTCATCAACAGTATTCGTACTTGTATCATTTGCTACTGGCCGATACATGACGTCAGAGCAAGCACCAGAAGAATCGATAAACGCCAAGGAAGTAAGTTTGTAAAACGGCAGGAAAGATTTACGATGTATTGCATAACTAGTCATATCTCTTGAGTGGTGGAAGTCAAAGACTATCAACTCTTCTATTTACATTTTTATTTACTTGAAACCCTGGTTCCTCAACGTACGCAGCAAATACAGCACACTGACTGTGACGTCACAGAGCAACAAAATGGAAATAATTATTCTAGTACATAAAAATGCTCATAGTAAATCACATACCTCTGTCCTTCATATTCATATGCGGGGTTTGCATCCGTATTGCAGACATAGCTTCAGGATATGCATAATCAACCATTGGCTTCAAAAATTGGCACCACAAACACACATACATTACATAGCAACAATCCACTAAGCACAAAGAACATGTCGCGGAAGGACTCTGCTGGTCAATTAAACTAAGTTGTTTTATACCACTATATCTAACTAATCGTGACCAACACATTGAGAATGTCACCAAAACAACGAACACATTGTTGATTTACAAAAATAGTTATTCTTAGTGGCTACAGATTTCCTATTTGAACTTTAAGACTGATACATATACCAATTCTTCTGGTACTTGCTCTGACGTCATATGTCGACCAGTAGCAAATGAGTAGTGAAATCTCATCATTATTTATAATCTTCATCAATGTTTTACATTCAAATTAATATATTACAAAACAATTCTTTATAACAACTCAATGTAATGCTGATAAATCTCAGCTGTCATTCTGATGTCGATAAAATGGGAGCTACAATTCAGCGTCTGCCGCTTGGGATCGACACAGCATTGCTCTACTTTGTCAGGAAGAAATGCGATCTCGTAGATGATGTAAGGGTTATCGGTTTCACAATATCATATATATATACGAGAATGACTCAGAAAGTAGTGCCTCCGAGGTGATACCTTTATTTGTGTGTGGCAGATAACACCGATAAAGGTATCAGTGGAAAGCTTGCAATGTCAGCTACAAATGGTGGCATTATTTTTCAACATAGTCCCATTTACGGGCGACACACTTGCGCCAACGCGAAACAAGGTTTTTCATGTCGTCACCAAAGAATTGTAGTGGCTTCTGGCGACACAATTGCCAGACTGCTGCGTCACAAGTGTAGCATTGGCCTTTAAGGTGATCCTTAAATTTGCGGAAAAGCCAACACTCGCACGACGCAAGACCCGGATTATAGGCTGGATGAGGCAGAATGTCAACAACACTTTGCGAGCAGATGGGACAACTCTGAACTTTTTTGGCGGAAGAGAGGACGTGGCGGTACTCCATCGTCTGACGCTTCGTTTCCGAGATGTAACGATGTATCCACGACTCTTCGCCGGCGATGAATGTTCCTGGGTGCACAACTTTCCGCAGTCAGAAATTTAATGACAGCCTGTTGTTTCAACCGGACGTCACTACCGGATGCCATGGATTACTCCATTATTTTGGAACGAGAAGAGATAGGAAGATGAAACAAGTGATATTCTATAGCTTGAACATTAGTGCGTTAATGATAAACAATACAGAATGTTTGCAGTACTATTGGCCAAGTAGTGGGCTTGGGAGCATTACTTTCTGAATCACCCATGTATATGTTTCTGAATGGCTTGAGATACCGTTAATTTCTGTAGATGATCCTTATGTCTATTGAAAATCAACTACGTAATGCTTATTCCGACCCTTTCTGAAATGAAGTCTTTTCAAAAAAGTCAAATTTTCAATTTCTTGTAACTTCGTTTTTACTTCTTCGAAATTCGTGATATGATGACCGTAGTATTCAAATATTAAAGAACTTTGGATGTGTGTTACACCGACCGTGTCACTTGCGTTATTACTGTTGTAAAACTTCCAAAATTTGGTTGTTTTTCCAAGTTTGTGATGGTGTAGCGTCCTTAGTTTGCAACACTGTATAAGAAATCTATTATACCTTTTTGCTTTGTGTATAGATTTGAAATATGTAATAACCTGACGTAGTGCCATTTGAAAAAATACGACTTCATGCTGGCCAGGCATCTCTTTTAACCTTGTGGTATTATGGAATACCCCTGCCGTGTCGTGACAAGACGCTGTAACTTTGGCGGAGAAGTTTTGCGAAAATGAGCCGTAAAGTTTTCATTCGAAAATGTGATCTGTATCGTGTAGAACCAGTGTAACTAGGCAATAATGGTCAACCAATCAATTTTCACCAAATTTAATCACACAATATGCATTTACGTAACATTACATGTAACCACGTGTTTCCAAAGTCAAGATACACTGGTTCTACACGATACAGATCACATGTTCGAATGAAAACTTTACGGCTCATTTTCGCAAAACTTCTCCGCCAAAGTTACAGCGTTTTGTCACGACACGGCAGACCCTATGCCAAACACTGTCTCCCTGATCATATTTGCATGCTGCAAAATTTCAGCATTTTCTCCTCATTCGAGTAAAAGATACACGGACATAGTAAGATAAACGGTCCACCCTGTATATAAACAGCAGTCTTAGAGACCGCTCCATAGTAGTTGCGTCACTATAGCAGGGGCGCAGCAAACAGGTCCGGACCCCTCCTAAATTTCTTAACTCGACTAACATTTGTTGATTTTCTTAACAGAACTATACTTGTTTAACAGAGAAATGATTGATGTAGGCTAATTATTTTATTTTACACCTCATCTGTACTCTTTCTTATAAAAATAATCTAGTTCTATCATTTTTTCTAAAAATATAGGTAGCAGTAATTGGTTGGCTCAGTTATTCTGCATCCAAAAAGATTATAACAGCTCGAGCCGGCTGGATTGCAATGAGCCACTGACTCGGTTCAGCTCGGCTCAAACAGGCTTGGTTGTAATGAGTCATCGGCTCAATTGGGCTCAGCTCAGGTGAGCCATCGGCTCGGTTCGGAGAGCTGTTACTTGCCTCACTTCTGGGTTCGGCTCGGTGGTGACTGAGCCATGAGGCGAGCTGTTCGAGCCGGTGACAAAACTACGCTTCGATACACACGGATACCTTCCTTCTGGTTAAGACAATAAGCAAATTAATTTATCCTTCTGAGTATTCTATACAGGACGAAAATATTTAATTTAAACAAAATAATTCAACGAAAAAAATAGGTATATATATATATATATATTAACTGACAAGAACTACCCAGTAAATACAGTTTGGCTAAACCGCAATTTAACTTTCACGACGAACGATTTCTTCTGCTATTATCTCGATTGAAGATGTGTTAAGAATGCATTATTATGCACTTGACATCTACACAAAAGCGACGACGATCATTGCGCTGCCTGAAAGCTATCTGCCGAAGTCAAAATGAGAGTACACGCTCATTAACCATTCATTCAACAGTTATAAAGTGAAATCACCTTCCATTTTTCTAAGAAAGAAAGAAAATAAAAAACTAAACTACCCTGTCACTGTGATTTCACTCCCGATTACCTGACAATGACTAATTCTTTCCAAGTCTTTATCACAATTGAAAGTATTCTGCCATCACACATTGTTTGAATTCAAAAGCAATTAGATATCATAACTTAACACTTGTCAGCAATTTTTTGATATATGGTTAATGTGCTGTTTGCATGAAATACAAACGTAAAAATTTATGAATATATTAGAAATAAATAATTACAACGTATGCATCTGAATATCTGTTCGAAATGTAATTATTTTTACCCTGTTTAAATAGTATTATCTCAAAATCTTAATAAACATAAGCATCTTAAAACAAATAATCTGAACCAGACTTGAAACAAAAGTGAGTGCTCGAATTATACCGGTACGGCATACTCGTAGTAAATTATGCCAGAGATCATACTAGTTGTAAAAAAATTTTAAAATCTCTACTATACTGAAGTTTCTCTCGCCTCGTCACCTCTAATTATTAAAAAAAAAACAAAAATTCCTTTCTCATCTCGTCTCAATTCTTGAGAGCTCTTCTCGCCTTGTTTTGAAAATTTATGTACAAAATTTATGCTCTGATTTTTTTTCCTTTCTTAATTCTATCTAGAATATACCAGAATCCTTCTGTGCCACCAGAAGTCTGGGAAAGGAGATACAACAATATTTAAATCATATTTATTATTACATGGGTCGTTCAATATATAACTTTCCCTAAGTTGTAAAATACTTATTTTTTAAGATACACTTGTAAATTATTCATACATGTGTAGGTGGGTTCTTCCTCACCTCTCCACACAATTTTTATTGAGATTTAGGCATTTGTCTCACTGTAGAATCAATTTGTCCAAACCCTTTGCAAAAAAAATTAAAGTTCTGGCTGTTTAATATTCTCCTCACATTCTGCTTAACTTCATCTGTTTCGAAACGTTCACTTTGCAATGCAGACTTTAACATCGGAAAAAGAAGGAAGTAACTCGGTGCTAAATTCAGGTTGTATGGAGAGTGGAGAAGCCGTTGTTTGCGTGCTGAGTGAGGGGGGGGGCGTAGGCATTATCGTCAATAAGAGACCAGGTTTCTTATGTCGAATTGTGTTTCCTTGAAGAAGAGTTCAGGTTCTTCATAAGCGATCTAGTTTCCTGTCAACTGGTGATGAACAAGTGAAGCGGAATATGGAGAGAGTCCTAAATAGCCAGAGCCCTAATTTTTTGCTAAGGGTTTGGATAAATTAGTGCAACGATGAGACTAATGTCTGTGTTTCAGTGGGCATTATGTGGAGAAGTGAGGAAGGGACCACCTACACATGTATGTATAGTTTAAAATGTATCTTAAGAGATAACATTTTTACAGCTTAGGGAATATTATATATTGAAGAACACACATATTATTAGAGTATAGTGTGTAACGACTTGCGCATCATTAAAGTTAATTAAAGCTCTTCGTTATGTTCGCACAATCACTTTATTAACTTATAATTTTTATATTGTGAAGCACGTAACACTAGAACAGTGTTTGAGACCTGAGATTTGGGTGAATTAGTGTTGCTGAGGAAACTTGTGAACGAGTCTCGTTCTGAAAACGATACGAAAACTGTCATGCTTCTTTTGCGTGGAATTTGAAAGCGTACTTCCCGTCTCGTTTTCGAAACAAGAAATTTCTCGTTTCGTGCGAAACACGAACTTTCACCATTCGACTTAAGAAGCATATGTGTCCGTATCTTGTAAATTAATATCCGAAAACTTCACCCAATTTTAATCAGGGTATCTACTAAACTTCCAAAATGAAATTTCGTAACTTTTTCGTGACCTTTTCTTTACCAAATCATAAAATTTTCTTTACCAAATCATAAATTTTTCTAACATTTTGAAAAGCGAATTTGATTGCGAATTAGGCCGAATTTTTATCCATGCGATAGAAACGTACTTTGCTTGCGATTTGGTAGCGTCTAAACCCTACCATAGACATCTTTGGTAGTGAATTTTGACGTTTTATAGAACAAAATTTTCCAATCTGTACTTATACACTCTGTAAAGAAAAAATAGCGACACTTGCTCTAATATGGTTTTCTCAACATACTTTAATCAATATGAATTTTTACATGAATTCCTGATAATATTACAAGGCATATTCCTAATGAGCAGTTCATTCTTAATACTTGCGCCAGAGTTTCAGGCTTTTGACATGAATTTTGTGAATTTATATGCATATATAAGTAGCTATGTGTGTTTTGAGCAAAATCGTTTGTAGGAAGAGTAATTCATAAAACTGAAAAAGATCAACAACAATAGCAGAAAACAAGAAATGGAATTTCTTTAGGGTAAGACATATTATGTGCAAACATCGAGAAGTACGATACACCAAACTAGTATTTTGTATGTGCACCATGGGCTTCCCGCATTGGTAACAAAGCTATTGCAAAATGCAACCTCGATATCACGGAATAACACCCGGATTATCTGTTCCTTGAATTCCATTCTATTTGAGATAGTTGTCTATTGAAATTTCTACTCATATTGATCCACAAATTTTCAACTGGATTCATGTCGGGTGAGTTTGTAGGCCACACGAGTCTCTAAACAGTCATATTCTTGAATCACGTATTAACAATTTTGGCTCGGTGACATGAATCATTATCGTCCTGGGAAAGGAAGTAGTCCATATCTTCTTCAGAAAAGTCATCTTTAGCTGTTGTAAGAACTTTACGTGCCAGAATTTGATGATATTTTCGTGCATCAAACGATCCTTCACATATATCCGTCGTTCTGACGTCTTTAACGGTGAACAATGCCCATATCATCACTCAGTAACTGAATATTTGAATCTCTTAAACAAAATCCTTGTCAAGTTCCTTGCTTGTTCGTATCCACAACTTCACACCACTATCGTTTCCCACTATTCTAAACGTCTTTTCAATGAAGAAAACGACATGCTTTCAGTTGTCATAAGTCCAAGTTGTATATCGACTCACAAAACTACATGTTGAAGTCCTCTGTGTTTTGTCAGTTTCGACTTTCTACGCGGTTTTTTCTTTGTAATATCCTCTTCATACAGTCAAGACAATACAGTTGTACAAGTAACTGCAGTTCCAAGATCATGTCAAACTACAAAAGCGATTTTTGGGGAAATCACTCATTAAATCTGCGGTGATATTGATTTCATTTAGCAATCTGCTCTGGGTGATGCTTTCTTTTTTCTTTGACACTGTTAACGAAGGGACGATTTGTTATGCTGTTTGCACTTGTGAATTACTCTTCCTGCCGTAGAATGATGGATTTTCAGAATTCCATCTATTCTTTTAGAGATTTGCCACAACTCACATTTCTTACCCATCTTATTTGTTTACAGTCCACATGTAACAACAATATCACACACAAACAAGACTGCACAACAAAAATTTTGCCACTTGACACACTGTCCAAACAATGAGAAAGCAAAGAACAATCATAAAATGCTATTTACCTCAGCCTACACATTACAAATGCAATGCAGAATTCTTACTACAATAATTTACGAGACGCACTCAGTGCCATCTATCGAAAATACTAGTGATACACAAACAATTGACAAGCGATGTCCTACACCACAGGTGTCACAGATAACGCAAATGAACTATCCCACTCTTCATTTCCTTCTATTCCTCTTCTAACGGGCTGCAACTATGGTTTTCTGTGTAAGTTAGTTTAAGAATTGAGGTGTCGCTATTTTTTCTTTACAGAGTGTATTTGTACAGTTTTAAAAAATCGTGACCCAAAAGCTAAATTTCGTGACTTTTTCATGACTTTCATGGCCGTTTTCTGATTTCGTGACTTTTTCGTGACCGATAGACACCCTATTAATGATTAACGTGTGTTCTTCCAGGCTTAGGAAAATAAGATAAAATATTTCAAGATTAAAGGAGTAAAATTAACCCATGAAAGCTGGCGTATACACACAATGTAATATATAATAAAATTGTTTTCCATAATTTCCGTAAATAATAATAAAATAATAAAGAAAGAAAGAAAGAAAGAAAGAAAGGAAAGTGGAATACAGTAATTTCTTGAAAACTTCCTGATGATATTTCTTGAAATTGAAATCAATCAAGGACAAACTGTAAAAGATGTAAACTCACACCGAATCTGCAAGTTTCTGTATACATAATGTGACCAGAAATAAAATTTTAACGATAACTTCACAAAAATTATTAAACTTTGATCCAATTTCTTTGGTTTTCTAACCACCTTCATTCTCAATTGATCAAAAATAAGAAGAGTAAATTTAGTCCTCACTTAAAATTAAAAAAAAAAAAATAAATAAATAAATAAAATAAATAAATAAATGATATAGGAAAGTTCCACAAGATATTTTTAACAATTCTACGAATTTTAAGAAAACATAACGTGTGTTTCCTTTGAGATGTAAAAAATATGCTTACTATTTGGAGCCGAAATTAAAAGCAAAAGGGAGAACTCACTCAAGCTTAAAAAGATAACTTTCCTAGAATTTCTGAATTTTAATTAAACATTGCGGTTTCTTTTTCTTTCTTTTCTTTGAGGCTTTCCAACCAGGCCTATTGCTTGGAACTGGCACTAGTCACTAGCTAAGGACAGAATTCATCCCTAAACCTTACGAACATGTTTCAGACTAACTTTCGTTAAATATCTATCTATTAAAATTCTGCAATAGCAATTAAAAGCGCCCGAGCTCCAACGTATAACTATGGCTTTACAATCTTTCATTTACGGTTATGTGTGATTTCACGTTTAACAGAGACAAACATTTTAGGTACGAGTACTTTAAATAAATCAGTTAACTAGATCTTTTTCATAAAGTTTATGATATATCTGGAACAAGGAAGAATTGCCACAAGAGTGGAAAGAATCAATCATTGTTCCAATTCACAAGAAAGGCGACAAAACTGACTGTAATAATTATCGAGGCATCTCTCTTCTGTCAACATCCTATAAAATTCTTTCAAATATTCTATTAGCAAGACTGACCCCATAAGCAGATGAAATTATTGGAGATTATCAATGCGGATTTAGACGGAATCGATCAACTATCGACCAAATATTTACCATTCGCCAAATACTCGAAAAAAAGTGGGAATACAATACCCCGGTACATCAACTATTTATTGATTTTAGAAAGGCGTACGACTCGGTTAGGAGAGAAACATTATACAACGTCCTTACAGAACTTGGAATACCGAGAAAGCTAATTAGATTAATTAAGATATGTTTAAATGAATCCCAAAGTAAAGTCCGGGTAGGAAAATTTTTGTCCACGAGTTTTCACGTCGAAAATGGCCTGAAACAAGGAGATGCGTTGTCGCCATTATTATTTAACTTCGTTCTGGAATACGCTATAAGGAAAATCAAAGATAGCAACCAGGGCCTAGAATTGAACGGTATTCACCAGGTTATGGCATATGCTGATGACGTAAATTTAATAGGTGATGATAGGAGAACAATAGAAAGAAATGCAGAGATGTTATTAAACGCTTGCAGGGACATGGGTTTAGAAGTAAATGCAGAGAAAACTAAATACATGGAAAAGCGTCGGGACCGGAATACAGCAAACTATGGATGCGTTAAAATATTAAATAATACTTTTGATAAAGTGGATAGTTTCAAATACCTAGGATCAATATTAACAGAGGAAAATCATATTCAAGGAGAAATTAAATGTCGACTAAAAGCAGGGAATTCGTGTTACTATTCGGTTCAAAATCTCTTGTTGTCGCGAAATCTGTCGAGAAATTTGAAGCTTAAAATATACAAAACGGTAATCATGCCTGTTGTTCTGTATGGCTGCGAAACATGGTTACTTACTCTGAGGGAAGAACATAGACTGAAAGTATTTGAGAACAAGATCCTGAGACGAATATTCGGACCCAAGAGGAACGGGAATGGGGAATGGCGGAAACTTCATAACGAGGAACTACATAATTTATATGGTTTACCCAACATTGTTAGGGTCGTGAAGTCTAGGAGGCTTAGGTGGGCGGGTCATGCAGCTAGAATGGAAGAAAGTAGAAACGCTTTCAAAGTCTTGACAGGAAAACCAATCGGAAAACGACCATTAGGAAGACCTAGGCGCAGATGGGAGGACAGTATTAAGATGGATCTCGCAGAGATTGGAATACAAAGTAGAAACTGGATGCAGTTAGCTAAGGATAGAAGTCAGTGGAGAGCTTTTGTGAACGCGGCATTGAACCTCCGGGTTCCATAGGCCATAGAGTTAGTTAGTTAGTTATGATATAAAATTGTTGTTCAAAGCCTTTGTATTTTAATAGGCCTTCTCCAAAATCAATGCATGTAGATTGTGCTTCCATCTTCCGAGTTCTTTTAAACTATATGTTGTGGAAGTTTATATGTTTGTGGTCAATCCTTTCGACAATGTGATCTCGGAAACTATAGGTTCTAGAAAGATGACGTTTTCACTGATCGATTGAAAATTTTGCGTAGATTGTCCAGTTCTAACTGAATATTTAAAAAACACGGCCGTTATTTCTTTATTACATTTTTTAGGGTACACATGGAAGCGTTGCAATTAAAAAAAAAAAAGAAACTAAAGCATCATATCCTACGCGCTATACATTCGAACACCACGCTGTTGTATATAGGAGTTGCATATGTCGCAGGCGTTTATTTCATGGCCAAATACTAATAAAAAAGAAACCATAACCATTTCTCCAGTGAAACCAGTAAGATGAATCTTTATTTTTGGAGTGATTTGCTCAATGAACACCGCATATAACTGCCATTATAATTAATTGTGTATGTAATGTATTTGCTTATTACATACTGCATGCAAGAAAGAAAACACTGTTCATTCATGAATTAGGAACTCCAACCAGAAGTAGGGCCGCGGTTGCTCAGTGGTAGAGCATTTACCTCGGGTACTTGGGGTCCCGAGTTCGATCCCAGCCCCCGCCAAGTGAACTTTGTGGTGGACAAACACCGTGTGTGTGGGTTTCCTCGGGGTTCTCCCGTTTCCTCCCACTTTCTTCATTCCACCATTTCATTCATTACTCATCATCACCGTCTTCTTTAGCCTAACCGGCATAACGGTGGGACGTAGGCTCAAATTTTGCAAACGGTGCGAGATATTGAGGCCCCCTTTATGATACGCCTTGCCGATTTTTTTTAAATCAAGACTTTTTTCACTTGTGTCTGTAAAGGGACATGTACAGATGTGAAGAATGAGAAGGATATTTATGCTCATATGCGAATGATGCGCTGTGTAGAGAGCACAGGTTCAGCTAGTATGTATATATATATATATAATGAAACAAGGGAGTGCCTTTCCTTCTCGTTTACTTACCAATTAATCATACGTATTGATTGGTGTTGAAATTGTTATAAAATAATAATAATCTATCTATTAAAATGCTACAGTAGCAATAAAAACGTCCGAACTCCATACTTTAACTTTTGATTTCAACCCTTTGACTTACGGTCATTTGTGATTTCGCGTTTAACAAAAACAACAATTTTAAAATATGTGCACTTTAAATAAATTACTTAAATAGATCTTTTTCATAAAGTTTGTTATAAAATTATTGTTCAAAGCCTTTGTATTTTAATAACCCTTCTCCAAAATCAATGCAAATAAGTTATGCTGCCATCTTTGGAGTTCTTTTAAACTATATGTTTGTGGCCAATCCTTTCGTCAATGAGATCTCGGAAATTACAGGCTCCAGAAAGATGACGTTTTCCCTGATCGATTGCAAATTTTGCGTAGATTGTCCAGTTCTAACTGAATATTTAAAAAACATTACAATTATTTCTTTATTACATGTTTGCGGGTATACTGGAAGTGTAGAAATTAAAAAAAAAAAAAAAAAAAAAACTAAAGCATCATATCCCACGCATTATACACTCCAACATCACGTAGTTGTATATAGAGTTTGTATATGTTTCAAGCGTTTGTTTCATGCCCAAATAATAATGAAAAAGGAAGGATAACCATTTCTCGAGTCTAAGATGAATCTTTATTTTTGGAGTGTTTTGCCCAATGAACACCATATATAACTGACATTATAATTAATTATGTATGTAATATATTTGCTTATTACATACTACTACATGCAAGAAGAAAGAAAACACTGGTCATACATGAATTATAAATTCCAAGCGGAAGCAGGCTCAAATCTTGCATACGGTGCGAGATATTGAGAAAAAAAATAATCGAAAAAATCTCCCCTTTATGATACACCTTGACGATTTTTTTTTATTAAGACGTCTTTCACTTGTGTCTGTAAAGGGACATGTACAAATGTTGCGAGGAATAAGGAGATTTATGCTCATATGCGAATGATGCGATGTGTAGAGAGCGCAGGTTCAGCTAGTCTATATATTAAAATGCTAGAGAATGGAGTTTATGTTTGTCTCCAATCCTTTCGACAATGAAATCTCGAAAACCATAAGTGCTAGAAACGTGGTGTTTTCGCTGGTCGAAAAAATATCTCCTTTTAGATATTCCTTGCCGATTTTAAGCACAGCGTTCTTCACTTGTGTGTGTAAAGGGAAATGTACAGATGTTGTGAGGAATGACAAGGAGATTCATGACCATATGTGAATGATGCGCTGTGTAGAGACCGCAGGTTTAATAATAATAATAATAATAATAATAATAATAATAATAATAATAATAATAATAATAATAATAATAAACTCTTTAACCTTTCTTCATTGCTTTAGGAGTATTTCTTCCTCTTGAGAAATTAACGAACCCAAAATAACACTAAATACAATTAATATATTTGTACCCACAGCAATTCCTTTATATTAAAAAAGCATTACAGAAAATAAAATAAAGGAAACCTACTTGAGCTTACGCTGAATAGGGTAGTGCCTTTTCCAATGACGCACACACACACGAGACTACACAACTTCTAATTCAGCTATTACACGTTTCCATCTGAAAGAAAAAAACAAATATAATAATGTAATTTTTCTTTGTCAAATACACCGACATGAACGAAAGCAGTAACCACACATAAATATCAATAAATTACTGAAGTTTGTGCTATTATCTGGTAGCACGCAATGGTACACAGAACCGTCAAAATTTGACTGAAGTTGTTTTTTTTAAAAATGATTTTTAGACATTTTTTATTTTTGTGTTTATAAAAGATAATATAATATATAGAGGGCAGCACATGTTACTTTTTATTTGTTTAGATTTTGACACGTCTCTGCAGCCAACCAGAACGCGTAGAATAATATATTTATGGCTGTCTTCTACAAAAAAAAAAAAAAAAAAAAAAAAAAAACTAAATTTATTACTGTGTTTTAAAAAGTCTCTTACTATTGTCTGATCTTCCTCAACAGGTGAAGTCATCTAGTTGGAGATTGAATCACTAGATAACATCTATGCAAAACTAAAAGGAAAATTAGTGATCGCACGGGTTACGAACTTAAGCCGTTCTGTAACGCTGTTTTAAACCGAAATGTCTAAGTTGAAATTATTTTTCGCACTGAAATTAATGAAAATACAATTAACCCGTTCTAGCCACAGAAATATAGCACTGTATATATTTTTTTTTACATTTTTAAGAGTTTTTCTGTGATGAAGAATATAGAACGAAAATAACATTGTCTCCTTAAAAGACATATGGGCCTAACACTAAATTAAATTTTAAGTAGCTCTCAGCATGGTTTCCTACCTGGACACACGTGTCTTACAAATTTGTCAGAGTTAGTCACTCATGCGGCGCAAACATTCATGGCTAACTCCCAGCTAGATGTAGTTCATTTTGATATATCAAAGACATTTGACAGCATACGTAAACATCAAGTTGGTTCTTTACAAACTCTCCAATAAGATATAACATTCATGGTGCGCTCCTCTCTTTCCTAGATTGTTATCTCTCAGGGAGAGAACAACGTGCCACTCTACCTGGATCTATCTCTCAATTTAGTCCCGTCTTATCCGGAGTGCCTCAAGGGAGCGTGCTAGGCCCGCTTTTGTTTTCTATTGTATATGGACGATTTACCTAGCATCTTCTCGACCTCATCATCAAATATATTACTTTACGCTGATGACTGTAAACTCTTCAGAGTGGATGTTGACGATGCTTCTTCACTGCAAGCTGACACAGATATGTTATGTAATTGGTGCTCTACCTGGAATCTGTCTCTAAATACACTACAATCTCTATTTCTTTAAAAAAGAATGTGCTTCGACATAACGATGTACCTATCAAACGCGGTTTCAACTCAAAAAGATCTAGGTGTTGTCTTTGATGAAAAACTCCTTTGCGGATCATATCGGCTGGATCTCATCTAGAGCTATGAAACTACTTAATCTACTCTTCAGATTTCCGGAAATATAAAGTCTCGCTGCCCTTACGATGATTTATAAGGCTTTTATTTCTCCGATAATTGAATACTGTTCACCTGTATGGAACATGGCAGTACCTACTACGCTATCTCGCATTCACTCTGTATTAAACTTCTTTCTTGCTATAGTTAGATTCAGAATTCCCGAGTTACGTAATTACTCGAAACAACAACTAATGTCTTTAATGATTTTACGTCCCCCCCTGACAAACGACGCCGCGGAGCTGACTTACTCTACCTGTATAAGATCATCAATAGCAAAATTGATTCTGAATTTTTACTATCGCAAATTAACTTCTGTGTTCCTCAGCGGCGAACTCGCTCTCTCAACTTGCTAACTTATGAGACACCTAGGTTATCGACTGTACAGCACGCTCCTTGTTTTACAGGCTAGCGCACGATTATAATACATTGTCAACAGGATGTAACATTTTTACCTCTGAAAAACATTTTAGAACTCAGTTGACGAGAACTTTGTATATTGAGAGTTGATTTTTTTTTTTTTTTTTGTATTTTATTCTTTTATATTGAGAGTTGAACCTTTTTTGTGTTTTATTCTTTTACGTTTCTGTTGTTGTTTTCTTTTTGCCTTTATGTTGTAAAGTTTCAGCTAATTGGTCTAGTGCTGTGTGAAACTTTGAGAATAAATAAATAAATAAATGAATAAATAAATAAATAAAAGATATGAGTGATAAAAAACAAAAAAGTACCAGAAAGAACACACATTTTTGAACACAAAACTTATAGATAATAATGTTAACGCGCAACAGTAATACTAGACACACGGAATTGTCAGTACTGGCGTGCGTGAACGTTCGTATCTTTAAATATTCTTTGTAAACCAAGTTGTTAAGTAACCAAGGGGTTCGTAAACCGTGGGTTAACTGTAATTCTTTTGGATAGGCATAACAAAAGATGGGAGAAAAATACAAAGTTCGATATTACAGAAATGAAACCTTTTGAGTTTTACGTCCTACGCTTATGCTGGCTAGGCTAAACGAGACGGTGATGATGAGAAATGGGTGAAATGGTGGAATGAAGAAAGTGGGAGGAAACGGGAGAACCCCGAGAAAATCCCCACACACGGTGTTTGTCCACCTCAAAGTTAACTTGGCTTGAGCGAAGATCGAACCAGGGACGATCGTACAGAGATAAATCCAATGGAGAAGTTATGTTTCTACGGCGAAGAACATTAAAATTCCTCACGCCATGCAGTTGGTTAGTAGCTGAATAGTGCGACTGGTGCTATGTTCAATTCCCATTAATAACAGAAATTTTTCGATGTTGATCTAGCAACGTGACAATCGGAAGCTATTGAATTAAGAGGTGGAGAATTCTCATATAGAAAGCCAGAAATTACGATGATGTGATTCGTTGTACTAACCATACATGAGTCACCCAATAACACAAAAGCTGTCTGCCTGGCTATAGCCCTCATAGACTGTAATGCCCAACATTACTTTCAGCACTACACTACTCCAATTTCACATTGTACGATACTTTGATCATAAAAAAGAAGACTACCTCTAGCGTTTACACTTCACGGAGCGAGATTTGCGGTGTTTTAGTTTTCCAATACGACTAAGAATTTGGCCTTTACTTGTTTGCCTTCGAAGAAATGACAACCAAACTCTCTGATCTGGCTACTGCATTCGGACTGAAATTTCGTGCCCTGCTTCACTTAATCATAACTTGCTCGTTATAGATCAATTACACAGCGCTCCCTTCTCTATACAAAATTTCTCTGTAATTCATCGCTTCTCTGTCCCTCTCTTTAAATATTCAAATTTCATATTTTCATGGCTGCCTAGTAGTTGCGTGTGGGAGGGTGATATATCTTTATTATTCACTCAGCCAGCTACGTTATTCAAGTTCATGGCCGATGGGGGGAAAATATGACCTACTTGAAAGTTACTTCTGTAGCTGATAAGGCGAACTAGAACTACTATAGCCATTGAGTAATTTTGTTCCAAAAATACATCGACATTATTAGTAATGTATTCAAAACGGTTTCATCGAAACTACCGTACTCCTTAGATCACTCGTGTCCAAGGTTTACTATGTTGAAAACGACTCTGTTTTAAGGACGCGATAGCTCTGTTTGATAACCTACTGCGGTGACCCAAAATGAACCCCCTGTCCACGACACATGACTCAAACAGAAAACACGCAGCCTAAGACACGCAAAGGGTATAAGCGTACATGAAACTAGGATCTCCTTCCATGCGGGTTAACAGACTCATATTCATCCGTAATAATTGTTATAATGGCGTCAAAGATCGTATCTTATTCTCGGAACGTTACAAGCTGTTAAGATAGTTTTAAAACATGTCACCAAAATGTCGAAAAGTTGATGCTTTATTGTAAGCTTCTTATCTTGTTTCCGAAATTCTTTATCTAATCTACAACAGTGTTCAGATCTATTTATTCTCTTAATCAGTGCTTCGTACAAAGATTCTCTGTTTGTTCACTTCCAAACAAAACGTTAAATTTTTATCTGTTTTGGACAGATTATTATATTGCCTCCTATTTCTATGTGACACTTTGATTTATCTCAAACAGTCTGTGTGACTAATTTGTACTGAATCATTACCAATTAGCAAAATTGACAATGGAAAGGGAATTAAAGAAATCAACCAAGGACTATATTTCAAGACACTATACCAGCATTCACCTCGTTGAAATGAGGAAACTATAAGAAATCTGAAAAAAGATGCCCTTCACCGGATTCGAACGCAGGACCTACCGGTTGCAAAGTAACAATGTTATGTTCGTCCGGTAGTATACCTTTATTTGAAATATGTATGTATCTCTAGTTTAACGTCATTCACTAATGCTATATTAGTTGTTCTTCCAAGGCTTCGGATCATCTGTAAATTGCATGGCGTCAAGTAGCAGTAGGGATGGGAAAAAATCCGGAATCGAAAATTTCAATTTCCGAATTTCGGAAAATTTCCGGAAGTTTTCTCAATTCCGGACTTTTTCCTAAATCCGAAATATTTTTGATTTTACTTTCCGGATTCGGGAAAGTAAAAATTCTGGAATTGTCAATTCCTAGGTACCAGGCAGCACAGCTAGCGACAACTATTAGCCTGATTGTGAACTATTAGATTACCGTAACAGACTGAAATATATTGGGCCGTATGCAGAGTCACTTTCGCGTATGATTAGCGTCATACTAAGGGCCTGACTACTGCATAAAGATGTTAGTCAAACTCTTTAGTATGGCGCTAGTCACGCGTCAGAACGACTCTGCGTAAGACCCAAAGTGATTCGTTTTATAAACAGGATGAGATGTAAGTGTTCGACAAATGGGTATGAACGATTTCAAAATATGGTGGAATAATATTAATGGAGGACAAAACGAGAGACTTCCGACCCCAGAGAGAGAAAGAGAGAAAGAAAAAAAATATTCTTGCAACCGTCTGCTTAGCAACCGCCCGTGAACCATGGTGAAAACCGGAAAAAAATTGATTCTTAAGCATGACGAGAAACATAATATTGCTTAAATAAATATATTTTTTTATCGTTTATAGCAGCGTTTCCCAACCGGTGTGCCGCGGCACACTGGTGTGCCGCGAATGGGCCGCTGGTGTGCCGCGAAAAAATCGAAACAAATTATTAATTCTATACGAACCAAATTGCAAGACAGGGGAAAATGTATATTTATATTTCACATTACTATGAACCTCTACTATAAATCTACAATTTTAAATTTCATACTGTGTTACTTTTCTGTACATTTTTAATGTTGAAAAACATATTTATCATTGTCATGACCATTATTACTTCTTTATTGTTGCAGACTATTTCGTAACTTGAAATTTTAACATATCATTCAATAAATTCAACAAACCAAGCATGCATACAAATTACCTACATTTGTGTTTTAAAAGTATAGGAGATTTGTTTATTTGTTCGTTATTTAGTGATCTTCCCTTTTAGTTAGAGGTTAGATACAGTTTTAGAAAGAGAAAGTGGATTTTTAAAAACCCGAGTCCTATATTTCATTGCTATTGTTTTCTATTTTAAAATTAGAATGAAAAATAAGTATAATGATTTAGCACGGGGGAAAATCAGTGATCGAGCTTTCTTCTCTGTAAGAAGGAAATTAGTAATCACATTAAAATACCACGGTAATTATATATATATAATCGTACCCCCAGAATAAAACTGTCGTAACTCTGAAATGTCTATTTTAAGAGTAAGCCAAAGAAATTTGTTATATCTAAAGGAACTTCATTATCTCGTCTCTTTTTGAAGATTGTAACGTTATTTAAATATGTATAGTAATAATTATTGCAGACAAAGTCTTTCTTAAATACATACACATTGCAATTATTACACGTTAAAAATTGATAACAATTAAAAATCTATTTTGAGTTACGACAGTCTTATTCTGGGGGTGCGATATATATATATATATATATATATATATATATATATATATATATATATATATATATATGGGTGTGCCGCGAGAATTCAAGTTACACCTGTAGTGTGCCGCAAGTTGAAAAAGGTTGGGAAACGCTGGTTTATAGAGTAACAGGTTCTCCACTGAAGAAAAAAAAAATCGTCTGCCGACCTGTTTAAGTGGTGCTGAACGTTTTGGAGATTACTTGATGGACGCTCTCACACACTCCGGCGTTGTTACGGTCCAAACTCGGCCAAGCGATTCCTTCCTCAATGAAGAAGCTGTCGCTCTAAAGTTTGAAACCCAAACTTGAATAGTGTTTCTATCCAGAACAGATTCATCTCGGCCAAGTCCGAACCGAATACGAAATGCCCGCTGAGCAGTAATCACAGCTCACCACCATTACGAATATATTCCACCAAACGTATACCGCTATCGATCCGGTATCTTCCCCGCCGTTGTATCCCCACCACAACTACACACAGCACCCTCTCCAAATACGGGAGGTCTTTTTGGCGGACCCTGTATAAATAACCGAATTTTGAAGTTGTTTGTTTCGGAACTCCATCGGCAATAATTGTTTAAAAATAGCTTCATTGGATTACGGATCATCAAATTAGCATAAAAAGCGGAGTCAGAAATCACTTTTCACCAGTGGCATTAGAGTTAGTTTTTTTCCCCTGACTTCTCTTATTCTCGGAAACTGATTAACAGTAGTTTAATATAATTATTCATGATTTTCCCTGACTTTTTAGACTGCCGGATTTATAAAACGTGAAAGAAGAGAAGGAAAAGTGATATGAACTCTATGATTAAAAGTTCTACTATTATGCTCTTTAGACTGAAGGAGGTGAATGCTAAATGGAAATGAATGAGCATGAAAAAATTCATGAAATAATAATGTGAAAGAAAACGGGAGAACCACGAGAAAACCCACAGGCACGATGTTGTCAGTCACAAACTCTCATGACCTGAGACAGATCAGGTATCCTTCACACCTGAGGTGAGAGCTCTTAACACTATGCCACCGTGCACTTTGTAACGAAAATAATAGAAGTTCTATTGCTTTTCTACGTGAAAACGCTCGAACACGCTTATATTCACACGAAACCATTACCGATAAGATTACAGATTAACAACCAAGGTTAGAAAAAAAAGGTCATTTACCTCTCTTGAAAAGGCCGTAATTTCTTAATAACACGTAGGGTAATTACGTATTATACACTGAAATCAAGATCCAGATTTCTTTGAGGTTACTTGGTTTACTTTCAATGAATACATACGAGGGTCGGCTGATAAGTTCTCGGCCCGACCCCCTTCCGAATGTACTACCCTGATGTAATTGATGTCATGTGAAATGTTGATCTTTTATATGTTTAAGTACCAAATTTCACGATTGTACCATGAACGGTTTTTATTTTACAGGTAACTGAATGAACCATGGCGTAGCCAGATGTCAAATTCACCAAAGAGGAGTTGCGAGGTGCAGGACAATGCTCCCGCCCACAAGGCTGGCAGGACAATGGATTTTCTGAGGGACCTAGGGTTTCAGTGCAATGACCACCCACCTCACTCGCCAGATCTGGCCCCTTCTGATTATTATCTGTTTCCAAAACGCAAACCAGCACTGAAAGGACAGAAATTTCACAGTGATGAAGAGGTGATAACAGCTGCGAAAGTCTTTTTTTTTGCAGACCTTGTTTTTTTTTTTTTTTTTTTTTTTTTTTTTTTTTTTTTTTTTTTTGAGGGGTTGGAGAAGTTGCAGCATCGAAGTGCCAAGTGTGTTGACCTTTGAGAGGACTATGTTGAATAGCCTCACACTTTCATGCCTGCAGCTGAAGTCCTTCTGGGTCGGGCCGAGAACTTATCAGCCCATCCTTGTAGTCCACGATATTTTTAAAACAATATTATACTTGTGAAATTCTAATATTTTAGAAGGAAAGAAACCGATAAAAATTCTGGTTTAGAGCATAGTGAAGTCTCTCCCTCTACCTTGACTTGGTAACAAATTTGCCTATACCTCGTTGATCGCTAACTTATACAGAAAAACAGTCTGAAGGTTTTCGAAAACAAAGTTATTAACGAAAATATTTTTTCCCAAAAGATACGAACAAAACGATAAAAACAATAGATGAAAGTTACGTAATGCCGAAGGTAAGCAATCGTACTGTTGCTACTACTCCTCCACAAGAAAGTGAAAGAAAATAAGAGAATCCTGAGAAAACTCACGTGCGAGGGTGTTTCAGAAAGTAATGCCTCCAAGCTGATAGTGTTACCTTTATTAATATTTGACAGATATACCGATACAGATACTAGTGGAAAGCTTGCAATGCCAGCTACAAACAATGGCGTCATCTTTCAACATAGTCCCTATTATGGGCAACACACTTGCGCTCGAGCACAGGGCGGCAAAATTTTGGATATTTTAAAAGATTCCCAATAAAGTAACATTTAAAACTAGCAAACCGCAGAGTCTCGCGAAAGCGCAAGAAAATATGTTAATGTGTTTAGTTCGAACTAATTACAGTAGTTACTAATTAGCTAACTTTTCTGATTATTATTTAAAAAATCATCCTCCTCCCCTTTCAAGGGGTGAGAATGAACTTTAATATCATGAAAACCGATACCGTTAAACTCACTGGCCTCGAAAACTATGAATTCAACACTAATATCTGTCGTTTTCGATTGCTTTTAAAATCTCATCCCCCTCCTTGGGGAGTGGAGTATGACATTGAAGTTGGATTAAAACTGTCACTATTCATCTTAGCGATCCCAAAAACTATGAATTCAACTCTAATATTGGTGGTTTTGAGGGGGGTGTTGGGGCGGCAAATTATTTAAAGGAGAGGAGCGCACAATATATAAACACGGGCCTCCTTGCGCCACGCCAAACAAGGTTTTTCATGTCGTCGGCGAAGAACTATGGTTGCTGCTGGCGACACCACTCCCGAACTGTTGTTTCAACCTCCGCGTCACAACTGTAGCATTGGTGTGATCCTTAAGTTTTGGGAAGAGCCAAAATTTACAGGGTGAAAAATCCGGACTATAGGCTGGATGAGGCAGAACGTCAACACTTTGCCAGCAGATGGGACAACTTGGAATTTTTTGGCGGAGGAGAGGACGTGTGGCGGTATTCTTATCGACTGATACTTCGTTTCCGGGTCGTAATACTGTGTCCACCACTCTTCGCCGGCGATGAATGTTCCTGGGCGCACAATCTTCCGCAGTCAGAAATTCAATGACAACCCGCTGTTTCAACCGAATATTATCATTGGATGCCAGGGACTGCTCCATTACTCTGGAACGGGAAGAGATAGGAAGGTGAAACAAGTGACATTCTATAGCTTAAACATCAGTGCATTAATGATAAACAGTTCAGAGTGTTTGCAATACTATTGGAATTGCAGGCATTAGTTTCTAAATCGCCCTAGTCTTGTTCACTATAAACTCAAATAGCCTGGGTTCGAAAAAGAGGTCAATGCTCTACCAATGATTCACCGTACATCTCAATATATTAACTTTTGTGACATTTTGTGACGAGAAAAAGTGGAGATGGAAATTACAAGCACTTTTAATTGTTAATATTTTTTTTAAAAAAAAATGGATAATAATTGTGTACTTTCCACAACCTCCTCTTCCAAATTAATCATTTAAATACAATGGGAAGAAAACGCATACTAAAATTTGATTGATTTCGTAAATCGAAGTGTACAGACAAATTTAGAACTATTTATGTAAGTCCCTCACAAGCGTATTAAACACTATGCCCAAACCTTTATTATCAATTTTGGAAATTTTGTTTTAGCAAGAAAGTTTGTATAAAATGGAATTTACAGTTTAACATGAAATCTAAATTACTTCTAGAAACCGAATTGAGGTACCACACTCTAATAGCGACAGTATAGCCAAGCCACGGAGGTAGTTCCAATCTTAAATATAATGGTTCTCAGATCCTGAGACCCATTATGCAGTCGTCATTCCACAAGTTACACACTAGAAGTGCTTGGGATCAGGCGCGAACCGAGAAATTTTTATTGGGGAGGGTCCAATGTTACAAGCCATTACGGGTATTATTATTCTCCAATAGAAAAGACGATAAGTAGGGGCAGGAGTTTTTCGCAAGCTGCGAAATCGCGAAAGTTTTCCGACAAAGCCGAGAGTTGGTTTTTCAACGAACTACGTCAGATTGAGTAAGGAAATAGGTATTTTGAAGTCGCGACAAAAAGAGATAACTGACATTTTGAGCGAAATATGCCGCAAAACGCGACAAATTGCGAATTTTTTTAAAAAACGTTAGTTTCAGATGTTAAAATACAGGAATAAAAAGTAGAATTTTCCAATTAACGTTTTCCTTTTGCAACTGGCAACGCTGATTACTTCTAACTTCTGTTTTAAGTTCATAGCTGTAGTTGTGGAATGTGGGACATTCAGCATCGTTAAAACAGCAGAAATCCTCACTTCGGTGTTTTTGTGGAATACGTACGCTAAAAGCATTTATAATTTTAAAATGATGAATAAAAAGGGGGCGGAACAAGATCGCGCAAGTGAATTTGCCAGTGAAGGCTTGTACGTAAGTGATATCCAAACATTAATGTGTAGATCACGCATTGAATGAAATAAATAAATAAATACTGTACAAAACAAATAAAGTCGGCAGGACATAAACGTACCAGAGACAGTTGAATGTGGAGCAAGCAATGGAAAGGGACAAATTACGTTGGAAGGTTTTTCAAATGCACAGAAGGCAAAAGTAGAAAAGATTGAGTTCATAAATAAGACTACCGAGATGTTGCTGAAGTTCAATATATCCACAGAAAAAGTTGACCACTCTGCATTTCGTGCGTGGTTCAAGTACATGCCTGGTAAATAATAATAATAATAATAATAATAATAATAATAATAATAATAATAATAATAATAATAATAATAATAATAATAATAATAATAATAAACTTCTGACAGAAGAAAAGTAATATGTTGTTAGTAACTGCTAAAGAATAACTTCATTGTCCTAAGTAGTATATTACTTATATTGGGCCTATATTAGAGCTTGTAAAATAATTCACTTGAGTGACAAAATAAGAAATTTTATATCTCAAAATGCGACAAAATACGAAATTTTTAATTTCAAATGCGAAATGTTCAATTTCAAATTGCGAAAAACTCCTGCCCCTAACGATAATTGTAAAATACTTCCACCTACATTTTCAGAAAAAAATGATAGAACTATTATATAATGCTTTTATAAGACAAAGAGTACAGATGAAGTGTAAGATCAAGTTTTCATGCTACATCAATCATTTCTCCTGTAAAAATTATAGTTTTATTGAGAAAGAGTACAAATGTATGTTGAATTAGGAAATTTAGGAAGGTCCGAACCCGGTGGAACCCCCGTGGGTGCGACCTTTGTTGGCATACATCCTTATTACTTTTACTCCATATTACATCCAAATAAATTCAAATTTGGTATGAACTTCGTTGATTTTAAATTTCCTCTCTCTTTTCAACACTGAGGTTATTAGAAACCTATACCTACATCTTAATGTAGCTTCTACCGATAATTCAACTCGAGTCCCTTACGCTGAAGACTCGTATACTAACCACACAGTCACGAGGGAACTGAGTATGAGTTTACTATTTCAACTAAGAGAAACTGTTTTCTCGCTTCACAGCAAATGCAAAACTCTTTCATGTTTTTGCATGCATTGTATGTTTTTTATCACTATTTTATGTTAGTTGTTAGCACTAAGGTAAAGCCATCATGCTGATAATTTGTTATTCAAATCGTAAACACGTCTGTGCAAACATTAACTTTATAGGTTATATTATTGTTTAGATAGTGACACAACGAACAAGTACGAACAATACAACACACATTGCGTAAACAAGTCAATACCATTTGTATGCAAATTTAATATTCTTCATAACCGCGGCTGTATGTGTAACCAATGTTTAAATTAAATAATTACGCACACTTTATCTATAGGTACTTAATGTATATTTGAGATGTAGCAATATTAGGAAGGGAATTCGACACACACAACTAAGCTGCCTGTATTACCACTGGCGATCTACAGCAGAGGTACGAATGATTGAACCTTGTTTCCGGTCTAAGTATAAAAGAAAAGAACGTGGCAAGAATAACTCTACGAGAAGTAATTGGCAAGTTTCTGTCCTAACTAACTAACTCTATGACCTATGGAACCCGGAGGTTCAATGAGGCGTTTACAAAACCTCTCCACTGACTTCTATCCTTAGCTAACTGCATCCAGTTTCTACTTTGTATTCCTATCTCTGCGAGATCCATCTTAATATTATCCTCCCATCTGCGCCTAGGTCTTCCTAATGGTCGTTTTCCTATGGGTCTACCAGTCAAGACTTTGAAAGCGTTTCTACTTTCTTCTATTCTAGCTACATGACCTGCCCACCTAAGCCTCCTAGACTTGACGACCCTAACAATGTTGGGTAAACCGTATAAACTATGTAGTTCCTCGTTATGAAGTTTCCGCCATTCCCCATTCCCGTTCCTCTTGGGTCCGAATATTCGTCTCAGGATCTTGTTCTCAAATACTTTCAATCTATGTTCTTCCCTCAGAGTAAGCGACTATGTTTCGGAACCATTCAGAACAACAAACATGATTATCGTTTTGTATATTTTAAGCTTCAGATTCCTCGACAGAAGTTTCTGTCCTAACCAAGAAAAATCGTAGATGGGTGAAACGTTAATAATAATAATAATAATAATAATAATAATAATAATAATAATAATAATAATAATAATAATAATAATAATAATAATAATAATAATAATAATAATAATAAAGTGGTAAAACGAGCAGAATTAATATAAAACATAACGTAGATAAAAGTCAATTAAGCAGAAAATGTTAATGATGTATAAATTTTCAAGCTCTCTATCTACCTAAAACAAGCAAAGGAAAGTTAAGAACAGTGGCCTTCAAATTACATTTTGGCTTAACATTGCTAAAGTAATTGGTTAAAAACCATCAGTCAGATCTCATAAAATTTCTTGATTAATACAGTAAGTCTAAATTTCTACACTTAAAGAATCTATCAATTTGGTTTAAAATTTCACATTTCCAATACAGATGAACTAAAATCGTACTATTCCTTATGATATGATTTCATACTTTAAAACTTATGTTTCGTAAACAGTATTCATTGATAAATACATTATCTAGTATTTTTTACATACAAACCTTGGAATACAGAACAGGAATGGTGACAAAAACCTTTAGGAGGAAGAAAATATAATTTTGTAGGATCTTAAAAACGAGATGAGAAAAACTCATAAAATGCTCCGTGTGAAGTATTGTAGTGTATGGGTCAGAAACATGGACATTACGCAAAAGCGATGAAAAACGAGTGGAAGTTTTCGAAATGTGGATGTGGAGAAAAATGGAGAGAATTACCTATGTCGAGCGGAAAACGATTGAGAGGGTGTTAGAAATGGTGGGAGAAAAAAGATTAATTTTAGATATTATTAAGAAGAGGAAGAGAAACAGATTGGGACATTGGCTTAAGAGGGAACTATACCATAAGGGATGTCCTAGAGAATATGGTGGCAGGAAAGAGAGGGAGAGAGCGAAGGTGGCTACAATTAATGGACGATATCAAAACAGAGAAATCATACGTGAAGATAAGAGGTTAGCGGAAGACCTTCGACCATGGAAGTTTCTCTGTTGCAGCAAGTGACCTGCCAATAATGGAAGAATACCTATGATGATGATGATGATAATGATGATGATGACCTTGTCAAGATCTTTTTTTCTATCCGCAAGACTCTCCAAACCTCAATAATCATTCTAATATTTATAGCTATGTAAATAGCTCATTTTCATTTTAAAACAGAAGTCCAATAAAACATTTTGCCAGATTCTATCTTGTTCGTCAAAGTTTTAAAAACGCTGTTCCATATTACCAATCGAAATTATAGTTTTAGTCTTACAAGAAAAAAATGAAAAATTAAATATTGCATCATAGACAAAAAATTGGCTTTAACATCTCTCTCATCACTTTGTTAAATGACGATAAGAATTTGCTAAAAAGGTTTCTAAGATTAAAAGAAAACTATGTTCTTTGGTAGTAATCGAATACGTGCACTTTTTAATTTATTGCTATCAACAGAAAATAATTGAAACTCATGTTACAAATTTCCTTTTTTGAGATACAACTTTTCTCAAAATACTGCTGTCTTCTATAATAATATGGATTCCAAACTATACAGGGTGTTCATTTATTATGTAGTCAAAATCCACTAGTGAAATCCTCACACCTAAACAAACAAACAAACAAAACTGTCCATATTAACATAAGACGAAAAACGGTTTGTTTCAAAGTTACGAGGTGCCGAAATCGAGATGCCGAATGTAACTTTGAGGCTGCCTTGGTCGATAACTATCAGATACACCAAAAACGGATAAAGAAATATTAGAGGAACTGGTACACTGTCTCATCTAAATACCTATGTTTCAGAGTTGGGTTGTACCGGCGCAAACGATTTTAGAGAGAGGTGGAAGAGCAGAATCTACACCTTAGCTTCCTCTACAAAATCCGTTGTGCCGATACGTCCCAACTCTGAAACTTGGTTATTTAGATAGACAGTGTATCAGTTCCTCTAATATTTCTTTAACTGCCTTTGATATATCTCATAGTTTTCGAGCTAGGAAGCCTAAAAGTTACAATTTTCTGGATTTCGGCACCTCGTAACTTTGAAACAACACATTTCTCGCCTTATCTTCATATGGACTTTTTATTATTATTATTGTTTAGGTGTGAGGATTTCACCATTGAACTTTGGCTACATGATAAATGAACAGTGTATATTCACTCTGACCGGAATTGAACTTGGAACCAAAGGCAAAAAAAGGAACGTGTGCTTACAATACATCTGTTTGGGACTTCAAACAACCTAGTTCAATTCAGCTGTGGTTCATCTGAATGAAAGACATGATTCTGTGGAATGACATTCTTGAATTTAATACCACCAACGGCTGACTGAAGAACCGCCTGTGGTTCTATAACTACTTCCACTGAGAGCGCTGGAAGGGTGAGGACTGTGAATTGATCGACATAAGAGAGAGTTGTTCATCATTCCCGTGGATGATAGAAACAGACTGTGGGGGCCCGTGTGTATATTGTGGAAACAGAGTTTCTGCTAATTCTCTCATATGACTCAGCCAACATAACTCGAGGGGAGGGTGTAGCGTGCAGTGAAGAGCTTTCGCAAGCACTCTCATCATCTCATCTCCATGTGAGCAAAGCAAGAGTATCCTCTTCCATTGCAGCTGTTGGATCGGGTGACGTTGACGGTAACGTCACGTAATATGCAATTGTGTGGGATTCTCTCCTCCGTCAACCTTGGCATACTTTGTTTCAAGAAGTTAATGTGACAGTGAGCGATTCTGAAGCTAACAGTAGCGGGATGTTTTGTTCTAATTGGTATTTGGATCCTCTCAACTAAACACAATGCACAGAACCTATATTCCACGCTTTGTCTCCTCCACTGCAACTTACTACTAATTACAATTACATTTCCTCTGCTCATTATCTTTCTTTTTTCTGATACGTAGTGGTGGATCCACAGGGAGGGCGAAGGGGGCAACCATCCTCACCATAAAGCAGGGTTTCTCAACCTGAGGGCCGCGAAGATAAGCAGAAGAGATAAATGTAATTATAATCTAATACCGGAAAATATGTTTAAATATAATTTTGAATTTTGTTTTGAACGGCTTATTTTTATACATACTGTTAAGAACAACAAAAAATAGGTCTACTAAAGATTTTCAACAGATGCAGAGTTGTTTAAAAATCAATTTAACCCTTGTCCAGGCAAGCTATTTTTGTAACGTAGATGGGCAACTGGGGCCTTACCAACTCTATGTTTAAGTCTTTAACTTTGACTAAAGATAGATCGAAATATTTATGGTTATTGAGAAATTCGAAAACAAGTATGAAGCTACTGGGCCTGGGAGGCCCCGCTTGCCCGGATAAGGGTTAAATGAAAGAGGCACGATATGAAACTGATGAAAACTGCATACTGAAACATAATTAAAATTTAAAACTAATGAGATACCTTTAGATGGTGTGATTTCACAAATCCGGCAATGTCCAGTTCAATCTTCGTGACGCACATTATCAAGTCATTCAAAATGATCAATAACTTTTTTTCAGAACTGTCCGAGGTTTATAAACGAAAATTAGAAATCAACTTATTTTTTTATCATATGACCCAAAATGAAGGGAGCTATGAAGTTTTAAAATTCTCAAACGGCCTCCATTTTGAAACAGTATGACCAATGGGATTCGATATTTGTAATATGTATGAACTGACCAAATTTGGTTTTAATCCATTCGCTTTTAGGGAGGTTACTGTATCCACCATATACAAGAAATGGATTCTACTATTATAGAAATAGATAGATATCGTAAGATCTCCGCAATAATTATATTAAAAATCCCACACAAGCTTATTACAAAACAAAAAAATATAAGGGGGTCGCTAGCAAGAGGATGTGATAAAATGGAGGTCGTGATAGGAATTAGCTTGAGAACCACTGCTATAAAGAATACCTTTTATTTGCAGCATTAATTCGTAGGGGACACAAACACGGTTTTCTCTGGTCAATCCAGTGTGTCGAACTCACGCCTCGTACACCAACTAAAATGTAAGGTATATACATATTATTTGAATCGTGCATATTTCTGTTCTAAATTCTTCGGGCTGGTCGCGATAAGCGCAAAACGAAATTCTTCGGGCTGGTCGCGATAAGCGCAAAAGAGAAGTACGAGATCCATTCTTTGCACGTACAGTCATGTCCAAAATGATTGTCGCATATATATAACTGTCTTTTTGTAAGAATATAATTTGATAATGATTTTGCACGGTACATTTAATACTGATACTATGTGTAGAATCAGGAAATATATATTTGTGGTAAATTTCATAGAAAAAAGAATTATAAATACGAAATTTAGAATGAGTAAAATAAAATGTTGCTAAATGAACAAGAAAGTTTTATTTTCGTTTTATTGTTCTTATTTACTGCTCTTCTGACATGAAATTTGCCACATACATGTCTTTGCCAATTATACACATACTAACATTGTAAGAAATTCCGAGCGAATTCGTTATCAAATTATATTCCTGCAACAACATATTTATAGACATGCGACAATAATTTTGGACATGAGTGTACACATTGCTGTAGAAAGGAGGCTAAGGCCGTTGAAATTCGTTCCACTAAAAAGCAGAATGGGTGGTATTCATATAATATACTTATATTTTAACATTGTGTTGCAGAAAAGGATACAGGAATAAAATGTGGGACTCGAGATGCATGGTGGCTCAGTGATAGCGTTCACCTCTCGTTGCGAGTAGTCTGTGGATTTTCTTCCTTCATTCTCATGTCATCATTTTTGGATATAACCATCGGGTCATTTAGCCTAAAAGATTCCATTTCACGTGCTTTGTTAAAAATCTGGAGAATCAAAGTATTCAGAAGCTGTAGCTTCTAAACGAAGTCACAATATCTTCATATTGATGGGCACCCACAGGGGAGAGAAATGAAATCTTTGAGATTTACGTTCCACCCTTATGCCGGCTAGGCTAAATATAACTGTGATAATGAGAAATGAAAGAAAGGTGGAAGAAAGCGGGAGAACCCCGAGGAAACCCACGCACACGGTGTTTGTCCATCACAAAGTTCACTTGACGCGAGCTGGGCCACAGGGAAGGGATCCACTGGGTACGAACTTCCCAAAAACCTTCCTAACGCAACATACATTTGTGTACTTTCTCAATAAAACTCTACTTGTTTAACAGGGAAATTATTGATGTAGCATGAACATTTGATCTTACAATTCATCTGTACTCTTTCTCTTATAAAAATAATCTAAACGGCGTGACGAACATCTTGGTATTTGAAGGCGGCGCTCTAAGTTCCCTTCAAATGCTGCTAGCAAATGATAGGCCAGCGGTATTGCCACGTTTATTTTGCACACATCCACGACTATTCCCTCTTATCTGATAGCGCTGTAGTTTGTCTGCTTAGCCATAGCCACACACCCTTACCACTTGGCAACGTCGCGTAAGAGCTTGCATTTTATTCGTTTAGCTGAAATGCCAAGATGTTTGTCACAGGCTTTAGTTCTATCATTTTTTCTAAAAATATAAGTGGAAGTGTTTTAAATTACTTATCGTCTTTTTGGGTGCAGATAATACCCGTTGAATACTACATACATGTAGTGGCTTGTAGTATTAGATCTCCTCCTCCAAAACTTGGAGGACCCCTCCCAACAAAAATTTCTGGGTCCGCGCCTATTGACGGGATACTCCGTATATTCTCAGTAGCTAATTTTTAACCGCCTGGTGTAAAATTATGTTTGCTTTTGTTGATATAAAGGTCCTGACGAATAACACTGACCTTGGGACTGTATCATAACATGACAAATAAATAATAGAGTGCGCAGTTTGCAATTATATATGCAGTATACCTGGTGTCACGACAATCTAATGAAAAGAGTAAGGATTGGCTCCATACGAAATTTCCCATGACAAAGAGACGGATCGATTGTATGACGGAAGCTACACACGTAACAAGAGTCCCTGAGGCTTTCCAGTGATTGGAGAAAAAAGTATGTGGAATCCAAGAGCCATTAGCGAACAGGAAAGAATCGTATCTATTTCTGCAAATAGCGATCGATAGATGTTTTGTGGTGACAGTCCTTCTACTAGTTTCATTTGCACCCTTCTGTCGTGCCAAACCTGCAAACTAGAGTTAACTTGTCATTTTGCATATAACAATCAATAGCTAGCTACGTTGGGGAGGGAGATGGTCATAATGGTGCAGTAACCATCCAAAGGGAATGATACACACCAGTACATAGTTAACCAGTTAAGTGCTGTGGCTAGTGTCAATAGAATACGAATAGGTACACAGGATGAGGTTAGATTCCAACAAGTATTTGAAGTTATTTTTTAAAACTTGTGTTTGCGAATCACCTTCTGTAACCTGCAACCGCTATTGAAGTAGCATCATGTTGTAATATATTGACATGACCTAATATTTGCAAAACAATGGATAGGAAAAAATGCCCAAGTTTTATTAAACGCCTCCGAAGACATGGACTTAGAAAGTAAATACCCGGAATTTCGCCATGACCGTAATACTGCAAATTATGGACACGTTAAAATATCAGGTAATACCTTCGACGGAGTGGACACTTAACAGTCTTAATCTACATTTACGAAGAAATTTAATGTCGACTAAAAGCAGCGAGTGTGTGTTATTATTAGGGATGGGCAAAACCGGTTTTTATAAAAACCGAAAACCGGTTTCTATAAAAACCGAAACCCGAAAAAACTCCATTTCGGTTTTCTCGAAAACCGGTTCGGTTTTCACCGAAACTGGTTTCGGTGAAAACTTTTCGAAAACACACAAAACTATTTCTGTGGAAATGGATTCGGTTTCCGGAGAACAACGAAACACCATTCTGGTTAGAAATAGAATAAATTTTGGAAAAAACCGGAATCGATCGGTTTTGAAGAAAACCGAAACAGGTAAAAAACCGAACCGGTTTTGGAGAAAACCGATAACCGGTTTTGGAGAAAACCGATAACCGGTTTCGGTGAAAAACCGGAACGATTTTGAAGAAAACCGAAAAACCGGTTTTTGTGCTCACCAGTAGTTATTATTCAGTTCAAACTCTTTTCATCACGAACTCTGTCGTAGAATTTGAAGCAAAAAAAAAAAGTTAATTCTGCCTGTTCTGCTTGAAACTATTTAAAAATTAAATTCATATACTCACATCCTCTGGATTCGAACTACAGCTGAATCTTCTACCAATGATCCACCGTATATCAATATATTAATTTCTGTAACATTTGAAGAAAAAAAGGTGGGGATGGAAGTTACAAGCACTTTTAATTGTTAATAAGAAAGAAACTGAATAATCTTCATATATTAATTGTGCAGTTTCAACAATTTCCTCTTCCAAATCTATCATTGAAATGTAATACGAAGATAATGAAATCTAAGTTTTAAGTCCCACGATTATGTCGGCTAGGCTAAAAGAGACTGTGATAATGAGAAATGAATGAAATGCTGGAATGAAGAAAGTGGAAGGAAATGGGAGACAGGGGCGTACGCAAGGGGTGGGTCCTGGGGGTCCGGACCTTCCCCCGAAATGTCGACTTTTGTGAAAATTTAGCCTAATTTTAGGAATTTTAATATAACATACCTTCATATTTAGTTTGGACCCCCCCGAAATAAATTCCTGGGTACGCTACTGACGGGAGAACCCCGAAAAAACCCACCCAAACGGTGTTTGTCCATCACAAAGCTCACTTGGCGCGAGCTGGGATCGAACCAAAAACGCACGCATCAGAGGTGAACGCTCTACCACTGAGCCACCCACCCCCCGAAAAGGCGAAAGCAATTAATACGTTTATCTTAAGGTAACTGCATTTCATCTCTACATGGTAAGAGAACTTGCTTTAAATGCAATTTTCGCAGCCGATTGTGAAATATAGGCGTAACTATCAGTAACACAATATATAACAATAGGGTAAAAAGAGCTTAGTAACTAGAGAAGAGAAATAGAAAAGAGTAGTTCCTCCAAAATTAGTAGTGGATAGTTTAATAACCTATTGGTTGTGACGGCGGGTAAGGAATTGCTGAGAAAAATTACCTACGTGCTTTGGAGTGAAGCCAAGAGTCGTGAGCATGCATATGTTAGTGGGTTTCCGGATAATCCACAAACAGTTCTATATTTGTTTCTCTATTTGGTCTAAGAGTGAAAACTTGTATTGATCTCGACATATATGATGTTGGAATCAGGCCAAAAGGAAGGGTAGATTCTCCTTTCATCA
Organism: Thermobia domestica; assembly: GCF_964235325.1. NCBI lineage: Eukaryota > Metazoa > Arthropoda > Insecta > Zygentoma > Lepismatidae > Thermobia > Thermobia domestica. Next base: position 346,727,926 of record NC_137456.1, on the reverse strand, counting down.
GGGGATGCTGTCTGCGCCGGTGGTTCCCTCTGGAAGCAATCATCTCCATTCAGGTAGGAATTTCATCCTATGAAGGTGGGTGGAGATATCACATCGTACAGATGGGGCCTCCATTTACAAGGTGTTGGTTCTTTACAAACATATATATCTGGCAACAACAGATTACACATTTCCGAGATATCCTATCTTATTTTACTTCTGATAAAGCGTAATTTAACGTAAAGACTGCTATTGTATGAATTAGAAAAAAGCCATATCCTGATGTTTTTAGACTTAAAAAATGCAAAGCGTAAAAGTATTTTATGGATAAAGCGCCTATCTTTGTTCATCGGTCTGTCGTCGCACGGTAAGAAAAGCGAGAAACTTTTTTTTTTTTTAACGATTTAGCTTCTTACCATTCACGCTCTCTACAGAAACTAGAAGTAGAAGAAATTTATTAGAAATTCCGATTTTAATATTGTCACCCACACAGCAAAAACAGTAAATACATAGCAGCGTGCAACATTCTTTGCTATGCGCTTACCGTGGAAAGTGGAAGCTGCTGAAACATGTCGCTTTCGGTTTTAAAATTGGGATTTTAATAGAGCAAAGCTGGTCAGAGATAGCAAGAAATTGACATACATATATACATACATCATATTATTATTATTATTAACTATTCTGCCTGTTGGCAGGTTCTAGAACTAATCAAAGATGTTATAAAATAGAGGATATGCCCATACGTATCTTTGTCCTATTAAATCAATGAAGCCAAAAAACAACCGAGCATCGGCACGTCTCGTTGGCTACTCTTGTTTCTGCCATCGTCTGATTGGCTACTTTCGTTTCCGCCATGATTGTTGGCTCAAAACATTGCGATTCTATTGGGCGGAGTGGGCAGAGTAGGGGTGGCAAAACTGTGACGTATGGCTTCAAGATTTTGTTGTAAGAACAGATCCTCTATTTTATAAGATCCTTGGAACTAATGAGGATTTTTTTCTTCTTTTCTCTTCGTAATTTCCAGTTTCGGTCTAGAAATGTTTTTTCCATGTTTCTAGGTTTTCAGCTTCCTCTTTTAACTCAATATTTTCTTCTATTTTTCAAAGCAACAATCAGTTGTGTTCTTCATATTCCTCACTTTCCTTCCATCTTTCTTTCTATAGTGGTATGAAGAAGACAATTTCTTTGCAAGATGTGTTCAATCCAATTACTCTTCTTAGGAAGAATACTGGCTAAAGCGTCCTCTTCTGTCCTACCTGTCTTAAAACATCTTCGTTTGTTACTCTCTGTCGATTTTATCTTCTCTACTTTCGTTCAACACCACATTTCGAAGCTCTCTAAATATTTCTTCTCTGATTTTCGCGTAACGTCCAGGTCTCTGAACCAAACAGTCCAATACTCCAGACACAGCACTTGACCAACTTCTTCCTTAGTTTAACATCAAGTTTGTTAGTTAAGAGTGATCCTTTTTTGTTGAATAATCTTTGATACCTTATCTCTTTCGAGCAGTAAGCGTCACTCGTCAAAATACTTCCCAGATATTTGAAATGGTCTTTGATGGCCTGTACTACTTTACTTTTCAATATACTGGTTCCTTTTTCATCATTCACCTCTTCCTCGGTTTCGATCGCAATATACGTGGCAATAGTTCTTTTGTGTATTCCTCCCAAATTTTAAGGTTTATTTAACGGTAGAGTGACCCAACATTTTTGATTTTCGACTCAAAAGTGCGTAGACTCTAGTTAACAAACAAGCAATGAACAATGAAGAGTTGCATGATACGAACATCTAAAAGAAATAGAAGAACAAAGGATAGGAACAAAGGAACACGTGACAATAGCTGCAAAGAAGCACAAGTTGACATAGGCAAGCCATATATTGTAGAACGGATGAAAATGAACAATAAATGTTCTGTGTTCGATCCCCTGAGAAATAAAGCGATCTAGGAGAGAATCAAATTCGTCAAACAGAGGTTTCGCAAGGAATACATGGATCAAAAAAGTAGATGATAGGAATCCGCGAAAGAAAATGAGAAAGACCTTCATCCAGCACTGTATTCATAACAGCTAAATACGATAAAAATGAAGGTAATGTAAAAATTTAATACCGAGTTTGATTTCAAAACTACCACCATAATTCGTGTTGCATTTTTTTTTTTAATCGCCCATATCTTGATGCCCTTCTTGTATTAGTAATGATCCGTTTCTCAGCTTAGTTAATCGTCTATTCGCTAGTTTGAAATTCATAAAAATCTGATGACTAGCAATATATCCTTTGTGTGATACGATCAGCTCTGAATCCAAGATGGGAAATATGTAAAGAAGAGCCTACAATACAAGGCCTGTTCTTTTCATACAGTTCACTTCCGCACAAGATAAAAGCTGTTTTGTATGGGAGCGAAGAATTCGTTTGAATCCCTTGTGACACACACATACACAACTCCTTTTCTCTGTAACGCTTCCGATATGACGTGTTAGAGTACGATTACCGGTGAGTAATATATTCAATAATACTGGTGAGCAAGGCTCGAGAAACTCAGAGAAAAGTTGCGTTTGAAAAATTAAATCAATATATCTTCATAGAGACTGACAGTGAATACAATAACGCCAACATCTTTATTTCATCAAATATTTACAATCAATACAGGGAAATACTATGAATGTTTTCATGTGGTCAATAACTTGGTTCCCTAGATTTCAGTCTACTGTTCTTTTTAACAGCGAGGCTATAGAAGACTAGATCTACAGCTTAATGTGGGATAATGTTCTCAGTGCCATGTAATTGTTACAAGAAGCTTGAAAACATTATGGTACGAGGAGCCAGAAGGATACGAAAATGTCACTTAACCGTGTATGATACCTGCACCATCTTTATTTTTTTTAGCCCATTGATTTATATGGGAAATTATTTTTCTGATTTCCTTCAAAAACTGGAATTTTAATTTTTAGTGATTTTTTCATCAAAACTATTAAACATTCCTTATATCGTGAGAAATAAATTTTGTTCTATAGGCGTATATCATTATCACCACCATACGTATTCTGCCATTATTGTCAGGTCACTGGCAACAACTGAGAAGCTTCTATGTTTCATGGTCTTCCGCTAACCTTTTCGTCTTCACGTACGATTTTTCTGTTTTGATATCGTCCATTAATTGTAGTCTCCTTCGTCCATTCCCTCTCTTTCCAGCCACCATACACTTTAGCACGTCCCTCATGATACAGTCTTTTCTTGGTTAATGTCCCAATCAGTTTCTCTCCCTCTTCTTAATGTCTCTATTAAAAAGCTACAATAGCAACAAAAGTGCCTGAACTCCAACCTATAACTTTGGATTTCAAATCTTTGATTTACGGTTATTTGTGATTTTACATTTAAGAAAGACAAATGTTTTAAAATGTGTGTACTTTAAATAGACCTCTTCTCATAAAGCTTATGTTTGTTTAAAAATTATTGTTTAAAGCCTTTGTATTTTAATAAGCCTTTTCCAAAATCATTGCAAATGAATTGTGCTGCCATCTTTGGAGTTCTTTAAAACTATACGTTTGTGGACATTTATATGTTTGTGGCCAATTATTTCGACAATGAGATCTCGGAAACTACAGGCTCTAGAAAGATGAGGTTTTCACTGAGCGATTGCAAATTTCATGTAGATTACCCAGTTCTAATTGAATATTTAAAAAACATGGCCACTATATCTTTATTACATTTTTACGGGTACACTGGAAGTGTTGAAATTTTTTTAAAAAACTAAAGCATCACATCCTACGCATTATACATTCCAACACCACACTGTTGTATATATGGGGTTGTATATGTCTCAGGCGTTTGTTTCATGGCCAAATAATAATGAAAAAGGAAGGATCACCATTTCTCGAGTCTAAGATGAACCTTTATTTTTGGAGTGTTTAGCCCAATGAACACCATATATAACTGACATTATAATTAATTGTGTATGTAATGTATTTGCTTATTACATACTGCATGCAAGAAGAAAGAAAACACTGGTCATACATGAATTAGAAACTCCAACCGGAAGTAGGTTCAAATTTTGCAAACGGTGCGAGATACTGAGAAAAAATAATCGAAAAAAATCTCCCCTTTATGATACCCCTTGGCTTTTTTTTTTAAAACTCGACTTTCACTTGTGTCTGTAAAAGGACATGTACAGATGTGAGGAATGACAAGGAGATTCATGTTCTATGCGAATTATCCGTTGTGTAGAGATCGCAGGTTCAGCTAGTCTATATATTAAAATGCTAGGTTTATATGCTTGTCTCCAATCCTTTCAACAATGAGATCTCGTAAACTAGAAGTACTAGAAACGTGCCATTTTCACTGATCGATCCCGAATTTTGTATAGATTGTCCAGTTTTAATTGAATATTAAAAAAAAAAAAAAAAAAAACATGGCCGTTATTACATTTTTAAGGGTACACTGGAAGTGTTGAAATTTTAAAAAAGCAAAGCATCATATCCTACGAGTTATACATTCCAACAACACATGTTTGTATACTGGGAAGTCTCATGAATAAAAAACGTGACACAGCTAATAAGTCTAGAAAGCTTCTGATATGCCTGTTACAGACAGGGCGACGCAATGTTCTGACCACGGTCGCTAACAGATGACGTTGTAGTAGCTCATGTCCACAAAGCGATGTTACGCCACGTGGTTTCGGTGAACCGAAACCAAAAGTTCCTGGTGTGCAAATATGTAAAAACACCGCCTGTGCTGTCGGCCTACTTCCCCCACCAAACTTCCTTCAGATCCAGTCCGTAGTCACCGAAAAGGAAAGTACCACATACACCTTGAGCGAAACTCCATCCGCTTACGCCGGGACCTAAAAATCTGAAACTTACGGGACATACCTAAGATCTGACAACACTCGAACTGGGGGGAATGAAAATGTGGTAGGAAATTAGAAAGCCCGAGTTAAAATTCGGTAAAATACTGGTAACAACACTATCTTAGAACTATGCTATTTAAAAAAAAATGAAGTGAAATCTTGAAGTTTAACGTCCCACGTTATCCCTATTAGGTTAAGGGAGACGATGATTAAAGCAAGTGAATGATGATGAAAAAATTGGTGAAATGAGTAAGTAGAAGGGAACGAAAGTACCCCGAGAAAACCCACTGGCACGATGTTGTCCACCACAAACTTCCTTGGCTGGGGATTGAACCAGAGACCCCACGCAACAGAGGTAAGCACTCTACCACTGAGCAACCGTGCCCCCCCCCCCGTGTTATTAAGGTTGTGATAGATGCCAACGTAGAAAGTAAAAGAGGAAAGGAGAAAAGATGACTGCAGTCGTCAGATAAAGTTAAAGAAGAACCATATTTACACTAAAACGAAGATATTAGACGAAGATCATAGCGTAGAACCAGGAAACGAATCGCAGAATACTTAAGACAAAAGCCTTCTGAAAACGACAACGAAGGAAAGACGAGCTTTTAAAGCCCAGAATATGAATAGCCTAGAAATGTCACAAGAGACCTCGTCCATCTTTCTTTGCTCTTAAAAATAAACTTGAAACAACTCAGTTATCATTTATTTTTATGAACCAATTACACTTTAAAACCTGTCAACATAAAAACCAAAAGAAAACATAACAATAACAACGGGATGTCAGACAGAATGTTTGAAAGACATGGATGGAGCTTTAATCAGAGAATCACAACAGGAAATCTAGAACAGCGACAAACATGGAGAGGAGGATCCTCGAAAGTGGAAAAACTGGCTGCCTTGTGTTGCCTTACATGGAGACGGCGAGTGGGTGAGTTTAAGGACATTCTACGCAACACAAATTAGCAAACCAAGTCTTTTATTATGGTTCACTGTAGAGACAGGCAGGAGGCTTTCTTTCAAGAATGACATTCAGTGACAGTGATGGCTAATACTTCTCACTACTTATGGAGCAAAACCAGTGGGAGGCTGCCTGCTATTAGTAAACACATCTTTTTTTATTTCATCAATCCAACCTATGATGTAATTTCCAATTACAGTATACAGTATATATAGTTGACCAACTGATTTAGATATTGCCATGTGTCATTGAAGAAAGCGTCTAACATTGGACCGAACATACATTTGTGTATTCCACTTAAATTATTGCGATTTTAATTGAAATTATTATGCACTGTCCTCCACGCTTAGTTCGCTGATTTGGAGTTCAACGTCCATTTGCAGCACCAAAATAAAAGAAGAAATCTTTGAGTTTTACGTCCCATGGTTATGCCGGTTAGGCGAAAGGAGACGGTGATGATGAGAGATGTGTGAAATGGTGGAATGAAGAAAGTGGGAGGAAGCGGGAGAACCCCGAGAAAACCCACGAGCACGGTGTTTGTCCACCACAAAGTTCACTTTGCGTGGGCTGGGATCGAACCCGAGACCCCAAGCACCAGAGGTGAACACTCTACCACTGAGCCACCGCGCCCCCTGCAGCACCAAAGTAACGAGACACGGACCAACAGCTTAAGTGAGATCCGAACATCAGCTAACATCGGGAATGGAAGCCTGGTCTGCTGCGAGGAAGATGTGTACGCTGACCATATAGCCACAAGCAACCTCTCTCTCTTTCTTGTCTTATGAAAAAGTCCATTGTTTGGTGTCGAAATCCATCAAGTGTAAGGAATAGTGGTGGGCACAAAAACCGGTTATCGGTTTCTTCAAAAACGGTTCGGTTTTTCACCGAATCCGGTTTCGATTTTCTTCAAAACCAGTTTCGGTTTTTCCAAAATTTGTTCTATTTCTTGCCGAAATAGTGTTTCGTTGTTCTCCGGAAACCGATTCCGTTTCCACAGAAATAGTTTTATGTGTTTATTAAACGTTTTCACCCAAGCGAACCGGTTTTGAAGAAAACCGAAACCGGTTTCGGTAAAGACCGAATCGGTTTCCGGTTTTTATAAAACCGGTTTTGCCCGTCCCTAGTAAGGAGATAAGACGAAGTAAAATCCACTCCTGGTTAAAAATGAACTTACAGTAATATTTGTTTTATATCCCACGGTTATGTCGTGTAGGCTAAAGGAGACGCTGATGATGAGAAATGAATGAAATGATAGAACCAAGAAACTGGATGGAAACGATAGAACTCCGGGAAAACCCACGCACACGGTGTTTGTCCACCAGAAAGACCACTTGGCGCGAGCTGGGATCGAACCAGTGATACCACGAGGCAGAGTGAGCGCTCTAGCACTAAGCCATCCACTCCAGGTTGAATCCATTGAATGTAATATATCTTTGTGTATCTGTGTACCTAAGATAACTTTTGCCAAATGGATCTAATTTTAATCAAATATGTATGTGCCGTCTTTGAAGATCAGGAAATAAGCCCTTTGCTTGGAGGTGACATCCGTGAAGAATGAAGGGCTTAAATCAGCAAATGTTAAAGTAATATACTATTAAACTTTGATTCAATATATAGAGTAATTCCGTTCATACCTACTGCTTGAAGTAAAATATGTTAAAAAGAAATGAAATCTTTTAGTTTAACGTCCCATGATTATGTCCTTTAGGCTAACGGAGACGGATGATTAAGGCAAGTGAATGGTGATGGAAAAATTGGTGGAATATGAATGTGGGAGGAGTACCGCAAGAAAACCCATGGACAAGATGTTGGCCGAGGATCGAACCAGAGAGCACTACGCACCACAGATAAGCGCTCTATCACTGAACCACCGTACCCTTTAAGTAAAATATATAGCACGAACAGGAGGATGAAATGAATTCCCTTATTTAATTTTAAAAAGTAATGTTCCAAGATAATTTTTTGTAAACATTCTCAGGTCAGCATTAAAAAAAAATCTTGGATGATGCGCCCACCAACTGAACCGGATTCAAACACCGGTTGTACTTGGAGGGCCCCCATTATACTAGGTCTTGTTCTTCATAGCCCCGTTGTCGTACAAGGACGTTATTCCTATTGGCTGAGGTTAAAATCATCACCAAAGGTACAGATGGTGATCAGAAAAATGGAAACACCTGAACGAAATTGCAACTTACCAGATTAATATGGTGTCGGGCCACCTTTCGCCTTCAGAACAGCCTTGATGCGACGTGGGATGGAGGCATAGAGGTCGTGAATGGTAGCAAGTGGAATTTTACATCATTCCTCGTGCAGGGCATCGGCCAGTTCTGTGAGAGAGGATGGAGGTGGAAATCGTCGCCGGAGTCGTGTTTCCAAGACGGACCACAGATGTTCAATTATGTTGAGATCTGGGGATTGGGCGGGCCAGGGAAGGTGTTGAACTTCATCCCGATGTTCCTGAAACCACGCTGCAACAATGCCAGCTGTGTAAATGGGTGCATTATCATCCTGGAAGATGGCGTCATTGTCCGGGAACAACATCCGGACCATAGGATGCAAGTGGTCTCCTAAAATTGCGACATAATCGTTGTCAGTGATTCGTCCGCTAAGTGTGACCACAGGATCCAATGAAAACCATGATATGACAGCCCACAGCATCACCGAGCCACCGCCCTGTTTCACAGTTGGGCGGAGACACTGCAGATCATAAGCTTCTTTGGGCGTTCTCCACACATAAACACAGCCCGTGGTTGGGAATAGGGTGAAGGATGACTCATCCGACCATATCACACGTTTCCAGTCCTCAACGGTCCAAGTTGCATGGTCGCGGCACCATCTGCGGCGTGCGAAAGCGTTATGGTCCCTGATGAGCGGTTTGGATCTTGCAACACGACCCCGTAAGTTCATGTCATGTTATTCGCGGCGGACTGTGATTGTCGAAACAGGGTGGGGGAGGTGCTGATCGAGTTCCTCCGTCACTTGCTCCGCAGTGGCACGACGGTTCTGCGTGACAATGCGCTTTAATATCGGTGTGACCTGTCACTCATGATTTTCTTCCGCCCACTGTTCCGCTTCCCCGATGTGGTTTTCCCGTGTGTTGTGTAGGCCGTCATCACCTTGACACTGTCCCACGCGACACACCTAACACAGTAGCCACTGCCGTCACACTCACTCCACATAACCGCGCACCAACAATTTGCCCTCTTTGAAAATCTGAGAGGTCTCCCATTTTACACTACCTCCGTCTGCTGCAGCCACTCGACACTGCTGTTCCACTGCGCCTGACGTAGTATGGAGACCGACCTAACACACCACCACCAGCGGTCCGGCGCTGCGGGTGCCACAACACCACTGCCAACCCATACATCTGACGTGTTGCCAACTACAGGTGTTTCCATTTTTCTGATCACCATCTGTATGTGCGCTAGCCATTAGACCAGCCACAAGAGCTGAGAACTTTGAGACTAATGTAGAACAATGGAATTACTCCACTAACGAAATCGGCCGAGATAATAACTCCAGCCATCTAATGCTAAAAATAAATTCAAAAATTCAGTTTCGTTGAAGAGTTATCGTTTGAAGTAACGGACAAACGTGTCAACACTATAATCTTATACATCCCAGCCCTAATTGCGTGATCTTAATAAAAGGCAACAAATCTGACCATATCTACCTTTACATTAACAAGTATGAAATTAATATCACACATTTCAGAGTGGTATGAGATAAGAGTCCCTTGTTCGATGGAATACGCGACAAAACGTACCACCGACAAAACGTACCACTTACCCTGAGGGATGCTTGTGAAGGGTTTTCTAAAAACACTTTAAATAATGACAAGCGACAAAACGTACCACTTGCCTGGAGGGCTACTTGCGAAGAGTCTTCCAATCAGCCATCAAATAATGTCAGACGACAAAACGTACCACTTGATAGAACGGTATATAATGTATATCGGCCAAAATAAGGTTAAAAGTTGAACAGATTGGTGGTGAGAAAAGTGCCGATGCAAGACCAAGACTAAGACTAAGACCATGCCTGCAAAATTCTCGCAACACGAAGACCATATCTGCAAGATTTTCGCCAGACCAAGACCAGCATGAATCTTGCATATGCAATATTTGAATATTTGCTGATTTCCATCCCACTTTATCCAGGCTTTGTTTGGACCAGGGATGGATAGGTATTATTAGAGGGGCGCGGGCGCTTTCTCCCACAAGGGTCACCAGCAACTCATTGTCACAAATCAAGCTGCACAGTTTTCTTTCTACAATAAGTCAATAGTATTAACAATTGACAATTAAAACCTGATATTCTTTCATCAGTATATTATTCTGAATTGTTCGAAATATCATATGAAGTTCAAGGAGAACGTAGCCCTATACTATATTACAAAATTAGCAGATATTTTAGTGTACTAGTTTTTGATGCTACTGTATCTATCACTTTTCCATTCGAAATATTTTTTAATAAATCTTTTTCAATAGACATCAACATAAATGTTTTCAAATGTTCCTGAGACATGGTACTCGTTAGCCTATTTTTAATGTATTTCAGTTTATTTCAGTTTTGAAAAATTTCTTTCACATGTTACCTGAGTTACGAGCAAAGTCAATAAAAATTTGTATGCTGGAAACCTGGATAAGTATTACTGCAAAATTTACAATTCTGCAAAATTACAAAGCAGCACATTGGACAATTTTGCAACACGTTTTGCATTCGCTTTCCTTGTAAACAAATGTATTTTCTCCTAATTCTGAACCATCAGCACAGTCATTTTTTCTCGGTTGTGTTCGTCATCAAGACCGACTTTCAAGGATATCTACATCCTTCAAAAGTCCAAGAGAATACATTTATAGTATCCTTGGAAACTTCTTTACTGAAGTTTTCCAGAAAATATGTAAGTTTATCGAAAGGCACGTCTGGAAGTTCTGTTACTTGGTTGAAGTGTCTAGGGCCCAAATAATCCATAAAGTACATTGCTTCTTGAATATTGAAGAAATACTCAAAACTACCATGTCCAATATTGTGTTGAATGCTTCGATGCAGTATCTGGTCATTGGATAGAAGCAGCTTCATCTTCATATTCACAGGAAAAATCTTTGTCCATCTCTGAAGGCGAATTGTCGACAGGTCAATAGAAAAAAAAAGAAAGAAATCACGTTCTAAGTCTTCAAATAGTATTGGCCCATTCTGCAAAGCTTAATGCTGCATTCTTAACGGATTCAAAATCATCTCTCTACTCTTTCACTTGGAACAGAGTAGTCTGCACCATCCGATAGGACTACACTAGCAGCACTATCTATTTGGAGATAGTTTGACAGAGAGGTCGTAACTTGAAATATCTTAAAGAACATTTGTGCTGTCCGAGTTGTTTTGAACTTGAAAAGATCTTTTATATATCCTTTCGCTTTACACCTAGCTTTTGGTTTATTTTCTGCGGAAGCAATTTTCTTAATTATTATGGTCAACTCTGTATACAAAGCACTTTCTGGGTTTGAAAAATGACAAAACTTTTTCTGAAAAACAGTGTGTTTTCTACCATCTTGTTTCCGCAATAACTGTAAGACGCCTTTGTTAACATTTGATCTTCCAATAATGTCCATTCGCTGATAAGACTCACGCATAAATATCGCACAGTCATTCAGCAGAACAATGACACAGAATCAATGCAATTTTTTGTCAGATCACATATGACATGATTGAGTATATGAGCGTAACACCACACGTGTAACTGAGTTTCTTAGTGGTTAAGCGGTTAGCGTATGCGCCTTTTCGTGGGAGACCTGGGTTCGATTCCTGTCGGGAGCTCATGTGCTTCGGATTTCCTGTAAATCAGTATGTCCCGTCTCATATGGCCTCGCTGCTAAAAGGGCCGTTAAACTCAAAATCAACTGAATCACACGTGTAACTGATCATAGGTGAATTGAAAAAGTCCGAATATTGTCCTTGCATGTTACTTGAGCCATCGGTTGAATTTCCAATACACTTCTTAATATCAAGGTTCAACTTCTGCAGAATTTCCAGCAATAAACCGCAAGGACACTGACCTGTGGTAGATACGCATTTTACAATGACAACAATACTTTATTTAACAACCATTTTAACAACATACCGTAAAACAACAGAGCACTGGCCTGAAACTACTATATCTTGAGTAGTGTCTAATACAGCGTTTCCCAACCTTTTTCAACTTGCGGCACACTACAGGTGTAACTTGAATTCTCGCGGCACACCCATATTATATATATATATATATATATATCTTACTATTATTATTTGTAAATATAAAATACCGTGGTATTTTTCTGTGATTACTGATCTCCTTCTTACAGAGTAGAAAGCTCTATCACGAGTTTTCCCCCTTGGTAAATCATTATGCTTATTTTTCATTCTAATTTTAAAATAGAAAACAATTGCAATGAAATACAGGACTCCGGTTTTTTAAAATCCACTTTCTCTTTCGAAAACTGTATCTAACCTTTCACTAAAGAGGAAGATCACTAAATAACGAACAAATAAACAAATCTCTTGTACCTTTAAAACACAAATGTAGGTAATTTGTATGCATGTTTGCTTTGTTGAATTTATTGAATGATATGTTAAATTTTCAAGTTACGAAATAGTCCTAACAATAAAGAAGCAATAATGGTTATGACAATGATAAATACGTTTTTCAACATTAGAAATGTACAGAAAAGTAACACAGTATGAAACTTAAAATTGTAGATTTATAGTAGAGGTTCATAGTAATGTGAAATACAAATATACATTTTTCCCTATGTCTTGCAATTTGGTACCTATAGAATTAATAATTTGTTTCGATTTCCTCGCGGCACATCGGTTGGAAAACGCTGGTCTAATAGAACAGAAAATATTGAAGCTTGAGAGACTTCTTTCGAAATATCTTCTCTGATAAGTGTGCTGATAGCATTCAAAACATAATTCACCGTGTTTAGTAAAAGTTATGCGACCACTATCCTGCTTACTTCCTCGTATGTGACTCTTCTCGGTGACCTTATCTAAATTACTTTTAAGCGGAAGATCAAATTTGCTTAAGAAAGGAATAATATCCAAAAAGTTTCCATGGTCTATAGCTGTGTCTTTCAGTTTATAGGCTGCTACATTTCCTCTGTAAATGAGCCCCCTTTTATCAATGAGTTTATGCACTTTGACAATTCGAGACACTACCTGTCTGTTCTTCTCAACCTCATACTGCCGTTGTTTTACCTGTTCATGAGGAAGTAGTTTCTTAACATTATGTTCTCTTTTGTTAGATATGAAAGCACCCACATTGGTCTAATGTATTTTGGAAGACTCGTGTTCTCTTACTCGCTGATAAACGTGTTTAATGTTACGTTTGTCACGTACAGAACCTTTAAGAGAAGTTTGTTCGATCTGGAGAATAATCTGTAAACATGCTGAAAAAAGAAAATGCTTGAAGTGGTACGTTTTGTCGCGGATTAAATATCCGAAATTTTTTAATTAGTCCAAGACAGGTTGTATTTTATATAAGTGGTACGTTTTGTCGTGTAATAAATGTCAGAAATGCTTTAATTAATCCATGACGGGTTGTCATTTATGACAGGTCGTCAAAAGTGGTACGTTTTGTCGCGAAAATTCAAGTGGTACGTTTTGTCGGGACACCGTTCGATGTCCCTTGGTGGAAAAAAACAACTTGCAAGTGCGTTCTCCAGTTTCCTCCCACATTTTCATTTCCACCAATATATCTCAATCATTCACTTTTAGTAATCACCCGTCTCCTTTTGCCTAAAGACGTAAAAGTACAGTCTTCTTTTCATATTAGTTTCTAACACTGGTATTATTATTAGTTTAGTTAAGCTCAGGGGCGGATCCAGGGACGCGATCGGGGCAATCGCCCCCCCCCCAGAAGAGGAAACTTTCTTACTTTATATATATATATATATATATATATATATATATATATATATATATATATATATATATATATATATATAATCCATCCCAGAATTTGGAGCCCTTAAAAGTTGCATTATGACAAGCGCCCCCCCCAAAGAAGTCGGTCCTGGATCCGCCCCTGGTTAGAGCTACGATGTTTTGATGGAAGACTGTTCAAAATCATTGTTAAGAGGAAACTTTAATGCCAAAAAGCGAAAAGGATGAAAGTATTGTGGACGAAAATAAATTAAAGAAAAGATAAACCAGTTGAGAATGCTTCAACAGCCAGAACAAACTTAGAAAGAATTAATTTTTCTCATTGACTTCTACAGTCTTAATACCAACTGTTCTATGTACTTTACTATTATACTCATTAAACAATTCTTGTAATATATATCCATCCATTTATAATTTCCTTGATTGACTACTAAATTTTTTCCACATATTTTGTTTGAGAGTTTTGTTAAAACGTTCTACGATATGTTGTTTTACAAAGACACATATTCAAAGTGGAGAATCAAAATTGAAAAAAAATTTGCAAAATATCATCTCTGTGACTTAACGATTCCCGGGATATGGCTCCTTAAATCTCCCGAAATCCGAACTTTTTGGCCAATATCTCGGAAATGGTACGAGTGACATAAAAAATTCCATCACTTCTTTGAGATAGTTTTTGACGCTCCATCGAATGGAGGGCTCAAAATTGAAAAATTCTCAAATAACAGAGACAGACATATCTATCTATAATATATATATATATATATATATATATATATATATATATATATATATATATATATATATATATAGAGAGAGAGAGAGAGAGAGAGAGAGAGAGAGAGAGAGAGAGAGAGAAATTCACTAACGAACTCTTTAAGTTCGTTGAAAACAGATAAATCCTATGTCTGTGATTTGATTTTGACTTAAGCATTCCTTTCAGCGGCGACGCCATATGATACGTGGACCTACAGCCTAACGTAAGATTCGAATCACATGACTTCCCGTCGGATCCAACCTCCCTCCTTCTGACGAAAAAAGTGCGAGCGCTAACCGCTTAGCTATGAGCAAGCTTCATGTGATATCTGTAACGCGACCAAGCTCAAAATGATGCGAACATTCTAAAAGTGGTTAAATATTTCGGTAATTTTGAATACGCGACAAAACGTATCACCGACAAAACGTACCACTTACCCTGAAGGCTGCTTGTGAAGGGTTTTCTAAAAACACCTTAAATAATGACAAGCGACAAAACGTACCACTTACCTGGAGGGCTACTTCCGAAGAGTCTTCCAATCAGCCATCAAATAATGAGAGGCGACAAAACGTACCACTTGCTAGGACGGTATATAAGTATATATATACCGGCCAAAATAAGGTTAAAAATCGAACTGATTGGTGCTGAGAAAAGTACCGATGCAAGACCAAGACTAAGACTAAGACCATGCCTGCAACATTCTCGCAACACCAAGACCATACCTGCAAGATTCTCGCCAGACCAAGACCAGCATGAATCTTGCATATGCAATATTTGAATATTTGCTGATTTCCATCACACTTTATCCAGGCTTTGGACCAGGGACGGATAGGCATTATTAGAGGGGCGCGGGCGCTTTTTCCCACAAGGGCCACCAGCATCTCAATGTCACAAATCAATTGCACAGTTTTTTTCTACAGTAAGTCAATAATATTAACAATTGACAATTAAAACCTGATATTCTTTCATCAGTATATTATTCTGAATTGTTCAAAATATTATATGAAGTTCAAGGAGAACGTATACTATATTACAAAATTAGCAGATGTTTTAGTGTACTAGTTTTTGATACTACTATATCTATCACTTTTGCATTTGAAATATTTTTTAATAAATCATTTTCAATAGACATCAACAAAATGTTTTAACAAATGTTCCTGAGACACGGTACTCGTTAGCCTATTTTTAACGTATTTCAGTTTATTTCAATTTTGAAAAATTTCTTTCACATGTTACCTGAGTTACGGGCAAAGTCAATAAAAATTTGTATGCTGGAAACCTGGATAAGTATTACTGCACAAATTACAATTCTGCAAAATTAAAAAGCAGCACATTGGACAATTTTGCAACACGTTTTGCATTCGCTTTCCTTGTAAACAAATGTATTTTCTCCTAATTCTGAATCACTTGCACCATCAGCACAGTCATTTTTCCTCGGTTGCGCTCGTCATCAAGACTGTCTTTCAAGGATATCCACGTCCTTCAAAAGTCCAAGAGAATACATTTATAGTATCCTTGGAAACTTCTTAACTGAAGCTTTTCAGAAAATATGTACCTTTATCGAAAGGAACGTCTGTCAGTTCTGTTACTTGGTTGAAGTGTCTAGGGTCCAAATAATCCATAAAGTACATTGCTTCTTGAATCTTGAAGAAATACTCAAAACTACCATGTCCAATATTATGTCGAATGCTTCGATGCAGTACCTGGTCATTGGATAGGACCATCTTCATATTCACAGGAAAAATCTTCGTCCATCTCTGAAGGCGAATTGTCGACAGATCAATAGAAAAAAAGAAATCACGTTCTAAGTCTAAGTCTTCAGTTATTGGCCCATTCTGCAAAGCTTAATGCTGCATTCTTAACGGATTCAAAATTATCTCTCTACTCTTTCAGTTGGAACAGAGTAGTCTGCACCATCCGATAGTACTACACTATTTTAGCAGCACCCTCTATTTGGAGATAGTTTGACAGAGAGGTCGTCACTTGAAATATCTTAAGGAACGTTTCTGCTGTCCGAATTGTTTTGAAATTTAGAAGATCTTTTATATATCCTTTCGCTTTACACCTAGCTTTTGGTTTGATATTTTCTGTAGAAGTAATTTTCTTAATTGTTATAGTCAACTCTATATAGAAAGCACTTTTTGGGTTCGAAAAATGACCAAACTTTTTCTGAAAAACAGTGTGTTTTCTACCATCTTGTTTCCGCAATAACTGTAAGACGCCTTTGTTAACATTTGATCTTCCAAATGTACATTCGCTGATAAGACTCACGTATAAATATCGCACAGTCATTCAGAGACCTGGGTTCGATTCCCGGCGGGAGCTCATGTGCTTCGGATTTCCCGTAAATCAGTATGTCCCGTCTCATATAGCCTCGCTGCTAAAAGGGCCGTTAAACTCAAAATCAACTGAATCACACGTGTAACTGATCATAGGTGAATTGAAAAGATCCGAATATTGTCCTTGCCTGTTACTTGAGCCATTGGTTGAATTTCAAATACACTTCTTAATATCAAGGTTCAACTTCTGCAGAATTTCCAGCAGTAAACCGCAAAGACACTGGCCTGTCTATACATTACCTGTCTGTTCTTTTCAACCTTATACTGCCGTTGTTTTACCTGTTCATGAGGAAGTAGTTTCTTAACATGAAGTAGTACGTTTTGTCGCGGATTAAATATCCGAAATGTTTTAATTAGTCCATGACAGGTTGTAATTTATATATGTGGTACGTTTTGTCGTGAAATAAATATCAGAAATGCTTTAATTAATCCATGATAGGTTGTCATTTATGACAGGTCGTCAAAAGTGGTACGTTTTGTCGCGAAAATTCAAGTGGTACGTTTTGTCGCTGGTACGTTTTGTCGGGACACCATTCCCAGTGACTGTACGTGCATGATTTTTAATGTATCTTAAAATGATTCTAGTAAACTAGGTCAGCATTACCCCTATGATCAGGGCTCAAACCCACACACCTGAGCTTCCTTTCTCTCACACATAATGTCATGCGAGAATGATCACAGTAATTTTATATTCCTAACCGGGAATTTATTACGCGTACCAAGCTCAGAGTTAAGTAGCCATTCAGTATTCCAAGATTGTAATATAATGATTTTATAAAGCATAATGAAACTACAATTTGAATTATAAAGCTTGTAAGTGAAATCGATGAATATAATATCCCTGTATCATATGTTCTTATCTTGAATTTTATGCACTGCAAATTCTTATAATAAATTCAAACCAAGTCTTCAAGGGTTACGCCTACTTGAATATTTCCATAAGAACATATTAAGTACTGTATTGATTTAATTTCTATTCTATTAACGACTCTCCCGCACTAAACATCAAGAAAGAAAGAAAAAAAAAAGTATATTGCATTCTGCTTCTCTACAAACATGCATTTGATATTTATCTGGAACAATTCACGGACAATTAAAACAATATTAAACGTAATACCTTGAGCAAAGTAATAATTAAAGCCTCACAATTACTAGTCCATTAGCTGAATCGGTGAGCTTTGTGTATTATTTTTCAAACTGCATATGATCTACATGCATGATATGTGGACATTATTCAATATGCAATAGAATGAGAAACTCGCTTTTACTACTGTACTTTCTTTTAAAACATATGGTATACATTTGCACCAAACGGAAAGTTTTCCTAACTGAATATCTGTACTGTAATGTAATTCTAAGCATAATAATATATATTAAAAAAACTTTTTAAATTAAAACTAAAAACATATACAAGCTGAGTTTTCATAAACAAATTCACTTTCAAGGAAGTGAAATTAAAAGATGAAAGTAAAAATGACCAAAAAAAAACTTATACAGATAAAAAGCCAAAAACCAAAGGTATTTAAACTAAACAATAAGTAAACAGGGCAGTCAGAACGGGCATAGTTAGTTAATGACTAGATTTGGAAAACCTTGTCAGGATGGACCACAGCTTATACCATCAAATTATCTTGTAACTAACTTTGATTTAGTTATGCTTAGAAGCGACACACAAGAAGTTCCGTGCATGGAGGTCTTCCTCTAGGACAGGCTTAATTGTTTTAATTTATAATTTTTATAACCATCCTTCAATTCTATGTAACTTGTTACAATAATATTTAACATGCATCTGACTGTTTTTTTTTTTTTTTTTTTTTTTAAAGGACCGTGTACGACAACAGGCTTACAAACACTACGAATAAAGAGGCTCTATCACTGCGAAATTAAAATACCGCTTATTTTACAGTAATTATGTGATTTCTTCAAATAGATAAAACATAATTGAAAAGTGGGACAAGACCTCCCTAGACAATGTTATTTTGCATGAGTTACCGTTATCACGAGTCACCTTGGAAATCGAAAGCAGATAAGTAAGTCGTGATAACGGTATCTCACGTAAAATAATATTGTCTAGGAAGGTCTTGTTCCACTTTTCGATTATCTTTAATCTATTGGAAGATATAACACAATTACTGTAAAATTAGCGATATTTTAATTTCGCAGCGATAGGGCCTCTTAACGAATCTAAATGTTCATCGGCGCTCATTGTCTCACCAAGAAAAAAGAGGAGGGAAGAAATATGTTACAATTGGTGGACACTTCTTATTTTCGGCAAATGGCCAGATAATAATCGCAGAATCCATATGATGATGATGACTACTTTGAGCTTAACGTCCCGTGATCATGTCCTTTAGGCTAACGAAGAAGGATGATTAAGGCAAGAGAATGATGGAAAAATAAGGGATTACCCAGATAAAACGCATGGGCACAATCTGTCCACCAAAAACTTACTTGCCCGGATCGAACCAGAGACCTCAGGCACCACAAATAAGAGAGCTATTTATAGCACTGAGTCCTGCATCAAAAAATGAAATGAAATCTTTAAGTTTTACGTCCCACGATTATGCCGGTTAGGCTAAAGGAGACGGTGATGATGAGATAAAGAAAAATGGTGGAATGAAGAAAGTGGGATGAAACGGGAGAACCCCGAGAAAACCCACGAGCACGATGTTTGTCCACCACAAAGTCCACACGGCGCGAGCTGGGATCGAACCAAGGACCCCAAGTACCGGAGGTGAACGCTCTACCACTGAGCCACCGCGCTCCCAGCCCTGCATCAAATTCGAATAAATACATTATATGCCGATATATTATTGAGAATTATTGGGATACCTAGAAACCATAAACCAGGGCTTGGTTTTACACATTCTTGGCCGATTCCAACAAAAACAAGCACTAATCTTATTTCCTGATGATGGAGATAACTTTTGAAAAATACAAAGTGAACGAAAAATAAATGCCTACTGAAAATTGTTTATCAACTTTCGTATATACTACCAAATTTTCACAAATCACTCTTATGAGTAACAGAAACTTAACCACTCTGTTATATTTATCTTTCCAATTCTAGAAGAGAAATGAAAATGGAACAAAGTTCAACACTACGTGAGTAACCAGAGATAGTGTAACAGTGCTTTGTCTGACTGATGTTCAGTGTTATGAAAAATTAACTCTATCGTTAGAAGAGTCCGAACTGCGTACCACATTACTTGAGTTTCTCTAACGTCCTGGCGTATTGACTATTTTGAACTAAGTATAAATGTCTCCTGAATAGGTCTGACTACTTCTTACCAGAAACGAGCTGTCATCATATATGACAAATAAAGGAATTTCCCGATCATAAATCATACAAATTTCTTTATAGATGATGTGAAACCAGTAACATACAATGACTGAAAAAATATATAATTCAACCGTCTATGGTGTTCAATAATGTAGACCACCCCCTGTGATGAGGTGTCTAAGCATCACAAGAGTGTAGTGGTGCAGTCCACGTAGTCCCAGCAACTGACACCAACTTCAAGGATGATAGAATGTATGAATATTCAAGAAAGCAAACTGGGTAAGACGGAGACCCGGGTGCAATTCTCGGCCCAGTTGTGCAATTTTCATTCCTTATATATGCATTGTTGTGAGTTTGGAATGGCAAATCCTGATTGTTCTTGAAGAAGATCCATAGACGTCTACCATTAAACTTCGTATCGTAAGACCCCCTAAGTTCGTTCATGCAGTGTCAAAACTTTGCACCATTTTCAGTCACCTTCTACCTCTCGAAAGATAAAACATAAGAATGTGTGTCTGATTTCTGCCACAACTTTAACAATTAAAACACGTTTTGTTTCACATGAATCTTACTCAAGTCCGAGTACGCAAATTCTTGTCCACGAGCTTTTACGTCCAGAATGGCCTGAAACAAAAAGATGCGTTGCCATTATTTTTCAACTTTGTTCTGGAGTACTCTATAAGGGAAATTAAAGATAGCAACCAGGGCCAGGGCCTAGAGCTAAATGGTATTCACAGAATATGGCGTAAGCTGATGATATAAATATAATAGGGAATGATAGAAAAATAGGGAATGAATGTTTAATAGAAGTCTTATTAAACGCTTGCTAGAAGTAAATGCAGAGAAATCTAAATATATGGAAGTTCGTCGAGATTGTAATATTGCAAATTATGGATGTGTTAAAATATCAAATAATACTTTCGACAAACTGGATATTTTTTGAAATATTTAGAATGAATATTAAGAGACCAAAACCACATCCACGAAGAAATTAAATGTCCGCAAGCAATTTGAAAATTAAAATATATAAAACGACTAGCTGAACCTGCGCTCTCTACACAGCGCATCATTCGCATATGAGCATAAATCTCCTTATCATTCCTTACAACATCTGTACATGTCCCTTTACAGACACAAGTGAAAGACGTATTAATTTCTTTAAAACAAAAAAAAAAAAAAAAAAAAAAAAAAAAAAGACCAAGAGGTATCATAAAGGGGAGACTTTTTTCGATTATTTTTTCTCAATATCTCGCACCGTATGCAAGATTTGAGCCTGCTTCCGGTTGGAGTTTCTAATTCATGTATGACCAGTGTTTTCTTTCTCCTTGCATGCAGTATGTAATAAGCAAATACATTACATACACAATTAATTATAATGTCAGTTATATATGCTGTTCATTGGGCAAAACACTCCCAAAAAAAAAAAAAGGTTCATCTTAGACTGGAGAAATGGTTATCCTTCCTTTTCCATTATTATTTGGCCATGAAACAAACGCCCGAGACATATACAACCCCTATATACAACAGTGTGGTGTTGGAATGTATAATGCTTAGGATGTGATGCTTTAGTTTTTTTTTAACACTTCCAATGTACCCGTAAAAATGTAATAAAGAAATAGTGCAAATGTTTTTAAATATTCAATTAGAACTAGACAATCTACATGAAATTTGCAATCGATCAGTGAAAACGTCATCTTTCTAGAGCCTGTAGTTTCCGAGATCTCATTGTCGAAAGGATCGCCCATAAACATATAAATGTAGTTTAAAAGAGCTCCAAAGATGGCAGCACAATTCATTTGCATTTATTTCGGAGAAGGCTCACTAAAGGCAAAGGGCTTTGAACAATAATTTAAAAGGATAAAGTTTGTGAAAAATATTTCTTTAAGTATTTTATTTAAAGTACACTCTTTTAAAAATATTTGTCTTTGTTATAAACGTGAAATCACAAATAACCGTAAATGAAAAGTTTGAAAGCTAAGGTTATACGTTAGAGCTCAGTTGCTCATAATTGGTACTGTAGCATTTTAATAGATAGATAATCATGCTTGTTGTCCACTGTGGTTGTGAAATATGGTCGCTTACTCTGAGAGAAGAACGCAAATAAAGTATTTGAGATAAAATCCTGAGACAAATATTCGGACCCAAGAGAAACGGGAATGGGCAGAGGCGCCCGAAAAATTTTCTAGGGAGGGGCCCATCTCCATGGTTGCTACATTACGTCTGATATTTAATATATGTGGTTTGCTATATTACGTATACATTTTCGTGAACTAGAGGGGAGCCGGAAAACCACCCTGCCCTCCCCTTCGGGCGCCCATGGGAATGGGGAATGGCAGAAAAACTTTATAACGAAGAATCGTTATGAATTTATACCGTTCACCAAACATTGATAGAAGCATCACGTCTAGAATCTTAGATGGGCAAGTCATGTAGCCAGAATGGAAGAAAGCAAGAACCTTTCAAAGTTTTCAACTCGAAAGCTAATCGGAAAACCACCATTAGGAAGACTTAGGTGCTGATAAGAGGACAATATTAAGATGGATCTCACAGAAATACGTATTCAGTTGCCTAAGGGCAGGTAAGTCAATGAAGAACGCGGCATTGAACCTCCGAGTTCCATAGGCCATAAGAGTTAGTAAGTTTAGTTTGTTTCACAAAGCTCATTAATATTCACAAAAGCTACAAACAATTTTCATTAGACAATTACTTCAGTGGCGTACACACAATTTCATAGAGGGAATTTTCAAGCACTCATCGTCATATCCTTTTAGAACACGCGTGTTTTTGTATACGAATACAATATATCTTAATATTGTAAATGGTTATTTCTGCATAATATTTTGCTGAAGAAGGGGAAATTAAACCCCGAAGTCCCTTTGCGTATGCCACTTACTTTCCATTCACTATGTAGAACAAGCATGCTAACGAATTGCCAATATTTGAATATTTGAATATATATATATTACATCATCTGTTGCAACACAAAAAGTAAACTATGTAACTTCGTGATAATCTTCCTGTGATTTCTTCAAGTTTTTTACTTATATAATGCTCAACACTTTTATCAATAAATAAATAAATAAATAAAAAGGGACGTAAAACTCAAAATCAACTCAATTTAACTAAATAAATATATTACAAACTCACGTAGATTTTAAAATTTTTTCACAACTTGTTTTTTAAACGTATGAAATATAATTTCTCTAAAATAATTTTAACTAGTCCCATATTATATGCAATATTGGACTCATAAAAATCTTTTTTTTTTCTTTTAACTTTTAAAATTTCATTTTTTTTACATAATATACTTCATAATTAACAAAACAAACATTTAAAAAAAAATCTGCTAATTCTACAGACATTTTTTTACGAATTCTAAAGAAGTTTAGTGTCTATTCGAAAATTTCAGCTCTAGATGTAACGCACCTCAAAAAAGTACCTCTTATTCTCTTGATCTACTCAAAGTTTTCTGTAACTAAAAGGCTACGTCATTATGATAATGTAAAGACAGATATAGCAAAGACTGCAACTATTTTCAACTGCTGCCAGCGAAAATTACATTTCCTTGACAAAAATCCTCTGCAACTACTATATATGTGTCGTCCAGTTCCAAACCGGCTCTTGTCCATTTACAGAAAATCTCGGAAAACTGAGAAAAAGTATAGGAACTGTATGTTTTGTAGAACTGGAAATACTTGAGTGTGTTCATGTGAATCATGTGTTCATGTTTATCGAAGTTTAGCGTCTCTTTCCTATATAAAGGCTATATAAGACGCTGGCCTACAGTTTAAGGCTGAATCCTATCCACCATAATGTGTTCAAATTTAAATTCTCTCATACAGAGATTCGAGCCCGGAACCACGTGCTCCAACGGGCACACGCTTAGTGGAGACGTCTAGAACCTACATATGTTGGAACATAAGATAACATCATTCGCAGCCAAGAATTAATCCTGAAGAGCACAAAAAATTAATTTTAAAAAAAAAGTACTTTAAAAACTATTGGAAATTGTACACACTTAAAAAAAAATATTGAAAATTTATTTACATCGAGAATTAAATTGGAGTATGTGCAGGGTGGCCCAAAAGTAGGTATGCAGTGTCACCTAAATCTTAATTACAATTTTCAGGCGCGCAAGTGTTCGAAATGTACTCATTCAACATTTCAATGTTCTTCAAACCTACCTACAACGCTGCGACACACATTACGACAGAAACTTTTGTCCAAATCAGTATCTTACCTGTGTCCGAACCTGTTTTACCAAATTTGCTCCCGATATGATAAATTCTTTAACGTGTTGGTGCATGCTCATAATGTACGAACATGCTCAGCACTTTTCCAATAGGTTTTAAAATTCCATTTTTTGTGCTCTCCATCCAGCTATCTCATTCAAGAAATCGAGATATGTGAAAAGGCAAAGAGAAAAGAAGTGACAAACAACAAATTATGGCAGTACTACGACTGTACACCTACTTTTGGGTCACGCTGTATATTGAAAACCTACGCAGGAAATTTTTAGAGTATTTTCAACCGTTGGTCCCCGAAATTACTTTTGATTAGTGTCAGTGAAATGTTTTCTATTTTACCAGATCCGCAACATGTCCCCCTCTTTCGCCAGTCAGCGAGTGTCAAAAGTTATTAAAGTACTATAAAAAAAAAAAAAAAATCCAGAGTACCATTTTTACCGAAAACCTTCTATTTGCACTTTTTTCCTCCCTTTTTATTTTATCTATTTAGATTTCAATTCATTCTGATTAACAGCACAGTATAGTATTGTGGGTTAATTCATCTAGTGCTCAAACTGTCTTTAAATGGCAGAATAAAGTATTATATTAACACAATAAAAAGATGACCTGATACTGAATCATGTAGACAATTTTTAAAGATTTACATCATGCCAGCTTCTTTCATGTACAGGAGACACCCGAATATCCCCCCTAATGCGGCGGAAGGACAGGCCGGAGTTTTATGAACTCATTTTTTTGACCCACCAATACTAGAAGCAGGGTTGGCAAAAACCATGTTTTTTATTGAATAAACCACAAATCAGGTTTTTTTTGTTTTGTTTTTTGTTTAAATAATTTGCTCTATGTATTTATATCATATATGGACAGATATAAGTTTGTTTCACCTTGGTGTTATTATGCAACAACCGGGTTATGCGGGAAGGTGTCACATAAGCTTAAAGCGGAGTCCAAACCGTTTCTCGACTTACATCCGAAACAAATTGTCCTCCATTTGAACTCGAAACCGGGTCTAATTCGCCACACATGAGATACGTCTACCGACTCACTCATGAAGGAGTCCTGATACTTTGTACTGATCTTTACATACTTTTAACATAATTGTCTAATTGTCGAGAGTCATTTGAGAAGGACAAAAATATAAACAGTTCCACAAATGAAACCATTATACAGAATTACATATGGACAATTTCAAAATACTGAAGAGTACAGAAGAACTAATTTAAGTGGAAGTTAGTTCACTACGACTTTTATTAGTCCAAGTTAAAGAAAAACAACGACTTAATTTGCATATCAGTAAGAAAAGTGAATAAAGATAATAATTATTTGAGTCCACTTTGGCTTTGACCCATTTATACATTAATAGATACCAAAGATACTTCTGATTTTAGTAAATGCCTCTCGTGGGGTTTGTATGACCCCTCCCCCAAAAGTACGATCTTTCGATGTATTTTATCAATAGTAAAGATTATTAAAACGAAACAATATTTAGAATTTTTCATTGATTGCAATTGCATAACAATAATAACAAACTATTAAAAAATCACAAAAGAAAGTCATAAACTTTTATATATATATATATATATATATATATATATATATATATATATATATATTTAAAAGTTGCTTTTGTAGTATAATCTCTTTGAGTAATGAATGGGGAATTCAGGTCTGAATATAATACGAATAATATGCGGGAGTGACACACGATAACCCACAAATGTGTGTTCATTAAGATTTTACGAACACTTACACTTTTCCAATTATTTTTCGTTTTTTGATTTAAACCACCTTGGTTTAAAAAATCCAACCCTGACTAGAAGACAAAGTTTGTATGTCAAAACTTACTGTTAGGCCTATAATACAGTACGTATTTTCTCACTTCTTATTTGGCTCAGCGTACTGTACAGGAACAACGGCAAGCGTACTGTATTGAGGTCCGTTACACACTGACGATTTTGACGAAACAATGAAAAGGAACAGAACGCTGCTCTTTTCCTGTCAGAATTTGTATTTTGCACACGACACGTAGGAGAATCACAGCAGACGCTCACTTCCAATGCCTTGATAATGTTGCCAATGCAACGCCTTGCCTTCCTCATTTAACTACGATAAAAGAAAACAAGGCCGGATAATCGCGAGCCGAATACTCGAGAGTCTACTGTATATCTATGGAGGTCAAAATTTTTAAAATTATTTACAATATAGAAAAATTGGCATGTGGTTCAAACACGAATCATATTGAGAAATAGTACAAAACTTCAATATGCACACCTTGTAACAGCGGAGAGGACATCCGGATCTTTTATTTTTACACGAATTACTACTTGGTAAAATTGACTGCCCCGATCTTCCTTCGAAGGTTCAATTGCATGTCCCGTCAGGTAAAACATGCGTAGGGAATAACAGGACATTTTACTACAAAAAGGTAAGAAAAACCCTCATTAAGTCTTCTATATGAAGATGAATGTTTCCTACAATACAATTGAAAAGATGTCTGGTATAGAAGTTTTTGGAATGTTGGAAACAATATATAAGAATAGACTTAACAATATATGTGATAAGGAAAATGTATAATGTGGTTAAAAGACATAACTGTGAGGAAATGTATTTATAAAGAAACAACACTTTAATTGGGCCTAGAGCCTGTTGTGTTGAATAAATAAATAAATAAATAAATAAATAAATAAATAAATAAATAGAGATCTTATGCACGTAAAAGAAAATCAACATATGTATAGAAATAAAGTTACTTTACATTTCTGCACTGTTGTAATTATTAGTTATGATTACCAATATTTCCCTTCCTTATACTGGACCCTTGATCTGTTAAGGAGGACGACTCGGAAGAAAATATCACAATTCTATTTACATAATTTACATCTAAATAAGAAAATTATTCTTTTTCTTCTATACTAGGTCTATTTGAACTTTTAATTAATTTTTTTTTTTCAAAGCTTGAAGTTCTAACACCTTTCAGCGTTTCTCAAGTTTTTTTACTTCTAAAGATTTCATTTTTTCAGCTTTTTTTCTTCTTATCATCATGTTTTGAAAATGAAAATAAAATCTTTCAGTTTAACGTCCCACGGTTATGCCTTTTAGGCTAAGAGAAACGATGATTAAGGCAAATGAATGATGATGGAAGAATTGATGGAATGAGAAAGAGGGAGGAAAACGGAGTACCCCGAGGAAATCCACGGACATGATGTACACCACAAACTTACTTAGCCGGGGATCGAACCAGACTTCATGCACCGGAGGTAAGCGTTCTATCACTAAGCCACCGTGACCTCCCTCATCCATTTTTTGAATCTGTATTGATGGCTTCAAGTGTTCTTAATATCTTCTGTGGCCAGATAACTAAAACTGATTCTTCTGTGGAATATAGCAGATTTTCCCTATTTTCCGCATATTTTGAAGCATTTTGGGACTTATTTTTCCCTGACTTTCAAAGTCAGTATGAACCTTGTTTAACTTCACTTCCATAGTCTACACCAGTAATTTTCAAAGTGGGGTCCGTGGGGCCTAGCCAGGGGGTCCGCGATGTCTAAAAATTGAAAAGTGTTGTAATAAAATAGAACTCACAGCTCTTATGCAAGAAGTATTTTTCAGTTACTAGTATTAAAGCAATTAGAAATTATACCTACGTTTGTAAATTTAAATGTTTTCCTACTTTACTACATTTCAGCTCTGAAGCCGATCAACCGTTATATAGGACTACTTCAAGTCAGGGAACTTGCTTTTCTGTTAGGGCATTTTTTCAAAAGCAGTTGTACACTAACTACACGATACCTCGGAATTTCATGGATTTCATCTTCAAGTGGCAGAAAGTATCCACCACTACCACTAATTTCAGACTTTTTTTTCAAAGTAATAAAATGTTAGTCATTCCTATGCTTATAAACATCAAGTCTTCCCCGAATTCTGGAATTTCAGGAAAAACAAAAAACAAACGAGAAACCCCTCCCAAAATGTTCCTAGATCCGCCACTGCGACTCAAATTAGTTTGCATGTGCGCTGTGAGTATGAAGAGTTGTCTTGAAAGGCATTGCTACATTTGATGCCTTTCCCTACCACTTACTTATGTGAGCAGACCTTTTCTGCTCTTTGCAATATTAAAACCTTAAAGCGAAATTGTCTTAATGTGTAATGCAACCTAAGATTAATGGTGACAAAACTTATTCCAGATTTTAAATGCAATTATGGAAAAGCACGAAGGATTTCATCCCTCACATCAGTGACCCCACATTTGAGAATATTGTTTAACAAGTGAATTTTCTTTTTCTTCTTCTTCTTTTTTTTAAGACACTGATTTTCAGTCTTGAAAGTGACTGTTACTGTATTTTCAATTGAAATTTTCTTCACTAGAAAACAATCATGTATCTTTAGAATAAATTATTAATTGCATTATTTTTCTTGATCTTTTTTTGTCAGTGGGAATTCTAACTAGTATATTGTTTAATACCATGTGAAATTTCAGATAGCATTGCAAGGGGGCCCGCGGATCACTTCCCGAATGAACAGGGGGTTCGCGCTATCGGAAAGTTTGAGAACCACTGGTCTACACTGTAATGTGAGAATGAAACAACGCATGTTCCGTGTAGAACCGAACTGGATTTCCAGCAGCCTCTCGGACTATAAAGCACTAACTTTCATGTAATAAACTTACGCTAAAGCTTCTACGCGGTACTATGTCACAAACATACTCACTGTTTCATTATGTGTACAAGGGTTTAAAAAAATACCAATTATTGTATAAAACAGTTTGAAAACTGTAACTGATAAATTTGACAAATAACTAAACACGTATACATACAAATAGATAACTCTTGATTAAGAATTAAAATGATATAATCCCATGATAATCACAAGCAAGATATGAAACTTTTCAATATCGCATATACTAAACCCAACTGGATTTAATTCTACGTCAGTATAAGGGCACAGTTTACACAAAGAAACTAATAATGATAATTTACGGGAAAGACCGTTTCATTTATTCATTTCATAATTTCTTTTGTCTTCTTACAATTCCAGTTTCAACTATCTCTTTTGTTCCTCTATAATTCGTTAATCAGTTCATTTACGAGTAATTTGTGTGAACGCTGCAAAATGATTGGTCTAAATTACATCAGAATGGTATTTAACAGTAATTTTCATCAGTGTTTCTACGGTAACGTACAAAATAATCATTTATTAAACTTGTCTCGTAAAGTAATGTGCTAATTTTTCAAGAGCCGTTGATAGAATGAATGCATTCAAATGATTTAAATAAAATACGATGACAGTATGACGATACGTAAATTTATTGGAAAAATCGGAGAGCTTAAAGGTGCTTGGATTGATTTATTTAACTTTTAACTCTGCTTACACGAAGGGAGAGATAAAAAAAAATGCTCAAAACATAAATCATTATTACCTGTCCTGGAAAATATAATATTCATCTCTATTTTGCACTATTTATAAATTAACTTGTTAAGACAACTAAAGGGACAAAATAGAGAATAATATTACATTTTCTAAGACAGAAAATAATGACTTTTGTGGTGGGCATTTTTTTTTAACCCTACCTTGTGATGTTACGCGTAAACTTGGTGTACGTAGGGTTTCCACTTTTAATGTCATCACTCTGAAATCAACAGAGCAGGTGTTTTCCGTTTCAGTGTATGACGCTTTGCGTCAACTGTACCCGCAGCGACGCCTAGTGTCAGAATCTTGAACTTTAATTGGAAATAACCTTATCTACATTGTGATAACATTACTGCAAGAGTGGTAACTTTATATTCACCATGAAAACTTTTTTTTTGGGGAGGGAGGGTTATTTTCTAGAAATAAAAATAAAATTTATATTATTTTTGACATAAAACGTGAGTTATGACATGATACTAACGAAACATCCATAAAAATTCTTATTCTAATAAAAATGTGGACAACTTTTAACCCATTTTGGTGTACGTAGGGTTAATGTTGCCAACAAACAGAAATTTCCAGCTGAATATCTGCTTCAATATTGGAACTCGTACGAAAAATATTAATTGTGATAATTATCATATTATATGCTCATTAAAGAATGCGAAAACAAAGGAAGCAACTATATATATATATATATATATATATATTATAAATGTGCAGTTTGTCACAAAGTATCTTCGCAAATAAGATTGTAGTTCTGTCCTTGTTGGACTAAGTTTGTTTTATGATAATGGTTACTGGACAGCAGATTACAATACAAACACATCCTGTAGAGAATACACTGATATTTCAGATAATACTTCTTTTCAATTTTACTCTTACAGTTAGGTTAGGTTTACGTTCTTTCTCAGTTTAATTATTTTTAAAAATAATCTTTTTTTTTTCCCGGTGCACATGTATGTTCTGTACTTCCGTGGTTTATATTTCATTAAAATAAGGTTGTTCCGATTGCTGAGATATGTTTACGTGATTCTTGATGTATTCAAAATCACTTGTAATTGAAATAGTAAATCGGTTCATTAAATAGTGTTTGCTATTAACTATAATTATTCCATAGAAAGGTAAAATTCACCAAAAGATTCAACATTTCGAAGAAACCCTTGAACGTGATATAACTCTTTCAAAATTAGAGAGTCTTCGGCAAGAAACTAACAAATGCTGTAATGGATGACACAAAATGGAAAGTAATAGAGTGTATACTCATGTAATACTTTTATAGTCCAACGCATACTCTCCTGAAATTTATCAAAAAACGAGGGTATACGCCATATAGGTATTATTTAGTTTCTCCTCCAAATCACTTGGTAGTGATTACGGCTCGTTGTTTGAATTGAACCTGTGATGAGTATAAATATAATGTGGACATATGGCATAAAAACTACAGTGCATAAAACAGGAACAAACTCGTGTGAGGTAGCCACTAAAAAGCGCATACGCCATGTAACCAAGTCAGAGCAGGAGCACAGCAGAAAGCAGGAGGACCCGAGTGGTAGCGACGGAGTGCATGCTCGTCAGCGATGGTGGGTATACACATGAACAAGATCGTTTACAATATAAGTCACAGTTTTCGGGTCAGGAGTCATCGATGGATTTGGAGGATATACGAAATGTCATCTTCCTATATTTTTCCACAGGCGAGCATATAGGCCTACCTACCAAAAATTTTAGCATTACAACATGGGTACAAGCAGTGTCATCGCCATCTTTAATTTATTGGGCGGGCAAGTGGAGAAGCAAATATATTTTTCGGGAAGGATAGCTGTTTCTTGTATACCTAAAATTATTATTTTTATTTGACCTAAATAATTATAATCGAATATATTGAGAATAGGAAGCCCGAACCAGGGCACGCCAGCCCCTCTAGCGTCGCCACTGGACACAAGCATGACGTACTTCCGGTACCAATTCTTTTCGATGGATTTCAAAGGAACATATATGGAGATGTTTTGCGTTTTCTGACAACCATAAAGACAGAATTCTTCTAAAATTTCGAAACGAAGACCTTTAAAGAATAAATAAAGAAACTGCACAAGTACTGTACTAAAATAACGTGTAATCTATACCGATCTAAAACAGAAATCGATCTCCGCCACCTCTTTAAAACAGAAACTGCAACTTCTGAAACTTTGAACTTTCGTTGTCATTACAAGGGAAGAAACTCTCATGCATTAAATGTTTCACGAACAGAATATCCCTCGACGCATATTGGCCACCAATAAAAACAGTTACACAAAACAAGAATTCACCTAGCAGGAAACGCACTCTTACTGCCTTAGAAAGTGTTACTAAAGGGAGGAGCTGCATTAATGAGTGAAGATTGATTTTAGGATGGCTGAGTATAAATACAGCATATGGCCATATGGCACGAAAACTGCAGTGCATAAAACAGGAACCATCTTCTACAAGGTTGTCACTAAAAGGCATAAATGTTTTCTAACCGGCGTCCATAGAGCAGGCGCGTTAGCGATGGTGCGTATATGCATAAATCGGAATGGTGGAAGAACACTTCATATGGCCTAAAAACGTGTACTACAACTTTGCAACACTTCTGTGATCTCTTTGTAAATTGCCTTTACATAGTACTTCATTTCATCATGTCTTCGTACGTAGAAAAGAGCACACGTAGGCGTACTTCTGCTTTAACTTTGTCTGACATCCGAGTATCACATCCCTTATCCTAAATATATCATTCACTTATACTATTTTTGGACACTAGGTGCCAGCACATTACTTCAGACTACTTACTTGAAGGAGTCAGACAGTTTTCGTATATTTCGATCATTAGTAATCACAACTTACAATACTTACTGTCGCTTTCGTGTTTAACATTGCACAACACTTCGTAGTACCACAAAGAAAATAACTTCTTGTCTTCTCTGTGGTAGTACGTATTCTCGCGTTTTGCATGTGACAGGTATGATACACATAGACAAGAATTATTTGTGCTCTGTTTTCGTAATCAGAACTTATATTTCTTCCGTAAAGGTTACCATAATGTCGCCCCTAAAATGAGACAACACCTTATATAGTTTCGGGTGAACTTTACAGTGCACGATCCAATTTGTATCCTAAACGCAGTGACGAGAAACTACACTTGATTAATTTTAACAATATGAGTCTACAGTTCGATACCCTTATAAAGCATTCTAGTTATTGACGTGCAGCTGGAGCGTGTACTGTAATGTTTACCCATACTTTATTCGGGTAAACTTTACAATACGCGCTCCAGCTGCGCACGGATAAGAAAGACCGCTTTAAAAGGGTATAGTAGATTAGGGTACGGAGGAGTAAGATAGGGATATGTAGGGTACGGTAGGAACGGGTTCGCTTAAGATTAGGGAAGTTTTGATCCATTTTCATAAAATTAATAGGATGCAACTTCTCGTTTGTAAATAAGTATACCAGTTGGGGTGGGCATTGTAGTTAACCACCTTTTGCTAACCAAAAATATGCAATTCTAATATTCTTAAAACACACGAGTCTATTTTACTAAAACATTGGTAACAGTTTAGGGATAGGGATCCAAAACTGGAAAAAACAAGATGATTCACAGAGGTGAATTGATAGTGGTGAGTGGCAATTGATATTTGGCAGAAGTGTGATGAAAACTAACTAATTTAGCTCTAGAGTACCGAACTTCAACTTTATAGTGACTTACATGGGAAAAGAAAGTGAACTATTCGTAACGAAGAGAGAAGAGGCATTACTCGAGCAGACGGCTCTACCAAATTTTCACACATCTATTGCATTTTCCGGTTTCTTCTTGCACAGCATGCACTAAATGAGGAACTAATGCATAAACCGCGATAATATTACGCTCTTTATCGCACAATTCCTTGTAATAGAATCGTATATTGCATTACATGAATCGCAAACGTCCATTGGTAACAACAACAGCATATTCCCGCTGTTTATTTCCACCTTCTTCGCGCTCTTGTCCTCTTCCGCCTTCCGCTCCAGTAAACAGTTACACTTAGAATATGTTCATTACCATTCAAAATATATTTCAATATGACATCCACTGATTGAAATTACTTATATTCACACTCCTTCTCTTTTACGAAATGTGTTGTGACATCGTATTACACCTATAAATTTTGATTTTGGTAGAGCCATCTGCTCGAGTGAACCCAGAGAAAACGTGACCTGCAGGGCTCTAACCCGCCTTCAATTCGCTAACGCTCGCTCGGCCGTACTATGTGAATTAAATATTAGTAACCTACTCTAATTTAACGTATGGAAGCATAAAACAACCGAATATGAGTAGTATATCGCAAAAGTGTAGGTGAGAAAGCTGGCTCACTATCGCTAAACAAAGGTTAAAATGTTTTCTGACGACCATTTCCAGTAATGGAAAAATGTCCTTGCACTTCGCATATCTATGGTTAAAACATTTAGTGTTTTATTTAAGATATTCCAGTATTACTGTATTACAACGATACACCTACCTGTATTTTCAAGCATTATCTACAGTTTGAAATAATCATCGACTTTCAAAATATTGGGGTCAAAGTTAATGTCACCCTGGGTACAACGGTAAGATTATATATTCTCAGAAGTAATTTGAAATCAAAATTTTGATTTTTAAGAACCTGTCATTGGTTCATACACAGTTATTAACGAGTACTATAGCTCTATTATATGATTTAGGGAGAATATAATTAAAACTGTCAACTTACTTGTTTAAAATGCCAACTTCCGTTTACACACCCCTCTCTCGCATAACAAAGAGAGTGAATGAACTACTACAGATTTTGCACTTTTATTCGTCATCGATGGCAAGACAATGCTATATAACAGTCTATCTCGAAATCCAATGGCAAGTTATATAATAGTGACCATAACTAGAATTTAATTCACAAATGTCATACACAAAATCGAAACTCATTCACAAACTCAATCCTTCGATGCTTTCCGCTACTGGCAACCAGGAACGGTACCTGCAGTGGTTCAAACTCCAAATACGTAAGATTCTCCAAAGTTGGGCATTGACTATTTCAGAAATTAAATTTCCACTTAAATATGTTTTCAATTATTGTATTAACACAGTAGAACACCCAATAATAATAATAATAATAATAATAATAATAATAATAATAATAATAATAATAATAATAATAATAATAATAATAATAATAATAATAATAATAATAATAATAATAAAGTTTGTAGACATATACCGCCTTATGCAGAGTCGTTTTGACGTATGATTAGCGTCATATCAAAGGCCTAACTGCTACAGGAAACATATGTTTGTCGAATTCTTTAGTATGGCACTAATCACGTGTCAGAACGACTCTGGCTAAAGCCCCTTATAAACTAGCCTTTGGCTAGCTGGGGGCTCCGCCCCTAGTTCCCCGTGTTTGCTTGCTCCTCTTATGTATCACCCTTTGCATCAAGAGCGAAATTCGTGTATTTGATCTTAAGATTCCTGAATTTGGCCTAGTGAGGGCTTCGCCCCCTGATCCCACGTTTACTCGGCCTACAACCTTGCACCTCTTAAACCCACAATTCTACCGAATTTCAAGTTTCTTTTCGTATTTCAACTATCTAAAAGATAAGATTTTGTATCGCAAGAAAATGCCCATTTAAATAACATGGGATTTCTTCATCGCTCGGTTAGACCCCTCAAGGGCCGCGGTGGCTCAGTAGTAGACCGTTCACTTCTGGTGCATGGGGTCTTGGGTTCAATCCTAGCTCGCGCCAAGTGAACTTTGTGATGGACAAATACCGTATGTGAGGATTTTCTCGGGGTTCCCCCGCTTTCTTTATTCCATCATTTCTTTCATTTCTCATCGTCACCATCTCCTTTAGCCTAGCCGGTATAAGCGTGGAACGTAAAAACTTAAAGATTTAATTTTAGACCCCTCAAAACTAAAAAATATTCAGTTTTGGCAATTTTTCTGTGGATTAGTCCCGGGAACCTACAATCATTAAAAATTTCATGATTCTAATCCTGCCGGGAGTGTATAAACATTTTACGGTGAAGATGATGTCCCATATTCATAACATTTCAAGATTTTTCAGTTCCCCACAAAACCGCTCTACAGTTCGAAATTTTTATTTTTTGTCATTTACTTAGGCGACGCTAACAAAAACCTGCAAGCATACTGAATTTCAAGTTTTTATTCCAGACCGTAGTCAGGGAAACCGTTTTCAGGAGAACCGTAATCAACTACCATTCACGTACTTACTTAGATGTAAGACAAGCTCGAAATGAAAAATCATCGTTCGAGTGCAATTATCCTCTGATGGAAATACTCATGGCTGCACTGGGAATAACGCTTCATTTAGATCAAAGACATACTAAGGCTAGTTTTAGACGGAAGCATTTATCGTAGCAGATGTGTTGCCAAAAATCTCGTATACTATTTTATGGATCAAAAGTATATGGTGCTTTCACATGGTAGCATTTTGATAAGCATCTTCTCGTGACATAGCAAACAAACCACTGGAAAAGAGCACAATTATGGCTCCGAAACTAAAGTATGAGGTAGCTAAAGCCACAGACAACGGATATATCCTGTGTCTGTGGCTAAAGCTATAGTGGTTGTAACAACAGTTCTCGCCAGTTATATTAAAAAACGAAAACCACAAAGAAGTGGGTGGGCAAAGAGCATCCCTACTCCAACTCATTTTTCTTTACAACAATTCAATTTCCCACACAAAACAAAGAGCATGGCTATTTGGGACAAACTCTTTCGCTTCTTTTTAATACACCATAGCGCTGCAATCTGACCAGAAATGGTGGGGAAAATGGTACGAAATAGAGCAGGTTCTATCGACAAGAAATGCCATAGGATATGCCATGGCATGGGAAATGCTATGGCATTTGCTACTTTACACAGTAGGATATTGATGATATGATTTTTGCTACGCCACGGTAAATGCTTCCGTCTAAAACTACCCTTAGTCTTCTGTGGTGGGAAGAATCCTTGTCACAATCCACTGCTGTGTCTGTTGTAAAAGTTACAGTCAGGATCGCCCGAATAAAATTTTCTAGAGGGGGGGCATCTCCATGATTGCTATATTACATCTGGTATTTCTGGTATTTAATATACGTGGTTTGCTATATTACATATACTTTTTCGTGAGCCAGGAGGACTGGTCCCACCCTGCCCCCTTCGGACTCCAATGGTTACAGTTATATGTAAGGCCGAATTAACGCATTCTTGTGCCGTAAGCTCTATTTTCTGAACCGCTGCTCATCCAAAAAGAAGTAACGTAATGCAATTCCTAATATATTGGTACTCCAAATTTTGAAGCTGTTGTCTGTTTTATTTTAATACGTTCAGAAAAGTTCTTACTTTGATTGAACAGTAACACATAGATGGGAAATTTATAGTAAAATAAATTAATTCATTCTGTAATAAATAAGAGTAAAGGGAGAGACAGGGTCAAATATATCTTCCAGACTCTAGGTTGCTCAGCCTAAGCACAAATCCGGGCTTGGTTCTATGGTTTAAAAAGCTTTAAAAATCATCGCCACCGTTTTTGCTTATTTTCAAAGTGTAATTTGATACTTTACAGAATAACACAAAACTAGAAAGATGGAAGTAATATGTTAAAATGGAAACAGCTTTTAATACCTAAGTAACTAACTGTACGAGTCAAAGAATCAAAAAGTTCATTTTCGTAGAAACCAAAGCGCCTATCAGTCGATTTCATGGCATGCCAAGCCAAATAATTCCGTTTATCCATCATAACAGGAGCCAGAAATACTCGAAGATACGAGAAAACTGAGATTCTCCTCATTTCAATAGTTTAAAAAAGACTGAAATGGATGGTTACAACCCTCAGCCCACCCATTCGCTACGCCACTGTGCTCACCATCCGAAAACTGCTTTATATTATTTTTAAGTGTTCTTTCAGGCCTACCCAAAGAAGATCTTTTCTCCGAAGGCTTCAGATGTAGATCTCTGCAAGACAGATCTCCTGCCATCTTAACAGTTGGTTGGCTTGAAGTTTAATGTCCCTTCCAGCATCGACGCAGTATGAAACATTGCCTTACCGAATTACATGACCTCTCCCCGAGAGTCAAACCCTGATCTTCCTTGTCACGACCACGAGGGAATTCTTGCCAGCTTATCCGTTTGACATTTGTAGATCGTAGGCAATTACATATTCTGAAGTTTATATATTATTATTAATACTTTCTAGTTTCACCTGTTCATCTGTCTATTTTTGCCTAACATATTTTCCTCTTTCATAAACCTTCAATCTGTTTCTTTCTGCAGAGACCAACTTTCAGATCCATACAATGCAATGGACAGAATCATGAAATGAAATGAAATAAATGACAACTATTTGGAGTAGTCTTCTAAGCCTCTCTTTTCTAGTTTACTTTAGCATGATTAAAATTATTATTTGTAGAATTACACATTAATGCTGTCTATCGCATTGGGTGCTGATGTGCAGAGAAGAACAGAGCCTGACAATTACAGAATACAAAGTTTTGAAATATAATTGAGGCGAAAGGAAAGCTAGAATATGCTTAACTTGAGAATAGCCGCAATTCACCGAGTATTATACGGATTATAGATCTCAAAACCTTTGGCATAACATCACTCATATGGGCAATACACACAGTGAAAAATTTAAGGAAAAGAGACCGTCAATTAGATAAAATAAATGAAATGCTTTAGTTTAACGTCCCACGATTATGCCCTTAAAGCTAAGGGAGACTGATGATTTAGACAAGTGAATGATGATGGAAAATTGGTCGCGTGAGAATGTGGGAGGAAACGGGGTACCCCTAGAAAACCCATAGACACGATGTTGTTCACCTCAAACTTACTTGGCCGGAAATTGAACTAGGAATCCCACTCACCAGATTTAAGCGCTCTATCACTGAGCCACCGTGTCGCCTCTGGTACATGAAGAAGGTCGAAGGCAATATGAAGTATAGTCTTAGGAAGGTGAGTACTAACAATTCAAAACTGAATTGGAGAGGGACAGGATGGAATCTAATGGAGATTTTTAGTTTCTGCACTGATGAATCTTGAGGTTTCTAAGTCGAAAAGCAGTGGCTAGTCCTGGAGAAAATTACAGTAGAAAGTAGTTAATTTTATTGCTACAGGCTAAGGGGAGAAAATTTACCTAATGTTACTAAGAAAACTTACCTTTTTGCCACTGGCGCAAATCCCGGGGGTGATGGGGGACATGTCCTCCTCCAATCTTGGAACTGGAGGGACTGTCTCCCCAATAATCCGATTTGAAATGTGTTTTTTGGGGGGGGGGCGTGGGGGGGATGCGAAGATTTGTGTCCGATTGCCACAAAGGAAAGTAAGATGAAATTGATGTCCCCCTAAAATAGGCCTCAAATCTGCTCGTCTCCGAATGTTGGAGACAACTCTGCTCCCTGATCCTGCACAGCATTGTTTTTCAACTTTACAAATATTTTGAGCATCGCTTAACAAAAATAAATAAATAAATAAATAAATAAATAAATAAATAAATAAAATAAATAAATAAAAGAAAGAAAAAGAAAACGGTCTTACTTGTCTCCCCCTCCAATGTTGAAGACAGATTTGTGTCGCTGCTTTTTCTCCTTGGCTTTTGTAAAGATAGCGCTGTAATTTTTTTTTACCGATGGGATTTCCCTATAGAGCCGCCACTCACTTCTATTTTACTTACCCAATTGTTTCACGAGGTGATTGGCAAGTATTTGACTATGAAGTAGTCTACTCGACCCAGCTAATTTTCTCCATTGAATCAGTATATATTTTATTTTAGGGAAAAAGAAATATTTCCCAAATCAAACTACCATCTTTTTATGTTTTACTTACTAAATTAACAGTTTTCCTTCAGTTTTCTGTAGATGGTTTTATCTTCTTTTACGTTATGGGTTTTAAAGTGATTTAGTTTGTCTAAAAGATCTCGTATTAACACCCCAAGAAAACAGGATTCATTGGCTTGTTTGGAGTTTAGCATCGCTTTCAGCATTGAGGCTATATGAGACGTGGAACTACAACCTAATATGGAATCCGAATTATATGACTTCCACCGTGAATTGAACCTGGTTCTTCCACTTTGGAGGCAAGCAGGCTAACTATTTAGCCACGACGAAGCTCAACGAATTTTGCAATTACCATGAAAAGTGTATAATATTAACAGTAATTCACAGATCAAATTATGTAAAGTTTAAGTAATACAGTATTAGAACGAATCGTATTGATTAAAGTGCACAATAGAATGCGACTATACTGAAAATTAAACTGAATGTGGACTTGGATAATATAATAAAATAAAGTGTAAAGTGATAAAAGTAATAGTAATCTATTACTATACTAATAAACAACATGACGTTAATACAGACAAAGAGGAAAAG
Source organism: Thermobia domestica (assembly GCF_964235325.1). Classification (NCBI taxonomy): domain Eukaryota; kingdom Metazoa; phylum Arthropoda; class Insecta; order Zygentoma; family Lepismatidae; genus Thermobia; species Thermobia domestica. The sequence continues at coordinate 346,687,804 of NC_137456.1, read as the reverse complement.
AAAAAAAGGCAGGAGAACCAAACAGAACAAAGATATTCTAAACGAAAAAAAAAAAATGTCTTAAAAGCGTTTAATCTGTACGTCCTTTTTGTTCAATACTTGCTCGGTTTGCAACAGTGCGTCATCACGCAGAAACCTCTAGCGGTAGAAGTGGTAATTACACTCCATTGCAAAACAGTTGGGAAACGAAACTAGATGGCAATTGTTTAAAATTCCATAGACGTTACAAATAGTGCGGTATTAAATTATGAAAGTGATGAATATGTTCATGTGTAGGTAAACCAAGTTCAGTTCTCCACATATTTTTGTTGCATATTATTTTTACTTAATATCTTTCTATTTATGTTTTAATTTTGTCATAATTAGCAAGAGGTCATTTTCTATTAATTGAAACATATTTTGGACGTAGATATTAATTAAAAAAAGAAAGAAAAACACTTTTAATTAATCCATAATAGATTTGTGTGTAGTTAGTGCATTTGGACCAGTTTAAATTGAAACAATTTCAGTTAATAAGTTTCAAGCGTTCGCAGGGGCATTCTGTAGGATTATTCTTTTTGAGGGAAAGAAACTAAAACTTTAAATAACATGTTAAAAAATACTTTTATAATTAATAATTGTCAAGTCAATATTGTGAAAAATTAGTTAATTTCGAGAATTGTTCAAAATCTCTAAACCAGGATTTCTCAACCTGGAGGTCGCAAAGATAAACGGAACAATAGAATCTAATACTGGAAAATATTTTAAAACATTATTTTGAAGTTTGTTCTGATAGGCATATTTTTATTTTTATACATACTGTTAAGAACAACAAAAAATAGGTCTACTGAACATTTTCTGCAGGTGCAGAGTTGTTTAAAGATCAATTTAAATGAAAGAGGTACGGTATGAAACTAATGAGAACTGCATATTGAAATACTAGAAAAACACAAATGCAACAAAACCTGCATATTGAAATAAAATTGAATTAAAATTGAAAGCTAATGAGATACCTGAGCATGGTATGATTTCAATAGTTCGGCAGTGTTTGGTTTAATCTTCGTGACACACATTATCAAGTCATTTTCAACTGATAAGCCCTTTCTTGTCTTTGTTTTATTTCTTATCATAGAAGGAAAAACACTTTCGCACAGGTACGATGTAGCAAATGGAGTTATTATTTTTAAAACAGCAGAAACCAGACCAGATTCCTCTTCTCTTCAGCATATCTTGTTTAAGTCTTCGTTACATAAAACCGGTTGGAAGGACTTGTCGTTTTTTTTTTTCATTCGCTTTTAGGAAAGTTATTGTATCCACTATATACAAGAAATGGATTATATTATTATAGAAATAAATGGATATCATGAGATCTTCGCAATAGGTATATCAGAAAACCAACACACGCTTATTACAAGCCAGAAATTATAAGGGAGTCGCTGGCAAGATGATGTGATAAAATGGGGGTCGTGATATAGGAATTAGGTTGAGAACCACTACTATAAAGAATACTCTTCTATAGTGTACAGTAGTGTTTCCCAACCTAATACGGAGTGTTGCGATACACTGGTGTATTTCGCAGTTCCATAGGGTGTGTCAGAATTTTTTAGAATTTAAAAGTCATAAAGAATTTAATAATCTCTCATCAATTTTGAGATGGACAATACCAGTTAACTCTTCCAGCGTCAGAAACAATGCTCAGAGCTTTAGAGTCACCACTATACCATAGATACTCATAGGCTTATGCTATTATAGTTTATATTATTAATAATAAAAAGTATGTCACGATGTTTTAGGCGCTCCGTACAATGTGGCATCACTGATAAAAAATTGGGAACTTCTGGAGTACAGTGCACTGATAACGATATATATGTATGTATCTGTGTATATATGTATATATATCATTATGTCTCAACTACCAAGCTCGTTGCAGTGATATTGTCAGGGCTGTGAGGTGGAGGCCCAATTCTGCCGAATTTAATATATAAAAAAAACTGACATATCAAATTTGATCAGAGACAATAACTGAGATTGTAGAAGAAACCTTTCTGAGGATATTGATGAAATATCCATGATTCGTTCTTATTTTATTCAAGACCGTTTTGTTTGCCGCGATTTTTATTGTCGTTATTGGGTCTTAGTGAAAGTTGATTTTACAGATAGCGTGTAGCTTGCCACAGCTCTATTTTATTGTTGTTTGTCACGGCAGTTTCGTTGTGGATATACCAGATATCAATGTCATGAAGATTGATACATAACCTCACGTAACAGTTAACGGTTGGAAAGTATATCTCTATTTTTGATTCCCTGTGGATTAGTGGTGAGTATTCTCGTCTTCGGGATGAAAGAGATCCCATATAATCTCACTGCTGAAAAATAATATTGGGCGGTATTCAGAGACAATTCGTTAATCGAGGGTTAGTCTCAGACTAGTTAGTAAGCATACTATCTCTTTACTAAGGATGGTGCACGTTATGGTCATCAGAGTCTACTTTGAGTACAACTAAAATGATGATTTGGGTATGATTAACTTATATAACCCCAATGCATCGGGTGAGAATAATAAATGTGGCAACTACGGAAAAGTATATGAGCGTATGCGTAGTCTATAAAAATGAAAATATATGAAGTACGAAATACGAAATGTTGTGTCGCACGCTAAACCGTGGGTAAAAGATTAGCCTCTGCTCTAGATTAATTAGTCACATGTGATTAACTTCGTCAAATACTACGTCCTAATCAGAGACTGAATACAATTTTGATAACCATCCGTTAGTTAACCCCGTAGTATGGCGTTAATCAGACGTCAAAACGACTCTGCATAAGGCCCATTAAGTTCCAAACGAACATAAAACATCCCTTATTTTGTTCGTTTCATAAATTGACATAATTGCATTTTCTCTTCTAATGAAATTCTTAATATTACCTCCTGTTATATGAGTCCTATTTTCAGTTGTGCTATGCGACTAAAGAACCTGGTTTTATATACTTAAAAGTACATAAACAATAATTCTAGCTGTCACAATAATAGGAAAAGTTACAAAATGTCAATTTTAATAATAGATCCGGTACACATGTTAACTTACGAAGTTCAAATTTGATCTGATGTTCCTCTTCTGTAGGGATGCGCACGAGACGAGTCGAGACAGAATTTTCCTGACAAAATTCGAGTCGAGACACAGCTCTTCCAATAGAGAAGAATACATTTCTCGAGTCAAGACACTAGTTTTACAGCACATTTTCGAGACGAGACAGCCTCAAATCTTGTCTCGTGCACATCCCTACTCTTCTGCTAGTTCTAACTCGTTCTCAGTGGTCGAAGTGAAACAGTATGAGGTGGTATACCATCTCTGGTTTTTCAGTGATCAAAAAAAAAGAAAAAGAAAAAAAAAGAAAAAAAGAAAAAAGAAAAGAAAGAAAGAAAGAAAAAAGAAAGAAAAGAAAATGAAATGAAATCTTTGAGTTTTACGTCCCACGGTTATGCCGGTTAGGCTAAAGGAGACGGTAATGATGAGTAATGAATGAAATGAAGAAAGTGGGAAGAAACTGGAGAACTCCGAGGAAACCCACGCACACGGTATTTGTCCACCACAAAGTTCACTTGGCGGGGGCTGGAACCGAACCCGGAACCCCAAGCACCAGAGGTGAACGCTCTACCACTGAGCCACTAGTTTTATTGTTCATATGTTTGTCTTTATACAAAAAGTGTACAAGAACCAGACTGACTCCTAGGGTAATACAATACAATATGTCTTACATACAAGAAAAGGAAAATGTAAAGTATAACAATAATCACGAAAAAAAAATAATAAAAACGAAAAGATACACCTACATCATGAGTTGTAGCTTTTTTTTTTTTTTTTTTAACGAGAAGGAAGGAGATTACTGCAACACCACCTCTAAAAACGTACTAAAATACTGCCTGTCCAACTCGGGGGAAAAGAGCTTTCGGCGAGTGCGTTTTAAAAAATCCAAGTAGGTGCGAGCATCCAGCAAAGGCACATGGCGATGGATATACACAATTGTACACGCCAGTAGAAAGAGCACAGCGTGGTGTTTGGTCTGTGGAAAATAACGAAAATCCGGAAACAAAACACAGGATACTGTGAACTGGTGTGGAGGTCGACGACAAATTCGTCCTAAGAAGGACGTGAGACAGTTCCAGATAGCTGGAGCACCCACACACTGATCGTACCGGTGGGATAGTGTATCTTCTTTGGCGCATCGAGAACACAGTGGGTCAGGAACACGTTTCAGCTCAAATAAACGAGAGCGCGTAGGCACCAACTGATGCACCACTTGAAACCATTCAACCTGTAGGTATGAAGGTAATACCGGGGCAAAGATATTAGCCCATACCTGTGACCACGTAGTCTGAGGATATCGGTGAGGAATTCGGAGAATAATCTGATCGTTAGGCAACGAGAGAAGGAAGTTATACAAAGTGCGAGAATTGTATCCCGTAGGGCAGAGAACCACACCACTGTATGTCCAATAACGTATTAGTGAAGTAATGTACGTCGGGCAACAATCAGCAAAGTTAATAAACGGGGGGCTCACAGGGAATTCATAACTAGGCCAAAAACATCGTATCCATTGCTGTGTGAAGGATTCGTTAATAGCAACTGCAGCGTAGAAATCGAGCATAAACAGAGTTTGACATTTCAATCTGAGATGTACTAGACCCAGCCCTCCCTGTGAACGGGGAAGATAGAGTCCTGCACGTGGAATACGAAAATAGAAGCCACGCCATATATTCCATAGGAATAAGGAGTCAAACCGCTTAGCGAACAATTCCGGTAAGGGGAAAATTCGAGCCCGGTACCACAGCTTGGGTGCAATGTAAATATTGATAAAGTGAATACGATGAATTAAATGAAGGCGACGGAAACGCTGTGAAAACAAAAGCTGGCGAATTTGTAACAACAACGGGGACCAAATCTCCTCGAAAAGGGGAGTAGGTTGTGACGTAAACGGGATACCTAAGATCTTCAAGGAAGTGACGTGAGGTACACACGGCACCCCGGGCTCGTTAGCAGGTAAAAGAAAACCATTGAACTGTAATAGGTTAGTTTTCTGTACATTATACTGTAATCCGGAACAAAGTGCAAAACGTTGCAACACTGCAAAAACCCGCACCATAAGAACAGGATCCACTCCAGTGATGGTGACGTCATCCGCATACCCGAATATATTTTGACTCAAGAAACGGAAGGGTCCGGTGGGGTGCAGGGTGGCCAACTGTCGAAGTAAAGGATCTAATGCGAGTGCAAAAAGTATCGTTGACAAAGAACATCCTTGCCTTAATCCACGTTTCAGCGGAATAAGAGGGGACAGGTGACCGTTAATCTGTATACGGAAATTGGCCGTGGTATATAAATTGTTAATGACTGTGCGGAAGGCTAAAGGAAACCTCCAGGCTTCCAGCACCTGCAACAAAAAACTGTGATCCAAACTGTCGTACGCTTTTTCTAAATCTACAGCTAATGCACCCGCAGGCACCTGCCGAAAATGAAAATAAGCAAAAATATCGCGCAAAGAGCGAAGAGTATATGAAAGGTTATGCGTAGCATGGAGTGCTGCCTGATAAGGACTAATGTAGTGACGGATGATTGGTCGAAGTCGGGCTGTAAGCACTTTAGTGAACAACTTAAGATCGACGGGCAATAAAGAAATAGGTCGATAGTCCTAAACATAATGCGCTGCGCGGAATTTCGGAATGAGGACTAAGATAGCGGTATTACGACCCACTGTTTCGCCTTGTAACCAAGCATTGAATAAAGCGGTAATAGAGGGACTGAGGTGAGACCAATACTGTTTATAAAACTGGATATTTAATCCGTATTCTCCGGGGGCACTACTGCCCTTTGCCCGTTTGAGGACTGCGAAAATTTCCTCCGCACTAATGGGATTAATCAATGTCTGACACTCGTCATCCGTGAGATGGTGAGATAACGTGGACAAAAACTCCGGGGAATATGAGTAGTCTATGGGACGCGCACGTGCAAAGTCTGTATAGTAGCGCGTGAACTCTTGTAAAATCTGCGAACAATTAGTAGTAGTAGTGCCATCTCCCAGAATGAGAGAATGAATGGCGGTGGAACGCCGTTGTCGCAAAATCCAATCAACATGATAAATTGTTATAGTTTCCTCCGGAAAGCGATGATAAAAGTCTTCCGACAAATACGCACTAATCGACGTGTGGGAGTAAATAGTTTTCAATCGGTGTTTGATACCGTTAATACAAGCCAGGTTCTCCAGAGAAGGCGGAGCATTCCAAAATTCACAGAGAGCTTGATATAAAAATTCATGTAAATGGTGGTCGTCTTCCCTCGCGACCCGCCCTTGCCATTGAAAAAAGCTGCGTAATTTAGGTTTACAATATAAATTCCACCAAGAAATAACAGAGGGGTAGTACCGCTGCATGCTGCACCAATAAGGTAAGCGACGCGAGAATTCCTCTACAACCTGCGGGCGAGACATGATGTCATTATTAATCTTCCAATAGGAAGGGCCCCGGGCCGGTGGTAGCAAGAAAGGCATTTTAAAGGTTACTTCAATCGCGGCATGATCGGACAGCGCCACAGGAATTGTATTTTGTTGTATCACCGCAGTGCATAAACTCTCTGAAATGTAAGCGCGGTCGATTCTACTCTTCGTCGTAGTAGTGCAGTGGGTGAATACATGCTTAGAGTTTGACACAACTAAAGCGTCTTTTAACTTTAGGACACGAATAAGCTCTGACAAAGTAGGACAAGGCGTGGTAGGCGTCAGAGAATCTTGGGGGATCTACAATTGCATTGAAATCTCCGGCAATTATGCAATGAGGAATTCCCGGAGGAAGTAAAGAAGGAATGGTAGTTGCATAAAACTCGTTCCTCTCTTTTGTACGTGTAAAGCCAGAATGACCATATAATGCTATAAAACAAATGTTCTGAATATAACAACGTATAGCCCTTCCTTCGGGGGCTAACACAACACGATCATAACTCAGACCCTTTCGCACCAAAATCGCAACCCCAGTCTCTTGGTCGCGGTTAATAATAACTTGATAATTGGTAAGAAAATCCAAAGATGTAAGCAGAGAACTTATTTCTTGTAGAAAACACACGTCTGGCCGGCGGCTTTCGATGAACTGTTTTAGAAGGGCCTTATTATGATCGGAACTGATTCTATGAATATTGAGTGATATTAACTTAAATGAATTTACTGTTAACATTATAAAAGCACTCAAAAAGAAAACTATAACAAAAAGAAAAAAGCACTTACAAAGGTGAAAGGAATTCTTTCCCATGAACACTAGTAAAGTGACGCATTTTGAGACGAATAGAAAACAAACCGAGTGAACTTTCCTGTACGAACACAAAAACTAACACTGGCAAATAGATCATAACATACAATTTGGACGAAGCCCTGGAAAGCAGGTGTGAAGGTCAATAGCGAAGAGTAAACACACCACGCCTCAGGGCAATTCTGAATCAGATATTGCCCGATGTTGTGATCGTAATTCGCGTGGCTCAGCTTGGTCTATCCCTCGTGTAACATCAAGGACACACTGTTCCTTCTTTCGTGTAGACGTTCGAGTAACTTTCCTTCTTTTTTGTTGTGAAGAAAAATCAGCTTGCACAGAAGTAACAGTATGTTCAGCTGAAGATGGGACATTATTGTCTTGCACTTCAGACGAAGAACCAGACTGAACTGTTAACACTTTCTGCTCCGACGGACGAGTCGAGTCAAGTTCCATGACATCCACAGGCGTATTCTGTAAAGGCGGGGGTCGCAGTTTCACTTCAGAATCTTCCATAACTAGGACATTATTTGTTAGAGATGAATTCACTTGGGGGGTTCGTACTAACACTGGAAACTCGGTGGTATCAGTCAATGAAGGCAAGCCTGAGGAACTCTGAGCAGGGGCCCGGGGGGCAGGGACAGAGAGCGAAGGCGAGCCAGAAGAGGGAAAAGAGCGATGCACTTTGCCAATCTCCGTCATGTGTAGAGACGTCTGTTCAGGGGCGGCCGTAGTTGGTTTTGCGTTCTTCAAAGGACACGTGGCTATCGTGTGAAAATTGCTCTGACATCTGAAACAAGTAATAGGCTGCCCTTCATAAGACACACTCACCTTACAACCGTGCACTATGATACGGGACGGTATATGCTTATGTATTTCCATATGAACAATACGTACGCCACTGTCTATGCCAGGGGGAAAAGGGGCACTCCATAATTGTGGTTCCACTTTACGCACTTTACCATAACTTTTGAAATGATCTTCTAGGAATGATAACGGTAATTCAAGAGGAAAGTCATATATACGCACCAACCGAATGGGGTCATCAGCGGGGACGATCCTTACTGTGCTTGTTTCCCCAGACACATGCGTGAAATCTACAGACGAAGGAGCTGTTGCTGCGAAATGTTCATAGGCTTGTAAATCTTTAAACTTAATATATATGCTATATGATTCCGCATGTAACTGGAGCGCACAAATGTTGTCGAAGATACGAGGAAACTTATTTTCCAACCACTGATATACTTGACTAGCATTAGGTTTTACATTTCTATATCTTCGGTCAAATATTAATTGAAATTGTAAGTCCTTCTTGTATTCCATACTACTACAAGCTATTGAACTGCAAAACACTGTACACATAGGGTGAGAATTCACCGAGTACACTAAAGCACAAAACTTGTGGAAGAAGCACGAGTCTTTTCAACTAACGTATGAGTAGCGATATCAGGCACTCTAATGGGACCAACACTACTCACGATGTGAACAGCTCGAGACGACGAGCTCAACTGAGCCACCGCGACCTCATTTCTGTGATCAAGACGTACCGTCACTGAAGAGAAAACTCTTCTTTTATATATAGTAATTGAGGAATAGCGTTACACGTAAAAAGATTTTATTTTGTATATAGAAATAATTTCTAAGTTGACAACAATCTTTCTCCTACCTTTTGTTTTTAAAGAAATTAATATAGTTTATATTTTGATGTGCCCTATTGAATTTTTCCTTATATATGTATGTAGTCTTGCCTTAAGGAACACAAATGTCGTGTTTTCAGGATGGGCGAATTTAGGGGTTGTCTGCTGTGAAGGTCGGATCTTTTGGGGGTTTGAATTACCTGTCAGTCGAGCGTGAGATCCGGGAATTTTCCCGCAGGAAATTGTTAATATAAAAGCTCGATTTTTAATCATTTTCGTGTATAATTTTCTATAATACAACATAAGGGAATATTTTTTTTTTTTTTTCAGAAAGGCGTTGGCGGAACATCAAAATCTCTCCATGCGCCTCTTAACTACAAAGCCCTATAATGGTTTTCAGTCTTTATGCAAATAGAAATGCAATATTTTATGTAGCATACCACCATTGTATTTCAACATTAAGATAGCCGGTATGTCGAGTCAAAATCTAATAAAACATACCGTCTCTGCTTTTTTCCACTTCGAATACTGCTCGTTCTAATACATTTTAAAGCGTTTCTAACGTTTAACACATTTCTCTGCTCTTTTTATACAAAATTCAAGACTACCAATCCAATTTCGCGGTATTATCTTAAAACATATTTGTACAGGCATAAGCCCAATTATAGTGTTTGTGAATTACAAAATACATTTACAATAGTTTTCTTAAACATATAGTTTATATTACGTATGTCAATTTCTTTGTATTCGATACATATTTTATTATAGGAAGAGCATAGATTCTCCAGATTGGTGGTTTCAATAATACGTTGATCCTTGTTTTCTTTTTCTTTTTTCTTTTTTTTCTTTTTCTTTTTTTTTAAACAAGAGAACAGCCTAGAATTATCAGCACGAGTTTTAAGTTTCGGGACATGAAAATGAAAACTTATATCAGATCCATATGATTAAACCCATTGGAGAAAACTCTGATCTATTACGTTTGGCCTTTGGTCAAATGTGGGAATACAGAAGTTGTAGTTTTCATAAGATGGATAGATTCCAGGTCTCTTGTTTGCCAAGTATTCAATAAATTTAGATTGGACTTTTTCCGGTTGGTGTAGTGTATTACTGTTGCGATGGGTTCCAGATCACAGCAGCATATTCCAGTTTTGATTGGACATAAGAATAATACATTTTTGCTCGTGTGGTAATATTTTTAAATTCCTTTTCAGTTCAAATTATGAACCCTAACATCTTGATAGATTCATTAACTATGTTTACTATATGATTATTAAATGTCAGTTTCGTATTATTTAATGTGATTTTGTAAGAGCTGATTCATTGAATAATTAAACTCTAATTTATTTTTGTTTCTAGTAAAACGATAAAATGTTACATTTGTTTATTTACACTAAGTTTGTTAAGAGAACACCAGTTAACAATATTTTCCATGTTGTGTTGTAAATTGATACAGTCATAGATGGTTTTTATCCTACTGTATATTTTGAGGTCATCCGCAAAAAGCAATTTGTTACTTAATAATATATGATCAGGGATATCGCTAATGAATAAAAGGAACAATAACGGACCTAGGTTGGAGCCCTGTGGAATTCCAGAATATGCAATATAATCAGTTGATTTATACTCTTTGTAGATAACAGTTTGTTTACGATTTCTTAAATATAATGAGAAGAAGTTGATCAAGGAAGAAGAGAAATTATATTCATCTAGCTTATGCAATAATACTTTGTGATTGACTCTGTCAAACGCCTTTTCAAAATCTATATATATTACATTAATACATCTATCAAATTTGCTAAAAGGTCTATATATATACCTAAGGAAATTGCTATATCGTAAAAATGTGAATTTTCCAAATTTCGGTAAACTTTAGAGCACATGCGCGGCCAGAAGATATAAACCGATTTTATTTATTTCCCCCCCTTCTTTTTAGTCTCCCTATTCGCAACTTTTCCGCCCTATTACGACTTGAAAAAAAAAAAGATTTTTTTCGGTCTATCCTATTGTCCATGGCATCACAAGAAAAATTACCTCGAAGTTGAGCTCTTGGATGTCAAATACTTTTTAGGCTTCAAGAGTTAGACAAAAATCTTTCATTTCTTCACATCGAGAATCCATCCGAGGCATGATCTTGTGTACATTTAGTAAACGAAAATCCAACATTTAAAAATGTTCTTGAATTGTTTCAGATATTGCATCTCTACCACAATCAAATTCATCAAAGAAAACTTCATTTTCCCTTCTTATCTTTCTTGTAAAGGGCTCTCTCAATCTCAATGTTAGAAGATTGCTCTTTAGTTTTCCTAAATATTTTGACCATATACCTTTTACATCCTTATCTATGGTAACCTTAAGGGCTTTAACGTTGTTTATTTTGCATCAAAGGGATTATCTTTTGACTGCAGAGTCCAACTTTTTATATTTATATGCTCTAAAGTTTCCCTCCAAATATTAAAAAAAAAAAAAATCAATGGTTCAAACATGGAAACATAATTAATCAGCTTATTTACTTCTGCAATCCCATAATAAGACAACTGTATTGGCTTTGTATATTTTGTAAAGCGTTCGTTATTTGTGGTACAGGCTTCACTGTCCCAATTCGTCCACACTTCCTCTTGTTTCAGAAGGGTTTTTGAAAGGATTTCCCACTAGTGTACTATAATAATCTCTGTGGGCTTACAAATAGCAAAGTAATAATACAAAATTAACTAAATTCTTGTATTACCAATGAACTTTATTCTCGTTACCAAAAGGTGTTTAAAAGATCGTTTAATCCATACCTTAAAACTAATTTTGTTTAATTTAATCACTAGAAAATTATATAAAAAAAAATCTGTATATTTGTCAAGATTACCCCACCCTCCTTATGGGTATTCCTCTTAATATGCCTAGGTTCAACGTTGACTACAGATTCAAATACACAAACTGCGGTGGCTCCGTGCTAGAGCGTTCAGCTCTGGTGCATCGGGTCAATAGTTTGATTACAGTTCTCGTCAATTGGACTTTGTGGTGGACAAATACCGTGTGTGTGGATTTTCTTGGGGTTCTCCCGTTTCCTCTCACTTTCTTCATTCCTCCATTGCATTCATTTCTCATCACCATCATCTCCTTTAGCCTAGCCGACATAACCGTGGAACGTAAAACTGAAAGATTTCATTTCATTTCAAACACACAAACTGTACGTCACGTTAATTTGAAAACGCATTTGGCAGGCTTCTAAGCACAGAAATGATTACCCGGAGTGCTTCAACAATTGAACAAACTTAACGGTGGCGTTACAGTCGATAGCGCAGTAGTCCAATAACGTGCTTGACGTCAGCTGTATCAGTTTCGTTTATAAATATAATGGATTTTATTGTTATAGTATAGTTACCTGCAACCCTTAGTTTATGAGTCGATTTTGTGTCAATCTTCATGATGATAAGGTAAATCAGCAGTAAATATACCTTGGCAAACAACACCAAAATCGAGTTGTGGGAACCACACATAAATCATTTTACCGATGAATATCAGAATAAAAAATACACTAACTTTCAGAATTCCTTGTAAATGTAAATTTGCGTTTCTCACAGTATTCAATCAACACTAAATCCAGGTAAGAAAGTATCCAGGCAAAAGCGGGATCTATAACTAAACTGTATTCACAAACTCATTGTATGTACTGTGTTCAGGTTCCATATAATCTGCAAAACAGTTCTAGAATATACTAAACCATACTAAACTCAAACAAAATCTTTAAAAATTATTAATATAAATATTGGCTGTAACACTTGTACCAAAATAATAAATAACACTGTGGATCTCGACGTCATACAGTGTTAAAATTTTGCGTAGCGTTACAAGTCGGGTGGCAATACAGTAATATTCCATTACTTTGTTACTTTCATATATTTCTGTATATTTATATATATTTTTAACTGAGAGTAACTTTTAATTGTACTATAGAAAAATTAAATGTAAATACCAGTATAAATGTAAGGAGATTATTAAATTTTGACTAAAAATAGAAAATAGAATTTTAAAATATATTTTTAAAACTTGCTTTCTTTTAAAAATAAACGAATTATATTACATTTTTTAAAAAAAAAAATATGTTTTATAAAAATATCTTTTTAAAAAAGATATAATTACGCATAAGTAGAAAGAATAGCATGGGGAACACTTTTATATATTTATACATTATAAATTGATTGTAAATGAGAGCCTCCCCATGCTGTTCTTTTTTACTCATGCTAAATACAGTTAAAGTAACTTTCTTTAAAAAGCACACAAGTCTTTATTACTCTTTATTACGGTTTGTTATATATATATAACCGCTGTTATCTAACCGCTTACTTTTCCTCTTCGCTAACGAGTTTAGAAAATTAACTCTCAAGAATTTTTAAAAAAGATAGCCTTGAAGCGAAAGCTATGTAAAACGGAAAATAGTTACTGAAGGTACGAAAAAATGATAAAGAGAGCAATGTTGTTGAAAAGTATGTATTTTCTCTCTAAAATGTTGGAAATTTCGGAATTGAACCAACCGTTTGGGCTCTACACAGGTATAGCGTCCAATACTAAAGAAAAATGCAACGTTGTCACGTCTTTCTTGGACAACAATGAGAGTAAGTACATTCATGTCCAAAATTATTGTCACATGTCTATAAATATGTTGTTTTATGAATATAATTTGATAACGAATTCGCCCTTTATTTCTTATAATGTTATTAGATATGTGTATAATCGGCAAAGATATGGATGTGGCAAATTTCATGGATGTGGCATGGATGTGTCAAAAGAGCAGTACATAAGAAAAATAAAGTGAAAATAAAGCTTTCTTGTCCATTTAGGTTCATTTTGTTTTACTCATTCTAATTTTCGTATTTATAGTTTTTTTCCTATGAAATTCACCACAAATATACATTTCCCGAGTCTACACATAGTATCAGTATTAAAAGTACCCTACAAAATCATTATCAAATTATATTCTTACAAGAAGACAGTTATAGATATGCGACAGTAATTTTAGACATGAGTGTACATGTGGTTTGAAGTATCTTGGACCAAGGAGAATAGAAAGGAGAATAGAATGGTACAATGAATGATATAAAGAAGGATTACACCCAATGTTAACCCAAACCAGTGGCGTCACAATCAGAAAGGGAGGGGGCAGATACGAAAAAGAAATTGAATTGAATTTATTCACGGCAAACTGGAATTAATTGCTCAGTGATGTCAACCAGACGGGACAAGAGGACAATTGTATGAAATTAGAAAGGACCTAAGTGGCAAAACTCAAAAACCAGAGAAAAGTCGATGAACATGAGTTATCGCAGTAAAAGTTAAACGGGCACTGCGACCATCTGAGTACTTTAAAACAGGAGCAACAACTTTTAAGCTATAAACTCCTTACAAACGTATTCTGCTTGATACTAAGACAACTTTGAACGATACAATTCAATTCTACTTGCTGAGGCACTTAGATCCTGTCTCATTAGTCAATTGCTGTCTCGTCTAGGAACAGAAGCGCCAGTAGTTTCACGTTTCCAGACGAGTTCAAACGAGACAGATTAATCATCTCGTATGCAGCTGCAGGTGTAGGGGTAACGTGCCTGCCTGTCACAAGGCATTTGTGTATGTCGAACTTGGTAGACTATTGACTAAGGTTTATCCTGGTTTTCCTCAGTTCCTCCGGGTACAACCAGGGCAATCTCTTCTCTCAGGCCAGGACCTCTTTCTTCTCTAGTCCCAGACTCACCTAAAGGGCAGATGTGACCTTGGAGTTCAGGCCCAACCCCTCCTTGTGTCGTTTCCTTGCACAAATAAATAAATAAATACATTTTCTCGGCTGGTGAGCATTATTATTCAATTGCAGATTTCGTTTCGGCTCGTAAACTTGTTGTTTTATCTCATTTCGTTGAATGATTATCTAGTGTTGTGTATAAGTTTTCGAAATGAGACGAGATATGAGAATTTTCTGGTCTCGTGAGGAATACATCTTATGCCATTGCAAAGGGATTAAAAAAATATAGAAGCTATTTGCTGTATCACGCCAGCATTCGTATGATGGATGGCAATTGTACACCATTCATGTTCCTTTGAAAAATGAATGACATTAAGAGAAAGGACTGGGACACTCACACAAGGAATATCGCACCTAACTTAATCCATTCAGTTCAAGTCATCTACCTATTGGAAGATCCTGAAACAGGTAAAACAAGCCTACAACTGTGCTCAGCGTAGAAGATGTTCGAAGTGATGTCCAACTTGTTGTGCACAAATTGCCATACTATGTCGCAAACTGGCCCTAACCCGATGCAGAGTCTCAGCGGTAATATCAGCGCAGGCCTCGGGAATATTGTGTTATAGCGCAGCAATTGTACGCGGGCGATCCCTATAAACAACGGATTTTAAATGGCCCCACAGAAAAAATCAAGTAGTGATAAATCAGGCGATCTCGGTGGCCACTCCACTAGACCTCGACGCCCGCTCCGATGTCCATGAACTGCTGCATCCAACCATTGTCGAACATTGACACTGAAGTGCAGTGGCGCACCATCATGTTTGCAGTAAAAGTGCTGGGGGTTTGCGAGAGACAAGTTGTCCAAATAGGGTTCCAGTTTTGCTTCTAACAGTTTTTGAAAGGTTTCACCTGTTAATCGTACCTCTAGGAACACAGGACCCACCAGAACATTACCGTGGATTGCACACCACACATTTATACAAGTGTCAACTTGATTATGGGAAACTTCATCAACATGGGATTTGCTGTCTGCGCAATACACGTAGTTATGTCTGTTAAGAGTTCCATTAAGATGAAATGTGGTCTCGTGAAAACATTATGTTAGCCGAAAGATTGCGTTGTTTATTTTGTGTGCGTGTAAACCATTTACAGAAATCACGTCGGTCGATATCATCTCCATGAAACTCATACACAAAATGTATCTTAAAGGAATGAAAATGATGATTACACAAAATTCTTTGGACAGACTTCGGCTAGTATTACTCTCTTAATCACCTTTCGTATCGATCGCGTTGGACTGCACATAACTTTAGCAACTTTAGCCAGAATGTCAACGAGTGTGCCATCGTCGGTTACGGGTTGCGGGTAACTTGCCAAGCATTGCATGTGATGGCAATGGGAGCTCTGGATGGTGATGATGAAACTATTCCGCAGCCGCACTTATACCCAAACCAGATGAGTGAAAGACCATTTCCGCATTGTTTGCAGGTGAATACATAGTCACTATTCTTCATACACACGGAGACGTACGGAGGCCAATTCAACACAATTTCAACACAACAACACAAACTGAACTAAACGGAAAGTGAAAGATAAGTGGCTTATTGCTTGTGCTTGATTACGTGAGGCACTGCCACTCGGGTAAAATAGGCGTATCATAGTACTAAGCTCATTCAAGAAAATCGCTCAGCGGCGTTTTATGCAATTTTTGACAGTTTCCTCCTCTTCTGCTCCTGTCTACCTTCAACGGAATTTTCCATGAAATAACGCATATTCGAACAGTTACTGTGTCTCAATTCAGGTATTTCGTTTTCATTTCTTCATTTATCTCATTTCGACTATTTCGCAGTTTCTATACAGTTCGCCGTAGCTCAGTTGGTAACATGTCTGACTACGTACGATAGAAGTCATTCATGCGGTCATGGTTCAAACCTCGGTCAGGACATTGATTCATTGTTATGCTCTCTCGTGTCTGGCGGCCCTGAGGTAAATCCGGCCTCCTATTAAATTGCGTAACAGTGTTTTTTGAGGCAGTATCTTTTTACGTTCTTTCAATTATTTAACAAGTAGATGACGAGCACGGGTACCCCCTGCATGACTTGCATTCTCTTGATGTCATCATTTGTAAAAAGGAAGAAGGATGGTATGCCATTGTCACCCATCAGACGAATGCTATCATGGCACAGCAAATACGTAGCTGGCTTCGACATTTTTAAATTCCTTTGCAATAACATAAGTACAGGATGAGGCAAAAGTCTGCATACATATCTAGAAAACTCGAACGGTGTGAGAAATCATAATGTACTTTGATGTGGGATGTCTATACGTGAGGGCACAACTTATAGGAGCTATGGTAACAGAGGTAGCCATCTTGGATTTGGATTACGATTCTCGGGTCATGTCGCATATCATATTACACTCCCATTTACTGGGGAATACAACTGTCTAATCCTTCTTGCAATATATTTATTTGTATGGGAGATATTATCTGTTGGAGTTTAAAATTGCAAGAAGGTGATCATTTTTTTTTTTTTTTTTTATCGTTGCAGGTGATCCACAGTGGCACTTACACAAGAGAAACGCATTCAAATTGTGTTGAGTGGTGGACAAAGTACCAGAGTGATTGCTGGTGACTTCAATGCCCGGCACCCTGAGAGAAATGACATTTTACATATGACAGTTTCCAAGATATTGGACAAATTTCGTGCAACAGGTTCTGTGGCGGACAAGCCACGCAATGGCCGTCAAAGAATAGCCACAAACGATGAGACTGCAACAGCAATTGTGGCATCGGTTGTGAAAAATCCATATCGTAGTACGCGCCGGTTATCAGCAATATCCGGTGTCAGTGAGCGTCCAATCCTGCTTGTGTTGCACACATTCCAATGACACCTGTGCAAGTTACAGTTGCAACATCGTCTCTCGGAGGATGACCCTGATCGGCGGGTCCTATAGAATGGTCACCACGGTCCCCTGACTTTTATCTGTTGGGTCATTTGAAATCAATTGTCACCGATTGTATATCTAATCTATAAATTACTTCCACTTTCTTGTAGTTATTTTGGGCAACGGCGCTTAAAAGTGCACAATTTGTTGATAAGAAGAAGAAGAAAATGTAGAATATATGTTGATTTTATATAGATAATCATGTAATGTCAGTTGTTCAAAGGAAGCTAGGTATTTGTCTGTTGTTGCTATGGCAACAGAAAAATTCATTCATGGAGTTTAGAGAATAAAAGTCAGTTGTGTCAACCATTTAATGTTGTTGATTTTCAAGGTAATTACAGGTAACAATTAAGGTGTTTAATCGTGTTTACCAATTTAGTGATTCGAACTGTGGACATATATGTAACAACTTAAAATATAAATATAACGTTCCAGGCTTCTTTTAAGGAGTGGAAGGACCACCGACACTACTTTATAGGAAGTTACTGTCCTACCTTTGCTTCAGGTATTTAGCTAAACTACTAGGGTAACGAAAAGTGGAAAAAATTAACTAAACTTAAACGAAAAATAACCAGCTTCTAAAACGCTCTTAAAACCAGTAGGGTCTAAGATTTATTAAAGGAAAAAATTAACCGACTTTAACACAAGTAGAAAATGATAAACGCGCTAAAAACTAGAAAATAATGATAAAGCGCTTAAAACACAAAATAATGATAAAGCCCTTAAAAGCAGGAAATAATAATAATAAAGCTCTTAAAAGCAGAAAATAATAATAATGCTCTAAAAAGCAGAAATAATGATAAAACTCTAAGATAATAATAATAATAATATATAGCTTAAAAACAGAAAATAATGATAAAACACTTAAAAGGAGAAAATAATGATAAAGCTCTAAAAAGCAGAAAATAATAATAAATCACTTAAAAACACAAAATAATAATAAAGAACTTAAAACATAAAATAATGATAAAACACTTAAAAGCAGAAAATAATAATAAAGCTCTAAGAAGCAGAAAATAATGATAAAGCATTTAAAAGCAGAAAATAATGATAAAGTATTTAAAAGCAGAAAATAATAATAAAGCCCTTAAAAGCAGAAAATAATAATAAAGCATTTAAAAGTAGAAAACAATAATAGATCTTGAAAGCAGACAATAATAATAATAAAGCTCTAAAAAGCAGAAAATATTAACGCTTTAAAAATCAGAAAATAGAAATGAAGATTTTAAAAGCAGAAAATAATAATAAAACACTTAAAAGCAGAAAACAACAATAAAGCTCTAAAAAGCAGAAAATAATAATAAATCACTTAAAAGCACAAAATAATAATAAAGCACTTAAACATAAAATAATGATAAAACACTTAAAAGCAGAAAATAATGATAAAACTCTAAGAAGCAGAAAATAATGATAAAGCTCTAAGAAGCAAAAAATAATGATAAAGCATTTAAAAGCAGAAAATAATGATAAAGTATTTAAAAGCAGAAAATAATAATAAAGCCCTTAAAAGCAGAAAATAATAATAAATCATTTGAAAGTAGAAAACAATAAAAGATCTTGAAAGCAGACAATAATAATAATAAACCTCTAAAAAGCAGAAAATAATAACGCTTTAAAAATCAGAAAATAGAAACGAAGATTTTAAAAGCAGAAAATAATAATAAAACACTTAAAAGCAGAAAATAATAATAAAGCTCTAAAAAGCAGAAAATAATGATAAAGGACTTAAAAGCAGAAAATAATGATCACAAACTTAGAAGCAGAAAATAACAATAAAGCGCTTAAAAGCAGTAAAAAATTCACTACTATTATTTCTAAAAGAAATTTTGAAGTATGTGGCAATGCAGACAAATTGATTGCTCATAAAAGTATTATCGAAATTAACTTTATATTAGGAATAAATTTATTTGGCATGACAGACTTAAAAAAAACTTTTTATTGATAATAGTAATGAATTATTTTATGCATTTAAGCGCTTTATTATTATTATTATTATTATTATTATTATTATTATTATTATTATTATTATTATTATTATTATTATTATTATTATTATTATTAATATTTTAGTGTGTTTGTTGGAGTCGGCTATTCTTTTCTAAATATTTTATTAATCCCCATTTATCTTTCAAATTAAATATGTTTTAGTCAAACTTTCAAGATAGAAATTTTTTACGTAGACAAGACAAAATTATATTTAAAATTAGTTTTGCATCTACGCTAGAACCAGTTTTTAGTGTACAACATTTTAAGATTGAATACAAAATCATTACGGTTGGTAGTTTATGTTCAATTGAAGACTTGTTCTCCATCTCGCGTCCTTTAGTAGAAACTACCACTGGCTCAGGAAATTTAAGATTTCGTTAATAGAGGGCACTGGCGTAGTAGCGAAATTCATGACGAAAACAAACTAAATGAAATAACAGGCAACTACCAGCAGAAGTAGATAAAATATGTTCAAGTTGCATGTGCATAAAGGAGCATATATGTCATCGTTATTGAAAGACGTAAGACAATAAACACAATCTTATAGTTAACACTGCAGTTTGCTACATATGCAATACATTAATAAATAATTTCTACTAGTAGAATAGAAATCTTCAATCATTATAAGCGACGACTGATACGCATATACCTTTTACCAACACAAAAGTGCAGTTCTGTATTTTCTATAGCTAAGCATGAAATTAACCACAAGCAGGGCCGTCTTAAGAGTCTTTATCCCGGCGAAATTAAAATACCGCTAATTTTACAGTAATTATGTGATATCTTCAAATAGATAAAAGATAATTGAAATATCGAAGAAGAGCGCCCTAGACAATAATATTTTGCGTGAGGTACCCTTATCACAAGTCACCTAGTGGCTTTCCGTTTTCAGCTGTTTAGAAACGCGAAAATAAATGCCGATTTTCAAAATGGCTCGAAATAGAAAGCAGATAAGTGAGTCGTGATAACGGTTTCTCATGTAAAATAATGTTGTCTAGGGCGCTCTTGTTCCATATTTCGATTATCTTTTATCTATTTGAAGATATCACATAATTACTGTAAAATTAGCGGTATTTTAATTTCGCCGGGATGAAGACTCTTAACGCATGAGCTCTTCGGACCCTGAAATACCACGATCAGAATTACACATCTGTCGTAGGGAGACTAGTACTCTAATTTGCCCAGGAGTTCTAAACGTGTTGATTTGACTTTTATTTTAGCGTTTCTATCATCACCGAGTCTATATGAAACTTGGACCTACAGTAGTAGGGGTCGACGTTGGCGCGAATTGACCTTTATGACGTCATAGGTCAAAGGTCAATGACCTTGGCCCGGGGTCAATGGCCTAGGGGTACATAGGACCACCCCCTCTAAATTTTGGCAGGAGTACCATGGCCCACCCCCTAAATTTTAGCAGGAGTACATAGGACCACTCCCCTTAAATTTTGGATATTGCCAAATCTAAAAATTTGGTATGGTAGCCTAGGACCATAGTATGTACCTCTATTAGTATTGGGTGTCTATGTCGTTCCCTTTTATGGGTAAAAAATTGACAAAAATTCGAATTTCGGGGGTTTTTGACCTAATTTATCCCCTTTGATGAGGTGTTATTACCCTATATGGTTATATGAGCGTATACAGGGGTCCATTCCCTTTCATAACGTATGGGTATATCAATGCACCCCTTGAAAAATTTGGGAGGGGTACCTTGGCCCACAACCTAAATTTTGAAAATTGACCAATTTCAACATTGGGTATTATAGTACGAGACCCTAATATGTATTATGATAAATTTGGGTGGTCCACCTCGTTCCCTTCTAGGGGTACAAAATTGCCAAAATATAAACGTAAGTAATACGTTGTACCACGTGTTTGGTTTCGACCTAAGTTATCCCCTTGGATGAGGTCCTATTACCTTATATGGTTATATGGGCGCATACAGGGGTCCATTCCCTTTCATATGATATGGGTATATTGGTGCACCCCTTTAAAATTTGGGAGGGGTACCTTGGCCCACCACCTAAATTTTGGAAATTGACCAATTTCAACATTGGGTATTATAGTACAGGACCCTAATATGTATCATGATAATTTTGGGTGGTCCACCTCGTCCCCTTTTAGGGATACAAAATTGCCAAAAATATAAACGTAAGCAATACGTTATACCACGTGTTTGGTTTTCGGCCTAATTTATCTCCTTGGATGAGGTCCTATTACCTTATATAGTTATATGGGCGTATACAGGGGTCCATTCCCTTTCATAAGACATAGGTATATTAATGCACCCCCGGGAGGGGTACCTTGGCCCACCCCCTTAAATTTTGAAAATTGCCAAATCTAAAAATTGGGTGTGATAGCCTAGGACCATAGTATGTACCTCTATCAGTATTGGGGGGTCTATGTCGTTCCCTTTCATGTGTAAAAAATTGCCAAAAATTCAAATTTCGGGGGGTTTTTGACCTAATTTATCCCCTTTGATGAGGTGTTATTACCCTATATGGTTATATGGGCGTATACAGGGTCCATTGTCTTTTATAACATATGGGTATATTAATGCACCCCTTGAAAAATTTGAGAGGGTACCTTGGCCCACCCCTTAAATTTTGGAAATTGCCCAATTTCAACATTTGGTATTATAGTACTGGACCCTAACATGTATTATGATAAATTTGGGTGGTCCACCTCATTCCCTTCTAGGGGTACAAAATTGCCAAAAATATAAACGTAAGCAATACGTGGTACCACGTGTTTGGTTTTTGACCTAATTTATTTGCTTGGGTGAGGTCCTATTACCTTATATAGTTATATGGTCATGTATAGGGGTACATTCCCTATCATAAGACATGGGTACATTTGTGCACCCCGGGAGGGGTACCTTGGCCCACCCCTTAAATTTTGTAAATTGCCCAATTTAAACATTTGGTATTATAGTACTAGACCCTAACATGTATTATGATAATTTTGGGTGGTCCACCTCGTTCCCTTTTAGGGGTACAAAATTGCCAAAATATAAACGTAAGCAATACGTTATACCACGTGTTTGGTATTTTGGCCCAATTTATCCCATTTGATGTAGTCTTATTACCTTATATGGTTATATGGTTATATAGTTATGTATAGGGGTTTATTCCCTATCATAAGACATAGGTACATTTGTGCACCCCTTTAAAAATTTGGGAGGGGTACTTTGGCCACCCCTTTAATTTTAGAAATTGCTCATTTTATATATTTGGTATTATAGTACTGGACCCTAACATGTATTACTATAAATTTGGGTGGTTTATCTCGTTCCCTTTCACGAGTACAAAATTGCCAAATTTTAGTACAACCACGTGTTTCGTTTTTGACCTAATTTATTCCCTTGGATGAGGTCCTATTATCTTATATGGTTATATGGTCATGTATAGGGGTCTATTTCTTATCATAAGACATAGGTACATTGATGCACCCCGGGAGGGGTACCAATGCCAACCCCCTTAAATTTTGGAAATTTTTCAATTTAAGCATTCGCTATCATAGTACATGACCTCAATATGTATCATGATAAATTTGCGTGGTCCACCTTGTTCCCTTTCATGGGTAAAAAAATTGCCAAAATATAAACATAATCAATATGTTGTATCACGTGTTTGGTTTTTGGCCCAATTTATTCCGTTTGATGTGATCTTATTACCGTATATGGTTATATGGTCATGTATATAGGTTCATTTCCTATCATAAGACATGGGTACATTGATGCACCCTTTAAAATTTGGGAGGGATATCTTGGCTCATCCACTCAGTTTTAGAAATTATTTAATATAAGCATTTGGTATCTTCGTACAGGTCTTCAAATATGTACCACTATAAATTTCGATGGTCCACATCGTTCCCTTTCATGGGTAAAGAACTACCAAAAATCAAATTTCGGAGGTTATTGACCCCTTTGATAAGTATTTAGCACGTTTTACGGATTATTACCTTTATATGTTTATGTGCCCTTTTAAATTTGGGAATTATCAGATAACAAAATTCGGTAAACGTTTTCTAGGACCATTGTAGATGTTGGTGTTCCTCTTATGGCCAAATATTCAAAATTTAAAGGTTATTGACCGGCTTTATTATTGAATAACTACAAGATTTATTACTTTTTCATAAGACACAGGTGTATTTGTGTACCAATCTTTAATTTGGGAGGGGTACATTTCTTATTGTCATATCAATAATTGGTAATTGTTCTTAAAATTGGATAGTATCTCATTCATTGGGTAAATCATTGTCAAATATGAGTATGATCACGTGATCAGTTATTGACCTATGATGGGATTAGGAGTCCAGGACATTGGTACATTTAAACTTTGTAGGATAATTTGAGAATGCGTCATTGGTTTCGACTATTACAGCCAAATATAAACGTAAGCAATACGATGTACCACGTGATTGACCTTGATGAGGTAGTGTACAGGGATACATAGCTAACCTTATTGAAACTTATGATTCATAGTCTTAAGGGAATACATGGTACAACACTGGCAAAGTTATTGTTGATGCAATTTGATTGGTTGATCACTATCTTCGTGCAATCTGATTGGCTGATCACTATCTTTCGTGCAATCTGATTGGTTGATGAGTTTCAAATCTTTGCTGCATTCAGTTTTGTTATAACATTTAAAAAGTTTTTGAATTTTTTTGTTCGAAACTTTGGTTTGACATTTTTTCGTTTGATATTTTGTTTAAAAATTTTTGTTTCAAAATTTTTGTTTGAAAATTTTTTCAAATTTTTTTTCAAACTTTTCGTTTGAAATTTTTGTTTGAAAAATTTTTGTTTAAAATTTTTTGTTCTAAATTTTTGTTTGTAAATTTTTGTTTCAATTTTTTTTGTTTAAAATTTTTTGTCTAGAATTTTTTTTCTGTTTAAAAATTTTTGTTTGAACAGTTTTGTTTGGAAAATTTTGTTTCAAATTTTTTTGTTTGAAAATTTTTGTTTGAAAATTTTTTTCGTTTCAAAATTTTGTTTGAATTTTTCGTTTCCAAATTTTTTCGTCTCAAAAATTTTGTTTCAAAGTTTGGTTTGACGTTTTTAAAAGTTTGTGCACTCATTAGTAAAGAACCGGAACTGTTTAGAACAAAAACATCTGGCAACATTATGGTGCAATAGTACACGTCAGAACGTGGGGTTTGTTCTTGAAATGAAAAAACACAATTCATTGAAATGGACCATTTTATTACACTCCACATACATCCATACCAGATATAGGATCTGGATATTGTCGATACAATGTATTTTGAACTTCTTGCACTAGTTTGTCTTTAGCATATAATTTTAACTGCAATTGAAGTCTTTTAAGGTCTATTGCAATATCAATTGGTGGAAACTCAATGTCCATTTGATCACAAATAAACTGTTTATCAATACAGGTATGCACCCACGAACGATGTTGACAAGCATCACAATATCTAGATACATGTTGTACAATATGCATCACACATTTTTCAAAATAGTACTTTTTCAGGAATATACTTGTTTTGTTGCACACTTCCACTGCATGTTTAACACACTGAAATACGCTGATGAATTTGTTCCATTCCGTTTGCGTTAGATACACCATGTCGCGAGGGACATGGAATGTACTCTTTTTACGTAACAGCACCATCTTCTCTTCGAGGACTGTACGCAGCACCACTTCATGATTTGAGCCTAATGATTTGACTATGGTCACATTTAGCTCATCATGAAAATAATCGTTCATTTGGTCGATTCGTGAACATAATATTTGCCATTCTTCACAGGTCAGTTGTACACCAAATTGTTCTGCTTTGCCCAATCGAATCACAGGTTCAAATGTTCTAGCCTTTATACCAATCATCACATGTTTTGTTTGAAATATATTTATTGGATAATAGCTTGCGAAGATGAACTCTTTATGGTTAGAAGTACACATCTTTCCTCCTGAAAAGCACTTGCTCAGATGATTTCGTGGGATGACAGTGTATTGGTTGATTTATAGAACTACGGCTGACGTCATAGGAAAGGAATGTGCTGACATTTGAATTCATGATTTCATCACAGTTACTGACGTCATGCTGACCAACCAAATTCATACAACTACGTCTGACGTCAAAGGAATGTGCTGACGTTTGAATTCATGATTTCATCACAATTGCTGACGAATCCGGCTGTGTACTAAATTCAAATTGATGACTTCGATCCAAGAATCCTTTGTAACATAAAGATACAGATCCAGTATTTAAGAAACGTATCAGTTCTTCTTGTTTTGATGCTTCCATGGGTAAATATCTTGCTGGTAAAATTATATTCTTATCATTTTCAAGTTTCACTACGATTCTTAATCCAAACTTTGAAGGGATTTTTTGGCTAGCTAAGATTCTATAAGGTACATTCTGTTCTAAATCAGTAATCTTGGTAAATGATTTCATCACGTCACGTGTGTTTAGAAACTGCAGACAAGTCGTCATGATGACGTTATCATGAATACTAACTCGAACGATACTTATATATGATGCAAAACTAATGACGTTGCATTATCATGTTCTGACGTGTACTATTGCACCATAATGTTGCCATAGGTTTTTGTTCTAAACAGTTCCGGTTCTTTACTAATGAGTGAACAAAATTTTAAAAATGTCAAACCAAAGTTTGAAACAAAATTTTTGAAACGAAAAAATTTGGAAACGAAAAATTCAAACAAAATTTTGAAACGAAAAAAAATTTCAAACAAAAATTTTCAAACAAAAAAATTGAAACAAAATTTTCCAAACAAAACTGTTCAAACAAAAATTTTTAAACAGAAAAAAATTCGAAACAAAAAATTTTAAACAAAAAAATTGAAACAAATTTACAAACAAAAATTTAGAACAAAAAATTTTAAACAAAAATTTTTCAAACAAAAATTTCATACGAAAAGTTTGAAACAAAATTTTGAAACAAAATTTTCAAACAAAAATTTCGAAACAAAAATTTTTAAACTAAAATATCAAACGAAAAAATGTCAAACCAAAGTTTCAAACAAAAAAATTCAAAAACTTTTTAAATGTAATAACAAAACTGAATGCAGCAAAGATTTGAAACTCATCAACCAATCAGATTGCACGAAAGATAGTGATCAGCCAATCAGATTGCACGAAAGATAGTGATCAACCAATCAAATTGCATCAACAATAACTTTGCCAGTGTTGTAGCATGTATTCCCTTAAGACTATGAGTCATAAGTTTCAATAAGGTTAGCTATGTATCCCTATACACTACCTCATCAAGGTCAATCACATGGTACATCGTATTGCTTACGTTTATATTTGGCTGTAATAGTCGAAACCAATGACGCATTCTCAAATTATCCTACAAAGTTTAAATGTACCAATGTCCTGGACTCCTAATCCCATCATAGGTCAATAACTGATCACGTGATCATACTCATATTTGACAATGATTTACCCAATGAATGAGATACTGTCCAATTTTAAGAACAATTACCAATTGATATGGCAATAAGAAATGTACCCCTCCCAAAATTAAAGATTGGTACACAAATACACCTGTGTCTTATGAAAAAGTAATAAATCCTGTAGTTATTCAATAATAAAGCCGGTCAATAACCTTTAAATTTTGAATATTTGGCCATAAGAGGAACACCAACATCTACAATGGTCCTAGAAAACGTTTACCGAATTTTGTTATCTGATAATTCCCAAATTTAAAAGGGCACATAAACATATAAAGGTAATAATCCGTAAAACGTGCTAAATACTTATCAAAGGGGTCAATAACCTCCGAAATTTGATTTTTGGTAGTTCTTTACCCATGAAAGGGAACGATGTGGCCCATCCAAATTTATAGTGGTACATATTTGAAGACCTGTACGAAGATACCAAATGCTTATATTAAACAATTTCTAAAACTGAGTGGATGAGCCAAGATATCCCTCCCAAATTTTAAAGGGTGCACCAATGTACCCATGTCTTATGATAGGAAATGAACCTATATACATGACCATATAACCATATACGGTAATAAGATCACATCAAACGGAATAAATTGGGCCAAAAACCAAACACGTGATACAACATATTGATTATGTTTATATTTTGGCAATTTTTTTACCCATGAAAGGGAACAAGGTGGACCACCCAAATTTATCATGATACATATTGAGGTCATGTACTATGATAGCGAATGCTTAAATTGAAAAATTTCCAAAATTTAAGGGGGTTGGCATTGGTACCCCTCCCGGGGTGCATCAATGTACCTATGTCTTATGATAAGAAATAGACCCCTATACATGACCATATAACCATATAAGGTAATAGGACCTCATCCAAGGGAATAAATTAGGTCAAAAACGAAACACGTGGTTGTACTAAAATTTGGCAATTTTGTACTCGTGAAAGGGAACGAGATAAACCACCCAAATTTATAGTAATACATGTTAGGGTCCAGTACTATAATACCAAATATATAAAATGAGCAATTTCTAAAATTAAAGGGGTGGCCAAAGTACCCCTCCCAAATTTTTAAAGGGGTGCACAAATGTACCTATGTCTTATGATAGGGAATAAACCCCTATACATAACTATATAACCATATAACCATATAAGGTAATAAGACTACATCAAACGGGATAAATTGGGCCAAAATACCAAACACGTGGTATAACGTATTGCTTACGTTTATATTTTGGCAATTTTGTACCCCTAAAAGGGAACGAGGTGGACCACCCAAAATTATCATAATACATGTTAGGGTCTAGTACTATAATACCAAATGTTTAAATTGGGCAATTTACAAAATTTAAGGGGTGGGCCAAGGTACCCCTCCCGGGGTGCACAAATGTACCCATGTCTTATGATAGGGAATGTACCCCTATACATGACCATATAACTATATAAGGTAATAGGACCTCACCCAAGCAAATAAATTAGGTCAAAAACCAAACACGTGGTATAACGTATTGCTTACGTTTATATTTTTGGCAATTTTGTACCCCTAGAAGGGAATGAGGTGGACCACCCAAATTTATCATGATACATATTAGGGTCCTGTACTATAATACCAAATGTTGAAATTGGGCAATTTTCAAAATTTAAGGGGTGGGCCAAAGTACCCCTTTCAAATTTTTCAAGGGGTGCATTAATATACCCATATGTTATAAAAGATAATGGACCCTGTATACCCCCATATAACCATATAGAGTAATAACACCTCATCAAAGGGGATAAATTAGGTCAAAAACTCCCGAAATTTGAATTTTTGGCAATTTTTTACACATGAAAGGGAACGACATAGACCCCCCAATACTGATAGAGGTACATACTATGGTCCTAGGCTACCACACCCAATTTTTAGATTTGGCAATTTCCAAAATTTAAGGGGGTGGGCCAAGGTACCCCTCCCGGGGGTGCATTAATATACCTATGTCTTATGAAAGGGAATGGACCCCTGTATACACCCATATAACTATATAAGGTAATAGGACCTCATCCAAGGAGATAAATTAGGCCGAAAACCAAACACGTGGTATAACGTATTACTTACGTTTATATTTTTGGCAATTTTGTACCCCTAAAAGGGGACGAGGTGGACCACCCAAATTTATCATGATACATATTAGGGTCCTGTACTATAATACCCAATGTTTAAATTGGGCAATTTCCAAAATTTAGGTGGCGGGCCAAGGTACCCCTCCCAAATTTTAAAGGGGTGCACCAATATACCCATATCTTATGAAAGGGAATGGACCCCTGTATACGCCCATATAACCATATAAGGTAATAGGACCTCATCCAAGGGGATAACTTAGGTCGAAACCAAACACGTGGTACAACGTATTACTTACGTTTATACTTTGGCAATTTTGTACCCCTAGAAGGGAACGAGGTGGACCACCCAAATTTATCATAATACATATTAGGGTCCCGTACTATAATACCCAATGTTGAAATTGGTCAATTTCCAAAATTTAGGTGGTGGGCCAAGGTAACCCTCCCAAATTTTTCAAGGGGTACATTAATATACACATATGTTATGAAAGGGAATGGACCCCTGTATAATCCATATAACTATATAAGGTAATAACACCTCATCAAAGGGGATAAATTAGGTCAAAAACCCCCGAAATTTGAATTTTTGTCAATTTTTTACCCATAAAAGAGAACGACATAGACACCCAATACTAATAGAGGTACATACTATGGTCCTAGGCTACCATACCAAATTTTTAGATTTGGCAATATCCAAAATTTAAGGGAAGTGGTCCTATGTACCCCTGCCAAAATTTAGGGGGTGGGCCATGGTACCCCTGCCAAAATTTAGAGGGGGTGGTCCTATGTACCCCTAGGTCATTGACCTCGGGCCAAGGTCATTGACCTTTGACCTATGACGTCATAAAAGTCAATTCGCGCTAACGTCGACCCCTACTACTCCTACAGCTTAACATGGAATCCAAGCCACATGAGTTTACGCCGGGAATCGGACCCAGGTCTTCCACAGCAAAAGCGCGTACGCTAACCGCTTAGCCACGAAGGTCCTCAGCCCGTAAGCTATTAAGATGACATTGCCCACAACTACGTTATGTTATCCAGGTCTTTTACCTGCTAATCGGTGCATCTATTTAGAAGGCTTCGGATTTTTATATTCCAAAATGTTCAAATTAGGAATTCAAAAAGTGCATTTTAGGATCTTATATACATTTTTAGCATTTTGTTTATTCGTATGATCGCTCTGACCGAAAGTATGTTTTACATGTTCAGTGTAACTTAATGAGATTCAAAAGGACATCTGAACAAAACATAGATTTATTTAGTTCAGAATATGTACTGTTCTGATGTAATACAGCACAGACTTTGTCAATCAAATCATGACTACTGTAAATATCAGCAAATAATGTTTAGATTATATTAAAAGTCCTTTTTATTTAGGTTTCGATCCTTCTGTATCTCCCACTCCCCCACTTACTTCAATGTTTGCCCTATTTGAGTTCCGAAATGAAAATAAACACCGATCAATGAACGATATTTATAAACTAATAAGCCTGATATAAAACATACCAATTTGTGTTGATCTTTTATTTAGGGAGCACGACTAAGTTTTTGGGTACCCTTTCCCTGTGTGCTCTCCCGTACTCACGGATGTGTCGCAAGACATGTTATATTGGAATTAATAATAGGTTAATTAATATAAAATTACTTTCGGTATGCAAAAAATAGCTGCTCCCTAAAGATGTAGCTGTTTCTTTGTTTCCCCTCTCCTCCAAGCAATTAACTCTGTCATCGTCACTCTTCCAGACTTTTTTTTTTTTTTTGTGTGTGTGTGTGTGTGTGTCTTCTGTACCGTCCACGTTTCTAGTCTGTATGCTTCAGCAGTCCGCATGAAAATTTTGCTAAATATTTTTCCCTAATTCCATGTTTAGTGACTCATGAGTACGCTTCTGTTTATCTTAAGTTTTCCATATTCGCAATGTTTCAGATCTGCATGAAGGTAAAATCGTGGAAATATATATATATATATATATATATATATATATATATATATATATATATATATATATATATATATATATATATATATTTAGAGCTCTGTTGTTTCAAACTACTGATCGTAGAGAATAGGCAGCGTGTTAGCCTCTGGCACTGACTTATTCTACCCAATTCTACTCTAATATTCGATAGAGTAACAGTACACGCGTTCCCCCCCCCCACGTTTTATTATTATTGTAAAAGACGTTTGTACAGTTTGTACACATGATTACAAATAAGTAAAGTTCTAAAACTTCCTCTATAATTAGACCTCTTGCCCGTTACAGCACGGAAGTTTGAGATTTGCTGGTTAAGAATGACCCTGCTCGTTGAAGCTGGATCTAAAGGAAGCTCTTGCCCGTAGCAGCTCAGAAGTAGGGTTGATATCTTCTGCCCTAGTAGCAAAATCGGTTGGCCCAACGTTGGGAAAATGGTAGCGATGCGACATACCAATGGTAGCTCAACATTAGGTTTGGCTGCTTTGGCAGTCATTTTCATCCAAACCATTTCTCACCCATTTTTCAACCATAAGAAGGTTGGACTTCCGTTTACCCAACCAAACTTGAACAATCTCGAAACATATTTCTTGGTTGGGAAAACAGTCAATTCTATTATTGCGTGAAGTCGGGAGAATAGTTGGTTGGCCAACTATACATTCAACCAACGTTGAGCCAACGTGTTTTTCCGCTATAGGCTCGCACCGACCATTACCCACCGTTTTGACCAAATCCCACTCAATCTTCAACGAAGAGCCAACCAATTTTACTACTAGGGTGCCCGTTGCAGCTCAGAGATAAGGTTAGGGGAGTCTCTCCCATCCGTTGCAGCTTGGAGAGATAGGTAGAATATGACCAGTTAACATTCTCCCTCGAGGTGTCCGGTTATATAGCCAGTCTTTGGAGGTGGAGCCTGCGGTGGTGTTGAAGAGGCCTTCTTCGCATTTCTTCGTGTTCCATCGGTGTGACGTCATCTGTCGGCTGCTTCTGATGTTTGTGCCGAAGCACGTGGTTTTATTTAGTAATACGGGATACTTCCAATATGAGGGAAAATTGTAATACACATATCACACTCGTGCAATGACAGTGCAAGGATTTTTTCAAAAGAAAAATAGGTTCCCGAGAACTTTGTGTGAAATAACAGTGGATCTAAATTAGTGGTTCCCAACCTAGGGCGTGAAGGGCGGGCAAGGAGGCGCAAACTACTGACAGAAATGAGCTACTTTCACAATTATTAATATTAGGAATGTTGTTAGAAAGAGGAGTTAAATGAAATACCGTACAAACACAAATTTGTAAGTATTTAGTAAGAATCGTGGTTCCATTAGCAATAAAGCTGGTAAAATAATAATAATAATAATAATAATAATAATAATAATAATAATAATAATAATAATAATAATAATACTGCACTCAGTGGTATGCAGAAGATTTCCTGGAAATAAATATAAATTGATCAGAATTATGACTATTACTTGTGAATTCAATGCTGATCTGAAATTGCAAAAAGGGGCAGACCAACGAGTAGCAAAGAAGGGTCGGGAACGTGAAGTATGCAGAGTTCAGTAAGGGGGCGCCAGGTAAACAATATTGCGAAGCCCTGGTTTAAAAGAATGCTTTAACCAACTGAATACCGAGAAGGAATAATCTCCGTGAATACAGATACCTGAGGATTTGCTAGGAACTCGTACCAAAAGGACTTTAACGTTCAGCTGTTTTACATGTTTTCCTCCTTGGTTTCTTTATACTTAATTGTTTCTTTCTTTCACCTTTCTTTCTTCTTTTTTCATTATTATTTTCGAGTAGTTGTGTTGTTCTCACTCATTAGCGTTTTCAGAATAGGTTGTGTAGGGTTATGATTCAGAATAAGATTCGCGGGTAGTAACAAAAGCACCGTACACTTTCTGATGAGTCTTATCATATAGCAAAAAATGTGCACGGGACGTCCTCTGTCCTCGAACATTCAGGCTCAAAGTAGAAACTTTAAGAGTAATCTAAATATCTACGGGATTTCTTTTCAGTTTCAATGGGATATGCCTGTTACGGGACAATGTTTGAACATTCAAAATTAGTCCTGTGATTATCCTCTTCCTCTATGAGTAATTTTCGCAGGATATCTCATTTTCGAGACATTTGCGGACAATAGTGTATAATGTATAGTACAGACGGTACACAGGTTATTTATTTTCCCCTAAACTCTATTATCAAAAGTTCTATACAAATTCTTTGTGCACTGTGCTACAAATAAGTACGGTATTTATTAATTTCTAAATAATAACTTATTCTCTATGAGGTTGGACCTCTTGCCCGTACCAGTGCGAAGATCTTTGAGGTTGACGGTTAGGAAGTTCCTGTCCATAACATCGTGGAGGTGAGTTGGTGTCTCCTGCCCAGTGCAGCACGGAGATGAAAGGAACCTCCTGTTCGTAGTACTGGCAGGTGGGTTGGTGTCTCATGCCCAGTGCATCGCGGAGGATAGGAACCTATTGCCCAAAGCAGCGCAGAGATAAAGCTGTGGAGTCTCTCCTGCTCAGAGCAGAACGAAGAGAAAGGTAGAAATGATCAGCTAGAACTAATGACTTCTGGCTTTAGACGTACTCTTTTATAGCCGTATTTGGAGGTGCAACCTGTGGAGGGATTGTAGGGGTAATTCGTGGTTCTCCGTGTCCTGTTCGTACTTCTTCGTAGACAGCGTCTGTCGGCTGTTTGATGATCCT
The DNA here is from genome assembly GCF_964235325.1 of Thermobia domestica. NCBI lineage: Eukaryota > Metazoa > Arthropoda > Insecta > Zygentoma > Lepismatidae > Thermobia > Thermobia domestica. Next base: position 346,654,028 of record NC_137456.1, on the reverse strand, counting down.
CGTGCAAAAGCACATGTTATTGTTTACAAATATGAACGGATATTGCAATAGCAAAAGTAGGACTTCCGAGGACATCTCGTTATCCTGAACTGATATCCTTTGAATGGCTCTGTATTATATGGTTTAAATTTCTGGGTGACCAGATCACTAGTTATCTCTTGGCTCTGCTATTGTTCCAACAAAAAAGTTAAAAATATTATTACACAAATATGAATACACTGTTAACATTAAGAAAAAGTAATGCGTTTATCACTTTAGGATACCAGTTCCCTTGAAGGACAAGGACAGCGAACCATGCTGTGGAAAATCTGGCCAGTACTTGGGTGATCATTGGGGAAAACCAGATTGTGTTGCCAGTGCGGCATTTACACAGGAGCTGCTTGAACAAAAGACCTAGTGGAACTTATCCAAACAAGAAAGCAGGAATGGAAGTGAAGAGAGACTTGACGCGATTATTACACGTCCCTTAATTTGAAATCGCTGGTTCTTCTCAAAGAAAAGAAGGATTTACAATATTAACAAAGATTCATTTATTAAGGAACAGTTTATTTGCTGTTTATTTTATTTATTTATTTAATTTATTTCGTATAGTCTAATTATTTCCTTTTGACATGGAGATTGAAACTAGTATATCTTTTAAGTTCATTGTTTTTGTTAATGCAAAGTTAGATACAATATTGTAGCTAAAATGCCTGTTCTCCATATGGAAAGAATAGCTTTATGCACGATATTTAAATCCTTCAGTCAAAATGACATGATAACTATGAACCAAAATTCATTTTAAACAGGTCAGCCGTTTTCCCGTGATTTCAGTCACAAACAACAATCAACGACGATTTTGGACATGTTGTTCTCCACCCTTTCTCACCCCATATGCCGATGAAGGATAATCTTGGATTTGAACGGCACCTGGAGTGTCACTATTCATCTCAGCGATTTCGAAAACTATGGATTCAACAGTAATATTGGTCGTTTTTTAAAAATTATTTTTGCATGTCACCAATCACACCTTCTCAGTAACATGCCAATGGGTGATGAACGTGGATTTAAACGGCATCGGGTGTGTCACTATTCATCTCAGTTATCTCTATTGCTCCACTCAGGTGCAAATCTCCAATGGGGCGGCTATCCTGCCGAGGTCACTGACGTGACACTTCAAATCATACCGCGTCTGTTGTTATCTACAATAAAAGAGAATATATAACTGTTATAAATATTTGATATACTATATCAGTATGTTTTTTATTAACACATTAAGGTTTTTTTTTATTGTGCCTTGTAAATATATTCTGATATGGAGAAATATTGCCATGTTCTGCACCAATGAACTCTGCAAATAATCAAAATGGAGCAGATCTTACACTTTGCATCACACGCTTTCACTGACATCATGCACTATAATATTTTCGAAGAAGACCAAAATCAGAGATTGAAAGTCATTAAGAAAGCAATCCGTCTTCTCTCCCAATTTATATTTTCCCTTAGATTGCAAGAAAAATCACATCACATCATAAATAGACATGCTGTGACTGTCGATGGCTAGCAAGAGCCTGTGAGAAATGTTGTTGTAACGGAAATACATCTCCTGATTCCTAAATCGTTGGTCACTTAATTAAGTAGCTGGAGGACTGGACTTTCAGAAATGGGTTGAGTTGATTTTAGGTTTAACGTCCCGTTCAGCAGCGAGGCTATATGAGACGTGGACCTACTGATTAACGTGGAATCCGAACCACATGAGCTCCCGCCGGGAATCGAACCCGGGTCTCCCACGCCATCTTTCAGAAATGGGTAATCAGTCGGGTGATCTTAATATTTCCAGGTTTCATGAATGCGAAAGGAGGTCAAAAAAAGTTCTTACTCTCCCCGTGATGTAGGTGTGCCAGGGTCCTGGAATTATACTCAATTGTAGAGCAGTATTTCAATAGTAATCATGTCAATTTATACCAGTACAGGTATTATTGAATTAAAGTCAGAAATACAAGAATAGGAGATCGTCTCATATTAAACAAGATTGAGTATCGAATTGTGATTGTATTCTTGCATCTTCAAGGAAAATTTGCACAACAATAAATCTTTAAGTTTAACGTCCAACGATTATGCCGATTAGGCTAAAGGAGACGGTGATAATGAGAGAAATGATGGAATGAAGAAAGTGGAATGAAACTGGAGAACCCCGAGAAAACCCACGAGCACGGTGTTTGTCCACCACATAGTCCACACGGCGCGAGCTGGGATCGAACCAGGGACCCCAAGCACCGGAGATGAACGCTCTACCACTGAGCCACCGCGCCCCCCTTGCACAACAATAAATCAAGAGATATCAGCTACCTGTGGAAGTAGGGAGTACAGTCAGATGATGATTCAAGTTACGAACTATTCACAACCACTGAACCGAGTGTAACCAAAGTGACGGAGTTAGTGCTTGAATGCAGACGTGGAGATGAATATTAGTAACAGGTCAGTACAAAATATTACACGAATTTTGTATACTCGTATGAGCATGGTGATCGCAAGATGGTTTTAGGTTCTTGTTGCCTTTACAAGAGCAGCATTTTGGTCCAACGCCATAAAGAAAGGAAAGATTTATTAATCAGATTAATGGCTATGGATAAAATCTTACTAAATTTTTTTCACTTTGAAATGAAAGAGAATGTATGAAATGTGGATAATAAAGACTGGTGGCCCCTTTGAAAGGAATATTACCCGGCAGAGCACTACTCGAAGCTGGACTAGAGCTCCCTCGTGGCTAAGCGGTTAGCGTACGCGCCTTTGGCGTGGGAGACCCGGGTTCGATTCCCGGCGGGAGCTCATGTGGTTCGGATTCCACGTTAATCAGTAGGTCCACGTCTCATATAGCCTCACTGCTGAACGGGACGCTAAACTAAAATCAACTCGAAGCTGGACTTTGCACTGCACTGGATGCTGTTGTAACTGGTGATCGGCAGCCTTGAATCCAGAATCAACTCACTTTACAACAACAAACAGGGATCCTGATCTCAGAGCCAGTGAAGGAGGAATTCAGAGAACATTCCCAAGAATCAATAGGTAAGCATGATTTACAGCGAACGTGTGAATTAAGATTCTTCTCTTCTCCATTCACATTCTCACTTTTCATCACGAACTCCTAAACCGTCATACAATCTGTACGAATCTTCTAAGGAAAAGCTCTAACTTCAAGGTACTGAAGAAAGATGTGACAAAGAAAAGAGCTACTGCACAAGATACATATATTGTATTCGAGTTTTAAGAAAGAATGAACTTTGAAACAGGTTATTTTCTTAGAAGATTCAGAGGTTTTGACGTCCCTTGTAATGGGGGATCTTAAGTCGTGTTCTTCTCTCTCGTTGTTTGGATACACGATCCCGTAGTTTGTCTGCTTGCAAGTAGAACCATCGATGGATTAGCCAGGCAGTTTTTTTTTTTTTTTTTTTTTTTTTTTTTTTTTTGTTCTGGGTAACAAGAAAGAATATTTCATATAGTGAGCTATTGGTGTTACGTTAGTATAAAAGTTTGAGGATGAGAAATTTCAGTTTTTTTTTTTTTTTTTTTTTTTTTTTTTTTTTTTTTTTAAAGATCACACGTTAAGTTAAAATGCTTAAGTTAGAAGAAGGCATAGGTGACGATGAAGGAGGAGGATGAAGTGACTCATCACTTTATTACAACAACAGATTAATTTATCCAGACCAATTAGTTCAAACGTATTGTCGTTTAAGTCAATGTACTTCACTAACGAGTGTTTAAATACAAAGCTGGAGTTAATTGCGACTCTCTCATTGTTCTATGAATTTCGAAAATTGATATTGTGTTAATCGTTAACATTGATTTCGTATTCTCTACAATTTATATTCTAAAATTCTTTCAGTCTAAAGAGGTAGAGCAATTACTGTACACGGGAATTTGGACTTTCCGATCACCTTTTATTATAAAATTGTCTTCTTAAATACAAAAGGTATACAAAAAGCAGTTCCACTAATAATTTGGATAAGATAAAGAAAGGAACCTAATGACCAAGCGTCTTAGGGCTTTTGCAGGTGAGGTTCCTCTCGGTGATCAGGCGTCGTGAGAGGGGTTAAGCTTAGGTGTCTCTCTCGGTGACCAAGCGTCGTGAGTGGGGTTTAGGTGGTTTGATCAACCTGTGTAGATTGATGCTCGATGATGCGTGCCGCTCTCTTTCATCCTGGAGTGTCGGCTGCCATCGGTGATTTCCGTCTTACTGACTGCTGGCGAATGTGAGTGACTCCTCTTCGGGTCCGTCGTCTGCGTTGTTTTTGTTTATTATTAACACGTGTAGTACACATGGTTATCGCATGATATGGGGACATGCGGAACCTTCTGCATACTATAATATACTTGTATTCCCTGTTTTATTATCTTTTATCTTACTGTTTAGTGTAACATTAAATGAACTCTGCTGAAGAAAAGGATTGAAAGGATTATGTAAAGATTCAATTTCATCCGGATGTCAACTGCTGGGTGTGTGTGCTGCCATCTGACGACACGATATGTAACTTCTAGAATTCTAGAATGACATACATTTTTTCAATAGTAAAAAAAAAAAAAATAGCATGTGTACAGTCATGGTTACCCGTGAAGATATTAACGGATGTTGACACAATTCACGATCTCGGTCGAGTAAATTGAAAAAAGAATTTTGAAATTTCTTTTCATTCAAAAGTTATCGTGTGGAGTAACGGACGGACATAGTAACACTGCACTCTTACAAGACCAATTTGTGTGATTCTAATAAAAATTTAAGATCTTGAACTTTAGAAAGTAGATTCTAGTACGAAATATTATTCAATAATAGCGCTGTTTAATAAAATAGCGGCTCACCATTTTAGAGACTTATAAAGTATGTAACTTAAAATATTATAAATTTTAGAATTACAACAAAACATTGAGATTTCATTCTCCGAATTTCTCTGCCATGATATTTACTCTGAAATTGTATTTTTGTATATTTCTTTTACAATGTAATTTCTTTCTTTCCGCGTCTGGATAAACTGAATATATGACATTGTTTTTTATATATACCAAAACCAAACCACTTGGCGTAAAAAGTCTTTTTGTGGGCCTGAGCCGCTCCAACGCCATCTATTAGCGATCAACCGAACTACATCTAGACTATCGATGAACACGTGATCAACGCGCTGCGTCGCTATATCTCTAACAAATGTATCAGGAGCTCTGTAGACCTATTTTTACATATACATATGTAAAAAATATGTTTCTCGAAAAATATGGCCTTGAAGATGTTTCCGCACATGATGAAAATGACACACCGAAGACGAGATAAAAGAGGGAGATGTTACTACTGTATTATTGCATGGTTCTTTTAAACTATTGGACATAAAACCAGTGTGTGACGGGTTTTGTGAAAAACAGAATAAGAAAATCGCATTCACTTCGTCCAATTTGTGAAATTGGTACGAAAGGAAGGAAAATTTTAACATATATTTACTTTTTTAAAAAAAACATCGTGTTCATTTGCACATATTTTCTAAGGAATGAGGATTTTTTTTTCTCATACATTATTAAATGTATTTTGTGAAATTAAAGCTATGAAGTCACAAAATGGTACGTTCTAGCCTTTTCATAAACAGAATCAGAATATTTCGTTCACTTGCACGAAAGTTCCAAAGCTAGAACAATTTAATTTCTATATCATTGATTGTTTCCTTTAAATCGCTTGACATAAGGTCATGAAAACCTGCCATGTTCGAGCTTTCTCATGAATGAAACAAGAACATTTTATTCACTTGCATGAATATTGCATCTATTATTTTATATAATTAGTATTTGAGTTACGCTTATTTTACCGTATTTTATGGCAACACTTACAACTAACCATTGTAATGTTAGGCTAAAGGAGACGGAAGAGCCTGACATATTAAAAAATAATACAAAATTGACCATTTTTCTTTTGTTTGTTTTTCATAAGTGAAAGGAGATAATGAAATGCAACTTACTACAATCATAGATAATGTTATTCTACAACAGAAAATATAAACCTCAAGAATTTTCAGTGTTGCCATTCATAGAAATTACAGTGTTGCCAGAAAAACAATTTCTCCCAAAAATCTAAGTTAAGTCAGAGACTAGAAGAACGAACTCAACTGCATTTGATTGCTTTTAAATAATAGTTGTATTTAGTTTGTAATAAACAAGATAGTTTTAACATATAGTTATTAAAATTAAATAATAATGTTATTTAAAAACTAGTTCAAAGGAAGGATCAAAACAACATGATACTTAATCAAATGCAGTTGAGTTCGTTCCTAGTCACTGCCTTAACTTAGATTTTTGGATAAATGTCATTTTGGCAACACTGTAATTTCTATGGATGGCAACACTGAAAACTCTTCAGGCTCATATTTTCTGTTGTAGAGTAACATTATCTATGATTGTGGTAAGTTGCATTTCATTATCTCCGTAAAATAATGCTCATTTCTATAAAATAAGCAAAGAAAAATTGTAAATATGTATTATTTTTTAGAATGTCAGTTCTTAAGCCAAATGAATGATGACGTAAGAATTGGCGGAAGGAAATGGAAGGAAATGGAAGTACTCCGAGAAAACCCACGGTAACGATGTTGTCCAACACAAACTTACTTGACCGGGGAAGAAACCAGGGACTCCATGAATCATATGTAACCGTCCTCCTGATAAAATCCATTTTAATTTAAGATGTTTTAATTTTTTGATTTATATTACATTAATTAATATGAATTATTATAGTAATTTAATTTTATTATTGACAAAATGAAAGTTAAATTATAAAAGAAAATTGTTTTAACTTTCAGTTTGGCACTAGCTGTCATGGCTCATTTACTTTGTGCTAAGGAATTGGATAACTATTTTTAGCCATATGCTCTTGGCCTATTATTTTTCCAAAGAGCATATCTTCCTGTAAATTCAGTGGCACGATTTATATAATCAGTGAAACTAAATCTGAAACAAAGGAACTTTACTTTTATTTAGGGCGAGAAATACTCCATCGGTAATCCAATTTGATCATTCCATACAAAAAGCATGAATGCTAATTACTTAAACTTCAGGAAACTATACGGAAAGTAGAAATAAAAGATAAGTAAAGGATAGTAATAATATGTTTTGACAATTTGAGCGTAATTAGAAAAATAAATGCAAACAGTATTGGCTTATGTTAAGTGATGCAACGAAATGAAATTTGTATGCATTGGGAATAATAGATGTAGGTAGTGCTGTTAGCATAATGACAGCTGTCAGTCAATGGAACACGGCAGCCGATGTTGTTAGAGGATAAACAACATCAGAATCTGCAACCGCATTCGACACCCCTGCATCAGAATTAGTGCTAAAGAGAGCGAACAAAAAAAGAAAAATGGAGAAAATGCTGTAATCTCATTATCCAGGTAGCTGTTAGTTATGCAGCCCGCGTGTACATACAAGTAATGCGGGATTGTCTAGTAAACAATTCGACAGGGGCAGAGTTTTCCCCTTGCCTCGTCTGGCCTATAACGACAAATTGCAATAACAAACCTGTATGCTCATCACGTCTATAGCAGCGAAAGGGTCGGGGAAGGGAGGGAGAAGGGTGTCACTGTTTTTCTACCTCCTTGTCTCCTTCCCTTTTTATTTCTCAACCAATAAAGATCCAACAGAAGAGGGAAACAGGGTTGTAGACACTGATAAATGGAGTGTGTAGAAGAATCCGTGATAAGAAAGGAAGAGTACACATAGCAAAACTTGGAATATGCTATTTCCTTTGTTTAGTTAATTCGTCGACTACGATTTCCACTATAATTATTATTAAGAGAAACTTGGAATATTACAGCTATGATTAAGAAGTATTTTTACACTATTCAACGCGAATTTACACTTCTCATTTAAATGTAACACATACTACTTCCATCATAATTAAGGAAAGTGTTACCATAAATATGAGTTAAAAGTTTATTAACTGTGTAGGCAGTCTCATTGGAAAAGGATCTTAATAAAAATTATCTTAGTCACTGGCGTAGCTAGAAACTCATCAAAGGGGGTTCACTAATGGAACCATATAAACAGTAATCGAAAAATAGTGGCGCTTGGGCGACTAGAAATACTAGTCTGACGCCTAGCTAATATAAAGCCAAAACATGTACGACTATGTTTCAAGTTGGACTTCAGGCGGAAATATTTGATCGTCAGGTCGACACTGGTGATTAAATATTTTAATTTGACGATAGTCGTTTGCATAAATTATATGCGTGCAAGAAAAAAATGGCAACCATACTTTGATCTGGTTACTGGATTCAAACCTGAAATTTCATGTCCTGCCTATAATATACAGTAACGACGCCAGAGGAGGGAAAGGGGGGCGAGCGGGACTGCCCCCAGACTCATACAATCTTAAAACTTTTTAAATATGGTATTTTACACCTCAGTATCGTAACCAATCTCGCTGTCAGATTGTATTATACATGCATTTCCTATGTAGCAGATTAGCACTCAAACTTTCTTCTTTGAGGGTCTGGGTATGCACGTATATTTCTGTTTTCTAATTTAATGCTTTTTCCGGTACATTTTAGTGTTAGTTCTTTCTTATAATTTTTAATTTCCAATAGTGAAAATAGGCACTTTTTTTTGTTAAGAGTCTTCATCCCGGCGAAATTAAAATACCGCTAATTTTACAGTAATTATGTGATATCTTCAAAAATAGATAAAAGGTAATTGAAATATGGAACAAGAGCGCCCTAGACAATATTATTATGCGTGAGGTACCGTTATCACAAGTCACCTAGTGGCTTTTCGTTTTCAGCTGTTTAGAAACGCGAAAACAAATGCCGATTTTCAAAATGGCTCGAAATCGAAAGCAGATAAGTGAGTCGTGATAACGATTTCTTATGTAAAATAATATTGTCTAGGGCGCTCTTGTTTCACATTTCGATTATCTTTTATCTATTGGAAGATATCACATAATTACTGTAAAATTAGCAGTATTTTAATTTCGCCGGGATGAAGACTCTTAAGAATTAGCAACATTGTAGATTCGATTTAACTGAAAACAGAACTTTGATTGTGCCTAGCAAACAACAATAGTAGAGTTGCTCGACTTGTTTTCTTCGCATAGGGTCAACTTCGATTAGAAACAAAAGAAAGGTAAAACCATTAATGATATTATAGTAGCGTCCATCACCCGCTTCATTGGGTTAAAATAAAAAAAATAGCAAATATGTTCCTATCATTCTTACTTTAAAAAATATACTCGATCAAAGTTTGGATTGCATTTCTTTTGCGTCATTCTGTAGTTAGGTGCTATTGTTTCTAAGTAGAAAATGAAAGATAGAAGTTTGGCTAACTATACAGATTTCCTTATATTTAATTGAGTTCATATCCAAGCGTATCATCTAACGATGTACTTGTGGCGTGATCACTATAGTTTCCCTACTACGGTATTCTGACAGTTGAATAATGTAATATTCCTATGTACCGTAAATTCCATAATTACAACAGCAGACATTGGTCATTCCATACTTGAAGCTTCATGTATCAAATTTACATCACATATATACGTACTTAAAGTGGGACTATATTTCATTAAATTTCCTACGTCCGATACATATATGTTTATCCTCTAGAGTTTCATAAGATAAAGATCAGTGTCACTTACATACACGAAACAGCATCGCGATATGTGTATAATACAGCCTACATTAACGTCAGTTTAGTTGAACAGTGGACTGAACTCCGTAACGATCTGAATTTATTAAGATGTATTGAACTCTGGTTCAGAAAACCAAGAAATATTGGCGGCTAGGAGATGAGGTGCTGACCATACATCACCTAGCTGAACGAGTGCCATCTGACTGGCCATTGATCTGTATGGACTGTAGCGAAAGGGAGTTTAATACATCTTTCCAACTGTTATTAAATTTCACCAGTTTCTCAATACCGTATAATTAAAGGAAACTGATAAGAATTTTACTGCCGATGATAGTGTGATAGTAGTCAAGCCCGAATCAGCGTCTGCAATGAGCCTAGAGCCTCCTATTTCATCCTCTGATAGTTGACTGGGCTACTAACTTCATTGACTTAGTGTAGCCACGACTGAATACTGAATCCATTGTCAACGACAATTTGATCATTGTCACGACTGAATACTGAATCCATTGTCGACGACAATTTGGTCATTGTACTTTACAACACATGAACTATAGTTTCTTTCAGGAAGGGAGGTTTCTAAAGTAGTCTTAGGCACCAAAATTTTGATTTGGTCCTGCATATCATATTGAACATAGACCCGACCCGAGCTGACCCGAATGACCCGACCCGTTTGAGAGCACTATGCATATGGCTAGTTACTGACTTCAAACACTATATTTCTAACCTTTCAAAGTCAATAATGTAATGACTTCTTTAGAATGCTTTGATATATATTATCAGTGACGACGCTAGCTTTAATTTCTTAGGGGGCAAAGGAGGGTCAGATACATTTTTTGGGGAGCGGCTATTTTTCGGGTTAAAAATGATAGTTTTATTGTGTTTGACTTACATTATAGTACAACGTGTATTTCGTTGTTGTTTTCATGTTACATAATTATAAATTAAATTTATTTCAAGAAAAGTTTGTAGCTAACAAATAAGGTAACGTCTGCAGATGAAATATTTTTTAATGCAACATTTGTTAGCCTAAACATAAACTGCATGACTTTTGCGTGTGTTACAAGTAATATTTGCTACGTCACGTATATATGTATATATAGGCCTATATATATATATATGCTTATTACGAGGGGCTGCTGAAAAACTCGTAACCCAACCCAGAAAGATTGAAAGATTGTAGGTAGGATGATGAAATTGTACAATTTTGAAAAACGTATTTCTGTATGTACAAATACAAATTTTCATGTAATTATTATTGTGTTTTCAGTCCTCTGAAGTGATTATATGTGCTCAACCAGTGAATTCACGAACATCGAGGTCACAGCTGTCATAAAATTTTTGTTCTACAAAGAAAAGTCACCGAAGTAAATTCATGAGGAATCAGTGAAACACTACAGGACTCTCCTCCGTTATGTACAGTGGTGAAGAAGTGAGGGACAGTTTAAACTTGGCGATTTCTCAACAGATGATGCTTTACATTCAGGATGACCAATAGCAGTGACTGTCTCCGAAATCGTAATGCGATTCGTGACATTATTTTTTGAAAATTGCAGAATTTCAGCAAAATGTATGGCAAAGATTCTGGACATTTCTCTGGAACGCGTCGCTAGCATAATTCCTAATGACTTTGGCGTGCGCAAATTCTCGGCGAGTGGGTTTCCAATAATTTGTTAAGAAATCAAAAGAGTGAAAGAGTGGCGGTATTAAGGGAAGTCTTCTTCCGTTTTGACCGCAATCCAGATCAATTGCTGTCACGAATAGTAATCATAGATGAAATATATTTGTACCACTACGATCCTGAACGGAACAGTCAATGGAGTGGTAGCACTCATTTTCCCCTCGCCTCAGGAAGTTCAAGATACAGAAGTAGGCTAAGAAAGTGTTCACAACATTAGTCGCGAATGATGGAGTCGTAATCATAGACTATCTGTCCAAGGATCAAACATTTAATGGAGAATCAGCATTACTCACAAAACTGAAATAAAAATTGAAAGTGCACAACGCCGCGGAAAATGAAAATGAATTCTGTTCCTTCAGGAGAATCCACTTGAACATCAAGCACTACAAACACAACTTGCATTGCATGATATTGTATGTTCATCCTCCTTATTCCTCAAATTTAGTTCCGTCTAACTATTTCTTATTTCCCAAACTCAAATAACATTTGAAAGGATACCACTTTAGATCTAGTAAGTGTAGTGCTGCGAACAGTTGTGCGAGGAAGTGTCCAGATTTTCTAACTGGTCTACAAAAACTAGAGCACCGTACAAGAAACATTATTGAACCCCGG